>NW_023425404.1:96420252-96907752 GCF_014108245.1 Pipistrellus kuhlii
TTAAGTATCATTTATTCTGTAGGAGATGACATCTGCACGGGTAGGGTAACAAGGAGTAGCCAGAAAAAATCAGTTGTTAGTCATGGGAGGAAATAAAATGTCTCTAAAAATATTAACCTTAGATTTCAAAATATATTCAAATGAGATTATGAATGTCAACACATTACTGTTAAAAGTCTAAATACTAAATATTATTTACATGATAAGCAAATCATCATATTTCATAGCATTTAGTATTCCTGTCTTAGTGTCTGCTTAATGGAGGACTCAGCTAACAAAAGCACCAATTTCCAATAACAGGATTAGACAATAAAACACCATCAGCAACATCATGCCAATAAATTTTAAAATTTAACTAAAATGGATAAATTCACTTATAAGCTCTCTACTTCTTTTGTAAATTGAATTTATGCTTAAACACTTCCTCATAAATTCAGTACTCACCTCTTCACTGCTGGATCCCCAAAGTGTAAAGAAAACATAATACCAATGTAAAACAAATATTTTTCAGAAAGAGAAAAAGAAAAATATCTTTGTGACTGACTTCATATGGTTTAAATAAACTTGATAACAAAACCTGACACTAATATTATAAATGTAGGGCAATATAGATGCAAATACCAAAGCAAAATATAAACAAATGAAAACCATTGTTGCCCAGCCAGTGTGGATGTGGTTGAGCATCAACCAATGCACCAAGAGGACACAGATCTGATTCCTGGACAGGGCACATGCATGGATTGTTGGCTTGATCGCTACTAGGGGCCAGTCAGGAAGTAAATGACAGATGTTTCTCTCTCATCAATCTCTCTCTCTCTCCCATGCCCTCTCTCTAAAATCAATAATATATTTTTAAAGACCATCATTGTACAATAATGTACTACAATTATTTTAAAAGTACAGCCCTAACTGGTTTGGCTAGGTGGATAGAGTGTTGACCTGCCAACTGAAAGGTCACAGGTTTGATTCTGGTCAAGGGCATGTACCTTGGTTGTAGACACATCCTCAGTAGGGGGTATGCAGGAGGCAGCAGATCGATGTTTCTCTCTCATCAATGTTTCAAACTCTCTATCCCTCTCCCTTCCTCTCTGTAAAAAATCAATAATATATATTTAAAATATATATATTTTAAAGTACAGATTTTTTATTAATTAAAATAAAAGAATATAAGAAAAATAGAATGATAGCCTCAATAAATACAAAATGCCCACGTATGATGCAAGGTCAGAAAAGTATAAACAGAAACTCCTTTAACCTGATTAAAAATATCTACAAACATCTATATCATATCACAATTAATGAATTACTGTTAATTTTCCCCTGGAGATTATTAAAATAATGTATCATATTTATATACTGGATCAATCAATATTGTAAAGACATCAATTATCTATTTATTTGTCTATGTTAATCTATGCAATTCTGTATAAAAATTCAGGTCTTTCTGTAGTAAAATTTTAAAAAATCAAAATTTATATAGAAATTCAAATTGGCCTACAATATCCAATATAATCTTAAATATAAGAAAGTAAGCTGAACAATAAAATACATTATAAATCTAAAATAATTAAGATTATGTTGTGTTAACTGAAGGATAAACGAACTATAAAATAGTGAATGCAAAAACAAATACACACAAATTAAATCACTTGGTAGTCACTTATAACAAAGAGAAATAGTATAAAAATTATAATTTTTCAAAACAATTTTGCTGAATAACTTGTTTATTTGGGCCATTACTTTATACCATATGCAAAAATAAATTCCAAATAGCTTTAAGACTTAAATGTAAAAAACAATCTATAATAATAAAAGCATAATATGCAAATCAGCCTAAGGACTGAACAGCAGAACAACCATCCGGTCGACCTTCCAGACAACCAAGCTGTGACATGCACTGGCTCCAGGCTAGCCAAGGCTGGTGCAATGAGATTGGTCAGGGGACCTGCCATCACCACACCATTACCCCAAAGAGGGAGGCCCAGGCCGCTCAGTGGCTGTGAAGGGAGGTGGGGCTGGCTCCAGGAAGGGCCTGGGCACTGGAGGAGCTTGGCAACAGGGCGGCAGTGGCACCTGCAGTCGGCCCTGGCCTTGGGGACACTGCTTCCGCTATGGCTTCTGCAAGGCTGGACTGTCCCTCCTCCTGCTATGATGCCTGGGCAGATCCCAGACCCTTCTCTGACTGCGGTCTCTCTGCCAGGGTTCAGCCCCCTGACCAGACTTCCCTGCTCCTCCCTGACTGCAGAGGAGCTGAAATTCGCTGACATCTGCAACATTGGGGCCATGATCTCCCCTTTGCACTTCCTGGAAGTGAAACTGGGCAAGAGACCTCACTCAACCTGTAAAAAGTGAGCTAGAGGAGGAAGAGGAGTGGAGGAAAAGGCACCAAGAAAGAACAAAGTAGTGGCAGCCCCAGGAGCAAGAAGAAGGAGCAGACGGAGTTTCTGCAGCGGGAATCTGAGTGACTGGAGCTCATGAATGCGGAGCTGAAAACCTAGATAGAGGAGCTGAAGCAGGAGTGGTAACAGCTCATCCTGATGCTCAACGGACATTGTCAGGACCCACAGCATTAAGACCCCTGACTCAGAAGGCAACCAACTGCTGGAGCATCTAGAGAAGAAGTGACCATGGGCTGGGAGAAGGAAGAGGAAGAGGAAGAGGAGGAGTAAGGTGCCAGAGGGCTTTTTCTTGCTGCATGAAAAACTCTTCAGTGAGGCTCAGCACAGCCAGCATTGGCTGGGCTTTTTTGTGAAACTCATATTAGCCACACCAGGGCAAGAAACCCAGGCTGATGAAACCCAGCATCAAAGTAGTCCTGAGGGGGGCCTGTTCTGCCTGGGCCAAGCTTGCAGGAGGCAGGACAGAGGCTCTGGGCCAGAGAGATGCCCAACCAGGCAGCTGTGGGCACTTCTCCGGCCTCTCCACCAGGGCACCCACCCAAAGGACCTCTGAGGAAAAAGCCATGAGTTGCAACCAATATTAGGCTGAGGATGGAACTCAGAGTAAAACTGCCTGCCCCCAGCCCTGACCCTGACCCTGATCCTGATGCAAGGCTGAAGAAGGGCACAGTGCCAGGCCCTGCTGTACCCACCCTCCATGGTCCAGCTCAGTCCTGCCTGGAGTGGCAGCTGGAGTTGCTGTGTGGGCACAAGACATGGGTGCCCTTCCAAAGCACATACTCACTGAATGTTTACAGACTGGCTGTCCTGGCAAAGCCTTGAAATGTAATTTTTTTTTTATACTTTCTTTTTAAAAATATTTGTTTATAAAAAATATTTATACAAGTAATATATAAATAGATTTTTATAATCACTCAGTGTGATACAGTATAAATATGCTATGGTTTGTTTGCTACAAACAGATATTCAGCAGTTATGGCTGTTGCGTGTAACTTCTGAGTACTGTAGTCTCTGGGTGTTGGGGGTGGCAGAGGCAGGGTACAGTGCATTTCCATCCTGGTAAACCCTTCATAGTACTCAGTTCTGTATCACTCAATAAACATTACTCTTACTTAAAAAAAAAAAAAAAAAAAAAAAAAAAAAGGGAAGCCCAGACTACCAGCTGACAGCGATTGCTACACAGAGAGAGGACCAGGCCAGGTAAGCAAATGCACCCTATGTCTGTCGGATGCAGAAGTATGTGATTGGTGGCATGAGATGGGGGCAGCACCACACAGATGGCAAGCAGCGGTAGCAGCGGGATGGGACAAGCTGCTGGCAGCCAAGGGAAGGAAAGCCCCGATAGGCCCTGGTGGCTGGCTACAGCCAGGGACCTTACCAGAGGAGTCCCAGATTGTGAGAGGTGCAGGCCCCGCTGAGGGACCCCCCCTGAGTGCATGAATTTTCATGCACCGGGTCTCTAGTACAATAATAATAGAAGATAGAAAAAGGCATTATGTTTGGACAAATTGGTGGATGAATAGGCAGACCTGTCCTACACCTTGTCCTAGTGCCAGACTGGAAATACAACTAAATTAGAGAACATTCTCTTGGAATTAACAACTGAGGTCCAGCTGAGGAGGACATGTATATCACTGAAGGACGGAAAACACCTGGAGACCTGTAGGAGGGGTGAGGTCATGAGAGGAGAGGACCCAGTTCCCAGGGGCTGTAGGCCAGCAGGCCAAGAGAGGAGGGATTAATGATATATAAGAGGTTCTGTTCCCTCAGAGGTTCAAAGCCCACGCTGTGCTCCACAGTCTGGAGTATCAGAACCATGACCTGAGTCCACATATGCATCCAGCAGCAAGAGGCTGCAAGGCTGCTGGAAGCAGTAGCCAGAAGTCCTGCATTTGATCTTCATAGGCATTTTAAACTGAAAATGCCATTTTTAAAAATATATATATATTATTGATTTTTTACAGAGAGGAAGGGAAAGAGATAGAGAGCAACCAGCTGCTATGAGAAGAGCTAGGACAGAGGATACAGCCTAACCCACTGTAAGGAGATCTGCATGCCACACCCTGCATTTTGAGCTTTTCAGAGAAAACAAATGCAAAGGCCAATCTTATGGCCTGAACAGTCTCAAGGAGCTCTCAGTGACCTGATTGGAGGAGGGGCCTTTTCCATCCCCAAAATCTGGGAACCAGACTGGTAAAAAACCCAGGTTCCCAGCCAATCCCACTGGTCTCCATACAAGGCTCTCTGTCCAGCCACAGGCAGAGTAATATTTGGGCCACTTAGGAAGGAGTAGCTCTGGGACAGGAGAACACACCCATCATATTCCCTGAAAGCGCATGGGCACCTACCCCACATAAAGCCCTTTCAGAAATAGACTTTTGAGTGATTAAGATTGATAGCTGGCTAGCAGGCAAAGACAGGCAGAGGGAGAGTCCAGGGAACCAGGGAAATTTTGCTAACCCAGCCCTTAGCCCTGTGTGGCTAACAAATCTATTGTACTTTAGAGGGTAAATTGGCTTCTTAGGCTTGTAGGTAAGGTCTGTGGAGACAGACATAATTGGTGGAATAGTGGATCACTTGAAACTTTAAACAAGTTGCTAAAAGCCAAAAGATAGTGCCTGGCAGTGGTTAGCTCCTAAGTAACTAATAGGAAGTCCGGAATCAGCAGACAGAACAGAAGAATAAGGTCCAAAGCAAACTCCATGGGGTATTAAACTTGGCTGAAATGAACACTGCTTCACTTATTTTTTTTTCTTTTCTTCTTTCTCCTCACTTTTTCTTCTCTCTTACCTTTACTAGTTTTACTCTCCCCACTCCATTCTTTTAAATTTATCTTCTTTATCTATTATATCTGCTTTATTGATTTGTTATTATTCTGATCTCTGTTATTTCATTTATATATCTAATTTTCCTCTTCCCTTTGCTTACTCAATTTATCTTGCTTTCACTACTCAATTTTCCCCCTCTTTTCACTCTCCTTTCTCTTTCTCCTGCTTTCTTTCTTATCTTTTCCCCCCTTTTTCTTAATTTGGGTCTTTCTGCTTTCTCCTCTATTTTTATTTTCAATTTTTTCTTATCTTTTCATTTCTTTTCTCCCTCCTTTATTCTAAACTGTCTTCCTTCCCTATTCCTCTAATTCTTATTTTCTTTATTTAAGCTTTGCATGTATATATTCTACTTCCCCTTTTATTGTAGTTTTTTATTTGTGCTTTTTTGGGTTTTTTTTGGTTGGTTGGCTGGTTGATTTTGTTTCCCCACATATTTTTTTTATTTTTTTCCTATTGTTCTCTTTTCTCTTTCCTAATTCTCTTTTCTTTGGTGGTTGCTTTTGTTGGTAATGTAGGGGTATTGTATAGATTCTTGTTTTGTTTTTTTGTGCCATGTTTTGACATGTCGCACTTTGTTTTGTTTAGACAGCACCTCCACAACAGCTTCCAGGATGTGGTCAAGGGTGAGTCACATGGTCAGCCACCCTGAGAGGTGAATCTGCTCATGAAAGGAACAATGACATCCAAGATCAAATTACATCCGGGGAACTTAAACAACTCAAGTTAGGGGTTTTCCTACAACACTGAGCTCAGGAGTTCTAAGAGATTGCACCACTGGGTTCCACAAAACACCTACTACATACAGCCATCCCACAATGACTTGGATGCATAGTAGTTAAATCTAAGACATAGAAGCAAAATAAATGGGGAAACAAAGAAACAACCCCCAAATAAAAGAAAAGGAGGAATTGCCAGAAAAAGAACTAAATGAAATAGAGTCACATAAATTGTCAGATAAAGAATTCAAAGTAATAGTTATAAGGATGCTTAAACAAGTTGAGTGATGTTTCCAAACAACTTAATGACAATTATATGTAGCTGAATAAGAAATACAGTAATGTGAATAACAATCTAGAGGAAATGAAGAATGACACATGCAATAAAGAATACCCTGGAAGGTTTCAACACTAAACAGGAAGAAGCTGGGTGTGAAATCAGTAAGGTAGAAGACAAGGTAGAAGAAAAACACTCAAACAGAGCAGCAATTGGAAAAAGGAATTAAAAAGCAGGAAGAAACAACTGACCCTACAAAAATACAAAAGATCTTTAAAAAAAAAATACTATGAATGACTTTATTCCAAAAAACTGAACAGCCTGGATAAAATGGGCATATTTCTTGAAAAATATAATCTTTCAAAAGTTAATGAGAAGAATTAGAAAATTGGAGTAAGCCAATAACTACTGATGAAATTGAAGCAGTAGTTTAAAAACTTTCAGCAAACAAAAATGCTCTGGTTGAGACAGCTTCACATGGGAGTTTTATCAAACATTCAAAAAAGATCTAATACCTATACTCCTCAAACTATTCCAAAACATTTAAGAGGCAGGAAGACTTCCAAGCTCCATCTACGAGGCTAGCATTACCCTAATTTCAAAACCAGATAAAGATACCACAAAGAAAGAAAATTACAGGAAAATATATCTGATGAACATAGATGCTGAAATCATCAACAAAATATTATCTTATCAGATATAGCAATATCTTAAAAAGATCATACAACATATCAAGTGGGATTTATTCCAAGGATCTAAGGCTAGTAGTATATTCACAAATCAATAAATGTGATACATAACATAAACAGGTTGCAAGAAAAAAATCACATGATCATATCAATTGATACAGAAAAAGCATTTGACAAAAACCAAAATGCTTTTTTTTTTTTTTTTAATAAAGACTGTCATCCAAGTGGGGTAGAAGTATCATACCTCAAAATAATAAAAGCAATATACAACAAACCTATAGCCAACATCATACTCAATGGGAAAAATAAAATAAAATCATTTCACCTAAGAACAAGAACAAGACCCCTGTCCTCTTTAACCAATCTTGTTCAACACAGTACTGGAAGACCTAGCCATAGCTATTAGACAAGAAGAAAAAATAAAATGCATCCAAATTGGAAAGGAGGAAATAAAGTTGTCAGTCTTCTCAGGTGACATGTATTATAGAAAGAAAACCCCAAAGACAACATAAAAATACTATTAGATTTAAAAAATGAGTTCAGCAATGTTGTAGGATACAAAAAGAACAACTACAAATCTATGTCATTTTTTATATACCAAAATGAACTCTCAGAAAGAGAAACTAATAAAATAATCCCAACTACCATTGCAACAATAAAAAAATTAAGATAAGAATAAACTTAACCAAGGAAGTATTGTAAAAGACCTATACTCAGAAAACTACAGGACATTGAAAAAAGAGACATAGGAAGATATAAACAAGTGGAAGAATATACCCTATTTATGGATTAGTAGAACTAATATCATTAAAATGCCCATACTACCCAAAGCAATCTACAGATTCAATGCAATACTCATTAAAATACCAAAGGCCTATTTCACAGACCTAAAAAAGTTCTCCAAAAATGTATATGAAACCAAAAAAGACCCCGAATAGCCACAGAAATCTTGAGAAAGAAGATTAAAGTTGAAGGAATCACAATACCACATATCACATTATATTACAAAACCACTGTAATAATAAAAAAAAAAACCTTGGTACTGGCACAGGTCAATAAAACAGAACAGAGAACCCAGAAATCAATCCATGCCACTATGCTCAAATACTATTTGACAAGGGAGGCAAGAGCATACAATGGAGTCAAGCCAGTCTCTTAAATAAGTGATTTTGGGAAAATTGGAGAGATACATTAAAAAAAGAAGAAAGAAAGAGAGAAAGAAAGGAATTAGACTACCAACTTACACCATACACAAGAATAAACTCAAAATGGATTAAAAACTTAAATATAATTTGTCAAAAACATAAAAATCCTAGGAAAAACCATAGACAGCAAAATCTCAGATATCTCTCAGCAATATATTTACTGATACATCTCTTAGGACAATGAAAGCTAATGAGAAAATAAACAAATGGGACTACATCAAAATAAAAAACGTTTGCATAGCAAAAGAAACCATCAACAAAATACAAGTGAGCCACTGCATGGAAGAACGTATTTGCCAATGATATATCAAATGAGGTGTTAATCTCCAAAATATATAGATAATTCATACAACTTAACAAAATAAAAATAAATAATCCAATTTAAAAATAGGCAAAGAACCTAAATAAACCCATCTCCAAAGTGGCTATACAAAAAGTCAGTAGACATATGAAAAAATGCTCGAAGTCACTAACTATATGAGAAATTCAAATCTAAACAATAATGAGGTAACACTTCATACTTGTCAGGATAGCTACCATCAATAAATCAACAAAGGGCAACTGTTGGTGAGGATGTGGGTAAAGGGAACCCTCATACACTGCTGATGGGAATGAAAACTGTACATCCCCTGTGGAAAACAGTATGGAGTTTCCTCAAAAAATTAAATATAACTATCATTTGACCCAGTGGTCCCATTTATATCCTAAGACATTGTAAACACCAATCTGAAATAATATGTGCATCTCTATGTTTATAGAAGCACAATTTACAATAGTGAAGATTGGAAACAACCCAAGTGCCCATCAGTAGATGAGTGGATAAAAGAACACCCATGGTACATATACACAATGAAATACTATGCAGCTGTGAAAAACAAAGACATCTTTCCATTTGCAACAGCATGGATGGACATGGAGAGTACTATGCTAAGCAAAATATTGTATGTCAGTCAGAGAAAGATAAGTACCACATGATCTCACTCACACATGGAATCTAATATACAACATAGATTCAGATATATAGAAGCATGGAATAGTCTGTGGAACCTCAAAAGGAAGACACACTAGGGTGGGTGGGTCAGAAGAGATCAACCAAAGAACTGGTATGCGTATATGCATAACCCATGGACCCAGATAATAGAGTGGTGAAGACCTGGGGAGAGGGATTGGGGCAGGATAGAAGAGGTCAATGTGGGAGAAAAGGGGACATCTGTAATACTTCCAACAATAAAGATTTTAAAAAGGAAAAAAGGCATTACAGCCCAAATTCATGACCTTAAGAATTCTTGATCTATTATCTCCAAAATTAGGTATATATACTTAAATAACATTTACAATGAATATAGGTATCTTATAAATTAACTGAAATAAATTTATAAGATACCTATAAATACTACTAGATACTACACTAAAGGGGAAATATATCAATGGCAATAAATATGCTCATAATTATTTTTTTAAATCAAATTAAACTCTACACAATTACCAAAATGGCCAAAATTTTAATAAATCAAAAATATCCAGTTTTTGTGCAATCATGGAGTATAATGAGGAAATTATACAAGGAAAAGTTTATTCATGTATGTGATTTTTATAGTTAATCTTTGTTGTTAAAAGTATTACAGATGTCTACATTTCCCCCATTGATCTCTTCTACCCTCATCATATACTCTGCCCTCTCCCCTCAATGCCTTCACTGCACTATTGTCTGTGTCCATGGGTTATGCACATATACACATTAAGTTCTTTGGTTAATCTCTTTCTGCCCACCCCCCCTATTTAATGCATGTTTTGAATTTTATTGTTAGAAACATTATTTATAATTGCCAAAAACCCCATTAATAATGAACTGTATAAATATGTTGTGTTATGTTAACAAATATCTATACTAATAAAAGGGTGATAATAAAATTGGTCACGATGCCCTCACAGTAAAAATCGAGCAGCATGTTGTGTGGGGCGACCAGGCTGACAGAGGCATTAGTGAGGGATGACCAAACAACTGACCAGCAGGCTGTGTGGGGCAACCAGGCCAGCAGGAGGGGGGGCAGTGAGGGGTGAACAGGCTGGCAGAGGAAGGCAGTGAAGACAACCAAGCCAGCAGGAGGGTCACTTGGGTGTGACCAAGCCAGAGGGTTAGGGGCAATCAGGCTGGCAGGAGGAGCAGTGAGGACCACCAGGCCAGCAAGGGGGTACAGTGAAGACCACCCAGGCTGGCAGGGGGGACAGTTGTGGGAGACCAGTTTGTTGGGGTGGGGGCAAATCTGGGTAAACAGGCCACCATTGGGACAGTTGGGGGCAACCAGATTGGCAGGGGGGCACTTAGGGGTGATCAGAGCTGGCAGAGGGCAAATAGGAGTGATTAGGCAGGCAGGCAGGTGAGCAGTTAGGATCCAGCAGTCCCAGATTGTGAGAGGGTTGTCCCTCTGCTAGATTAGGCCCATCCTCGGGATCAGGCCTAAACCAGTCAGTCGAACATTCCTGAAGGGTCCTGGATTGGAGAGGGTGCAGGCTGGGCTGAGGGGGCACCCCCCCCCCCCGGCCCTGTGCACAAATTTCATGCACTGGGCCTCTAGTAATAAAATACAAATATGAGAATGAGAAAAACCAAAACTATTGTTGTGATTAAAACATGGGAGATATTTTATGTCTAGTTTGTAAAGGTAAAGCACAATCAAGACTAATATATAGTGTTAAAAGTCTAGTTTCTATGGAAAGAGGCAAAGGAATAGCTTTTAGGATATTAATTAAGTCCTAATTTTTTATATGGAGGTGATAAAAATCAGCCTACTATAATGTTATGATTTTTGAACATTCTATATTTATGTTTAATTCAATTTTTATTTAAATTTGAATGCAAAAATTCCAAAGCTACTTTTAGAATAAAATAAATTTATCAGAAGATTCCATTAGAGTCACTCTACTCTATTATTGACCAGATAGTTTCTCATGAATATTATTTGCCCTGACAAAGATTATAGATTTACCAGATTAGCTTGAACTATTTAAAATTCATCTATCTACTGGGGAATATGGCTAGATGATACATAAACAATATTAAAGTGTTGTTAAGGAGAAACACTTACTGTAATGAGGTTTTTTTTTACAATATTAAACATTTTTTCATTATTATCTCATGTACACTCTTAAAAATATATGTTTTTATTGATTTAAGATATGAATGGAGAAGAATGAGATGGAAACATCAATGATGAGAGAAAATCATTAATCTGCTGCCTCCTGCATGCCTCTCACTGGGGTTGGAACCTGCAATCCAGGCATGTGCCCTGACGGGATTGAACTGTGACCTCCTGGTTCATAGATTGATGCTCAACCATGCACCACACTGTCTGGGCTCTTATGCACACTCTTGCTCTGAAGACAGAAATCATAAGATACAACTTGGAAAGATTATATGGTTTATAAGCACTCACATTTATTATTCTTTTTATAAAATGGTCCCCTCCCTCTTTTTCCCTCTCAACTTTGTCTTAACAATCCTTCTTGGAAGGATTTAAAGAAATGTTTCACTAAATATGTTTTAATACAAAGGTGCTTTTGATTTTCTGCAATAAAATTATTTCCCTGCCTATACAATTTTATATTTGTAATAATTTTATAGCTATAGGGATGAATGCCTTGCTTATTAGCTAACTTGGTTCTATTTCACCAACTTTTTATGTTATATATATTTGGTACTTTATTCAGTCATCACAGTTTCTGTTATACACAGAAATAGTTTTGACTCACTTGAGTGGTTACTGAGTGGTTCATTATAAATGGGTAATTAATTCATTATGTACTTAAGATAATTTCAGTACTTTTTTGTAGATATGTATTAAGATAACAAAATACAATTTAAGAAAATATGTATTTATATCTATATTTTTGATTCAGGGTCAATGATACAATTATTTTCTACATTAATTTTTTCAGCAAATATTTACTAAGCAGCTAAAATATCCAGGTCTTCAGCTAATATATCCAGGTCCTCTATTTCTAGAATAGAATAGTGGAAAAAAAGCAAATATCTCTGTCTTTGCAGGGTCTGAATTCTCATTGAATGAGGCAGACATAAAAAATTAAGAGTAATGCAAAATATGAATTTCTTAAATACATTACTGTACATCAATTAATGCTACAGAAGAAGAAAAGAGTACAGTATAATAGAAGGCATTTAGGATGCTGAAAAGAAAATAGAATGAATTTTCAACATGGTAATCAGAATAAGGCTTATTGGGAATATGACACTTGAAATATGAATGTTAGAGAGGTAGGGAATTGAGTAAAGAACTCAGTCAAAAAAAGCAATCACTGCAGATTCCTCTATGACTGAGTATCCCTAGTATGTTAAAGGGAGGGGAAACTATGGTACCATTTTATATGAAGCAGAGTGATCAAGTAGGATAGTAGTTAAATATGGGGTTAGACTCGACGTTAGAGAATAACTGGAATCATTATTAGAAATTGGACATTTGTATTGAATGAAAATGTTGCATGCAATCTTATAAGTATAGAAGTGTGATAAATTGACTTCCATATAAAAATAATCTAGCTATTGTGTTTTATAAAAGTATGAGAGGAAGGTCTAGATAGGAAGAGCTATTAGAAGGCTATATTTCAGTATTCCATGCAATTAAGGATAAGGACTCAGAAGATGGATAGCAATAGAGGTGATGAGGAATTGTTACATTTCAGATAGAGCTGGTAGAATTTTCTAATAGATGACACAAGGTGTAAAGAAAAAGAGGAAAGAAAGAGGACATAAAATTTGTTGGTCTATAAATAAGAAGAAAAAAGATAATGTCAAATGAGATGATAGATGTTGCTAGAGGAACAGCTTTGGCCAGGAAGATCAGGAGTTCAGTTCAGTCTCTGATGATTTGTACCATCTACTAAATATCCTGTTAGAGATGTCTTAAAAGCGGATAGATTTATGAGGTCAAAATTTGGAAATGAAGTATGAGCTGGAAAAAAATGGGCATAATCACTGGCCTGTATAAGGCATTTCATCTTATGATAATGACTTGGTTTATCAAGAAAGTGAGTGGATCTTGACAATAGATTATTACCAAGGACTAAACCCTAGGGTGCTTTGATTTTAAGAAGCTGAGGAAAACAGCATACATTAAAAAAAAAAAATACCATGAAAAAAGTCAAGTAGAAAAAAATCAAGGAGAGCACAGTAATATTGAATTTTAATGTTGGGTATGTTTTGCATGGCACATTAGACTTACACTTTGATCATATTTAATCCCTAACTTTGTCACTAAGAGTCTCACTTTTGTCTTTTATATTGCCACTAGAGGCCTGGTGCATGAAATTCATGCATGGAGGGGGGGGTGTCCCGCAGACTGGCCTGCACCCTCTCACAGTTTGGGATCCCTTGGGGGATGTCCACCTGCCTGCTTGCTGCTCATTACCTTTTGGCTCACTGCTCCTTGGCACTACAGAGGAGGCAGGAGAGGCTCCTGTCACTACCACTGTGCTCGTCAGCCTTGAGTCCGGCTTCTGTCTGAGTGGTGCTCCCACTGTGGGAACTCACTGGCCACAAAGGAGTAGCTCCTGCACTGAGCATCTTCACCCTGGTGGCAGTGCGCATCATAGCACTGGTCATTCTGGTCATTCCATCCCAAAAGTCACTTAGGCTTTTATTATATAGATATTTAAATATAGCTTTTAAGAAGTAATGAAGTAGTGATTTTTGTTTGTTTTGGCCTCAAAAATGTAACTGATTTTGGCAAATGATTTCAGTAGGTGTTTATGAGAAAGCTTTCAATCTATCCTCAGAGAGAGCTTATTTAAAGGTAGAGATAAGTAGATTTCTGACTTAGATATTGATTAACAGGATACAAAGCTTAACATGGCTAGATGACCAATAGGCCATAAAAGATCCCACTGAAAAATCTTGCTCACAGTCTTCTAAAACCAAGATTTCCTATGCAAATCTTGATGGCTCATATTGCAGAGATAAAGTGTTTCCTATTCAACAAAGAAAGTAACCAGGGGGGCTGTGCCAGAAAGTTTATTGGATTCCAAGTGCTTGTTCATGTTTTTTCCTCCTGCTACAGCATGCTTTTTACCTTGATTAAAGCTTATCATTAGTGCGCCCTGAGAAATCTTGTGAGTCCTTTCTATTACCTGTGAAATTGTTACAGATAGCATTAGGAAATACAGCTAATGATTTCTTTAGTGTTAAGCTCAAAATACATTCTCTTCCATTACTTCTCTAAGAAATAATATATAACTTTTAAAATGTGAATACACAAACACAAACTCTACTTTTTATCTCAAATATATTGGAATTTAGAATTAAAGTTTCATTTACTCCATTTGGTACATGGTTAAGAGACTGAGATTTAGATTCTACCCATATTTAATAACTCTGTGACTTTGGGCAAATAATATAACATCCCCTTGTTTCAATTCTCTTTATGTAAGATACTAGATGCCCTGTGCACGAATTCATGCCCAGGGGGCAGGTAGGGACCTTGGGAGGTTGGCTGCCAGCCCCAAGGAGGGAGCCCCCCCCCCATGCCCCCCTAGGAAAGAGGCTGCATCCACTGTTCCCCATCCCAGTCCAGGCCCAAAGACCCTGACAGGGTCAAAAGAGGAAGCGACAGTTGCTGAGTTGGGCATGGAAAGAACAGATGCCAATTCTGCAGAGAGCGCCCCACCACCTCGAGGTTCCCCATCTTCCCTCCTCCTCCTTCCCTCACCACTACACCACCACCAGAGTGGGTGGGCAGTCCCTGGGGAAGAGAGAGGACAGGAGCAAGACAAACCTTTGTGTTGAGTTCTGACTTTCAATAGATCACAATGAGGGAGCTACACTCTACATATGAAACCCCAACCCAAAAGCAAGTTTCTACAAATGGTTTAGCACCAGAGGCCTATGGGGGCTGGCTGGACAAGGGGAGAGGCCATGAGAGGTTGTCTGTGGGAGTGCTCTGACCTTCTGACCCTGGTGGTCAGTGTGTTTCATAGTGACTGGTCAACTAGTCATTCCAGTTGTTTGGTCATAATGGTTGCTTAGGCTTTTATACATATATAGATGGATAATAATAATAGTATCTAAATCTAAGATGATTTTGAGGACTAAATTGAATGATAAATCTTAAATATATAAATAAATACATCATAGTATTCAGATACATGCATCATAATATTCTTTCATTTTTAAAAATAAATATTCCAGTCCTTGTCAGAATCTTATATGTAGACAAAATGGTATGCACCAGCAATTAATTATAAGTTATCTTTATTATTTTCAAATTATTTCATCTCTGCTGGGTAAGAAAAATAATTCCCCAGAGTAGATGTTCAAATATTCAGGGTTTCAATCCTACTATGAACCAAAAATGCTGAGCCAACTTCTTTATGAATTAAGTGATTACAGGGTTCTGTGAATATATAATGAAATTTATTTTACCCCCACTCAATTATTTACCAGGGATATCTAAAATGATTACAATCTGTATGCACTTTAAAGTAACTTAAAATTAAGATAAATTTAAGACATCCCTTTTCCCAAATATAATCAGTTTAAAATATAGTTGATCATTTTAAGTTAAATGGTAACAATATATCATGAATTTAGATCATTTGTAAAAGTAAAATGTATGACACAATAGAGGAAATAATGAACAACACAAACAGACCCAGAGAAAGAGAACCAGCGATCAGACTCTCAAATCTCAGAGGGAAAGTAAGGGAGGATGGGGGTAAGGGGAAGAGATCAACCAAAGGACTTGTGTGCATACATATGGGCCTAGCCAGTGGCCATGGACAACAGGGGTGGGGGTAGGAATGGGGCATATCTAGGGAGGGGTTTAGGGTAGGAATGGGAGGAAAAGGACAATTATGTGAGACCATAATCAATAAAAAAAAAAATACTAAAAAAAAAATAGTGAAATAGATTGAAGGGAGGAATTCGGTGAATACTACCTAATTCCCTTATACTACATTTAAAGCAATATAATATTATCTGAAAGAACACTTTGATTAATTAAAATATATATATTTACACCCTGTGATATTATTCTAAAATTAAGAAAATGTTTAAATAACAAACCATAATTGAGAAAATAAAAAATACTCAGTTAATTAAAAAAATAACAGAAGAAAATGAAAGCAGGAAAATGAACAAATGAAACAAAGATAATCCAACCATGAAACATTTAAATCCAACCATGTCAGTAATAACATCAAAATAAATTGTTTAAATGAACTTCTCAATGATATTGAATGTCAGATTAAGTACACACACACCACACACACACACAAAAAAAAAAAACAGACTCAACTGCCAGCTCTATAAGAAAACAAATTTAAATATGAAAGTAAATCAATAAAACTGTAGTCATGCAACTCTAAAGAAAATGGAGTGGCTATATTAAATAAAATAAAGTAAACCTCAAAACAGGGTATATTATCAGGAATTTAGGAGGAAATTCACAATGAGAAGGGTTCAATTCTCCAAGAAAATATAACAGTCTTAAGTGTGTATGTTCTTATAACAGAATTTCATAATACATGAATAAAAACTGATAGAATTAAAATGAGAAAATAGACAAATACAAAGTTATAGTTGGAGATTTCAACACTTCATTTCCAATGATGGATGGAGAAGAAGAAAACCAGTAAGGATATAGATGATCTGAATAACACTTATCAACCAACTTGATGCAAATCTATCATATATTCAGATGCCAGTGTGCTTGTGTGTGCTTAAGTTAAAATATAGTTTGCAATTCTAAATTAAATTTTAAAGCCTTAAATAAAGAATCCTCTTTTAAAAAATAAAATCTGTGTAGTGTTGTAAAATGTTCCTTATGATAAAATTCCTGTTCATGTGTCTATGGTTCACTCTTGGCCTTCATGCTTGTACATCGAATTAAACCTCTTTCTAGAAGGTTTTTTTTTTTTGTTTTTTTTTTTCTCCTTCATTATTTTGTTGGCTAACTTGTTCTAACATTTTAACCTGCCTCTCAGTTTTTATTATTTTGAGTTTTCTGAAGTGAACTTTAATTTAAATTATCTGTAACTTTAATAGATTGTTTTTAAGGAAATTGCTAATAAATCTGAGCTAAAATTTCTGAATTTTTAAATAAAAAGTGTTTCCCACAATGAAGCTGCTATGAGAAGGCAAGAATGACATTGGAGCTCTAATTGATTTGGCTCAGTGGATAGAGCATTGGCCTGCAGACTGAAGGGTCCCAGGTTTGATTCCTTTGAAGGTCATGTACCCCTTGGTTACAGTACATCTATAGCAGCTGATAGATGTTTCTCTCTCATTGATGTTTCTAATTCTCTATCCTTCTCCTTTCCTCTCTGTAAAAAAAAAATCAATAAAATATATTATTAATAGAAAAAGAATAACATTAGAAATAAAACTTCTATCAGTAACCAAGCTCAGGAGATTTTTACATACTATCTAATAAAGATAGAATATGCAAATTGACCATCACTTCACAACAAAAATGGTGGCACCCACAGCCAATAGGGAAGGGATATGCAAATCAACATGGCAAAGATGGCGGCAGCTGGGCCGGGACATATGTATCATTGCCATGTTGATGACACAGGCATTCCACCCTGCCCCGGCTGCTCTGGGCCTCTGAGCAGCACACACAGCACATGAATGCAGAAGGTTGCTCCAGGCCAGAGCAAAAGTAGAAGGTGGTAGCCAGAGTGAAGTCCAGGGTCCCAGGTACTGGCAGCCAGAGGAAGGAAGGCCTATTCTTGCACGAATATTCGTGCATCAGGCCTCTAGTTACAGATAATTGATTAATAATGGCTTCATGAAGGAGTTCAAATTGTATTAGAGATTGAAGAGATGTTAAGGTTTTTTAGAAAAAGATAAGAGGAGATTGTGTGTTTAAAAATTAGCTAGAAAAAGTAACTGTAATACTTTTGTTGTTTATTTCATTTTTTAATAGGGACCATATTCTGTAAATAGAGTGTTCAAAGACTATGTTTAGAAAGAACAAATAATATCAATGGAATGGATAAAATTATTCAAAGAAACTGTGCATATGAAAAAGAACAAAGAATATAATTCAATATAGGACATGGGAAGAATAGACAGAGGTAAGAAAAAGTATCATGTATAATACTAGTTATGGAAAAATGGTTACAAAGAATGGGAATTACAACAACCCAATCTTTAAGAGCCGTGGTTGACAAACTGCGGCTCTTGAGCCACATGTTGCTCTTTGGCCGCTTGAGTGTAGCTCTTCCAAAAAATACTATGGCCTGAACAAGTCTATTTTGAAGAAGTGGCATTAGAAGAACCTTAAGTTTAAAAAATTTGGCTCTCAAAAGAAATTTCAATTGTTGTACTGTTGATATTTGGCTCTGTTGACTAAAGAGTTTTCTAACTGCCCTAGATGTTAATTTTAAAATGTTAATTTTCAGTGACTTGATTTCTCATTGGATTTGGGATCCTGAGAAGATCATAGGAAGAATTTGTGAGTAAGAACAATTACGAAATATAGTCTGATCCTCAAATTACTACTATAGAAGAAATGGGTGATCTCTTTGAACTCCTAGAACAATTTGATCTCCAGAGTTTGTTATTAACCCCAGGTATATGGAAAGTTGGTATACAGTGCCCAGAAGTATAATGAAGAATTGAAGGGACAAAAATCACTTAGCCCAAGCAGCATGGTTCATTGGTTGAGTGTCGACCCATGAACCAAGAGGTCAAGGTTTGATTCCAAGTATGGATATGTGTCCAGATTGTGGGCTCCATGCCCAGTGCGAAGCAGGCAGGAGGCAGCTGATCAATGATTCTCTTTTATAATCATTGATGTTTCTGTCTCTCACTCTACCTTCCTCTCTGAAATCAATCAAATATATATATATAATCACTTGGAGTCTAAGGGCAGAAATTCAGAGGATGAGGGAGAAGATTTTAAGAAATAAGATAAAGCTGACCAGGGTGGCTCAGAGGTTGAGTGTTGACCTCTGAAACAAGAGGCAATAGTTAGTATTTTTTGGACCATAAGACGCTCCGGACCATAAGACGCACCAGTTTTTAGAGAAGGGAAATGAAGAAAAAAAGATTCTGAAACAAATAGTGTCCTAAAATATTTTATGTGCATTAAAACCCAACATCACAGTCATAAACACATGTAATCAACCCTGTAAAGTAAACAGCAGCATTTAGAACCATTTTAGAGCCGGGCAAGCACACAGAGACCACACAGAGCCGGGCAAGTAAAAAAACTTTTTTTTTAAAGTATATGTGTAGGCTATATTTGGACCATAAGACGCAGGGACTCCCCCCCCCCCCCCTTCTGGGGGGAAAAAAAGTGCGTCTTATGGTCCAAAAAATACGGTAAATTCCAGGTCCGGATATATGCCCCGGTTGCTGGCTCAATCCCCCCTACTATCTCTAGTATGGGACGTGCAGGAAGCAGCCAATCATTGATTTTTCTTTCTCTTTTCCCCTCTCTCTTGCTCTCTGAAATCAATAAAAATATATTAAAAAATGAAAGAGAGAAGACAAAATAGTGTCCAAGGATGCAGAATGGTTAAGGAAGGTAAAAAATAAACAAAATATATTGTGTTTGGTAAACAGAACACAGGTGACTATTCTGTGGCCAGTTGGGTGATTCAGACATGAGGCTGCAACTACTTTGGAAAGGGCAGCTCTTGAAAAGTTGCAGACAGTTATAATAACATTTGGAAATGTAAAATGGAAATAAGATGAGACAAAAAGCTCAAGAGGAATTTTTTTTAAAGATTAGGTATATCTATTCAATTCCACAAATTTAAAAGCATGTATGTATATACTTATTTAATTAAGTAGATTTGCTTGCATAATGCCTCATTTCTCTAAATACTAGGACTGTTCAGGGATCTTTTCAGATTTCTTTTGATTAGGACTCATTGAGATCTCCCTTCTAATTTTTTTTTGCTATTTTTTTTAATATTTTGAATGACTCTTAAATATGTCACAATGATTTTAAGATTGTGCATATATTTTCATATTTGGAAAATAGCTCCAAACTTTCTGAAGCTTTTCAAATTTTAAAGATTATTAAACACCAAAGATACAAAAAGTTTGTATGAAGAATTTCTATTTAATATTCATATCTGAACAATGAAATGCATGCTGTCATCTTAGAAGAAAGCTAGACTCATATCATGTAGGTTTTACTCTCAAATAGAAATTTTGAGGAGTACCTATAATAAAAACATAATATGCTAATTAGACTGAACATCCTTACAGACGATCTTCCCAAAAAAGCCAGGGCTGTGAAGGAAGCTCAGGTCCCGGATGCCAGAGGGAAGCTGATGCATGTAGCCAGGGAAAGGAATGCCTACTCTTGCATGAATTTCATGCATTGGGTCTCTAGTTCTATATAACAAGTCAAACATTTTCAGCAAGCTTTGGTGAATATACACTGTGATTTAGTTAATATAGAACTTTATGTAAGTGTGTTTGAACTTCAGTTTTGAAGGAGAAATAAGGAAGCAAGCAAAACATTCT
Source organism: Pipistrellus kuhlii (assembly GCF_014108245.1). NCBI lineage: Eukaryota > Metazoa > Chordata > Mammalia > Chiroptera > Vespertilionidae > Pipistrellus > Pipistrellus kuhlii. The sequence goes on from NW_023425404.1 coordinate 96,440,869, forward strand.
AATGAGTGGAATTAGTAAGTTTGAGCCACTGAGGCAAAATAGTGTTGCTGGTGGGTGAAACTACCCTGCCTTTTTGGGGAACTCCATGTATTCTTGGGGCCCCACTGAAAGAAGCATTTTCAGAGTGCCCATGAGAGGATGGAATGCGGAAGAAGGCTTTATTTGTGTAAAGTTTCAATTTTTGTTATTCCGGAGTTTTCTGCCCCTTAGGCCAGTCCTGGGAAAGGCTTATGGAGTGTCAGAGACAGCAAGAGCCCTGCACGAGTCTGGTACTCTGCGTTGCCCTGAGCCCATATATTCTAAACCCTTCCCCACCAAGAAGGAACCTGCCCTCTGTACTAACTGTTGGGAACTTAGTCCAAGTTCCTCCTCTATCCTCTAGTTACAGGTGTTGGGTCCAAACCACTCTGCCAGGGCTGGTCTTTCTTGGATGCCAGGTCTTAGGTGGAAAAGCCATGAGAGATTGTGGGTATATAAGAATGAGTCTTTATTGCAGAAGCCAGTGGCCATTTAGCTATCTGACAATACAGTCCTTCACAGCAATCTCATACAGGCAGGCAGCAGGACCCCATCTGTGAACAGATACATCTTTCCCGCAGAGCAGCAGCATTAGCCTCTGTATCTACAGCTATTATCTGAGCAGTTGCATGCTGCCTCTAAACTCACAGCCTACGTCATAGCAGTATCAGAGCCTGGCTCAGCAGCTTCTCCTGTCTCCCAAACCCAGCACACTGGCTGCTTCTGTAGCCTCACATCTCTGTGTAGCACACTTCAACACACTTCTTTACACACTAGCTGGTCAGTAACTTGGATATTATTACACTCCAGAGTCAAAGAAGGATAGTTGCCAACAGTGGCATCAGTCATTAGGGCTATAAAAGGACTCAGCATACTGTGAGGTCGCTGTGGCCTTGCAGCTGTATTCAGAGTGGCCTTGGCCATTCGGAACACCATAACAAGACCTTTCACACTCTGAGTGGCCTTGGCTATCTGGAAACTCTGGTGTGGTTCCCACATGGGGTGTTAGAAGGAAGCAGAGTGCCTTTCTTATTGTTGATATTAATCTCAATCTCCTGGAAGAAAGGGCATCATTTTATACAGAGGTAAACTGACAACCATTACCCCAACCAGGTGATTCTGGATGTCAGTTTACCCCTGTATAAAATGATGCCCTTTCTCTTCCCTTTACATAACATATTCTTTTTAAAATATTTGCTGGGGATTGAGCCCAAAACTAGGCAAGTGCTCTGACCTGGAATCAAACTAGAACCTCCTGGTGCATTCGTCAATATATTTTGTTCTTCAAATTATTTCAGTTTGGACTATTGAGAACTCTATCAATTGGCTCCTATATCCCTTTGTCAGCCTGTACATACTTAAGTGAGTCTTTTATATGTAAGGTATTTGTTCACCCTGACCCATCTGGTTTCTTAAAAACACTTTTTATTGCTTTTGGTTAATATGATATTCCTAGATGTATGTGTTTTGGTATTATCCTTTTACTAGAGGCCCGGAGCACAATTTTTTTCATGGTGGGGAAGGGTCCCCTCAGCCCGGCCTGCACCCTCTCTAATCTGGGACCCCTCGGGCAATGTCCAACTGATGGTTTAGGCCTGCTCACCTGCCTGCCTGCCTGATCGCTTCTAACTGATCCCCCTGCCAGCTTGATTAATCCTAACCGCCTCTGCCTGCCAGCCAGATCACCCCCCATTGCACATCTCCTGCTGACCTGGTCATCCCCAACTGCCTCCCCTACCCCCATCTGCCCCCATGCTGGCCTGGTCATCCCCAACTGCCCCCTTGCCGGCCTGGTCACCTTTAACTGCCCACCCACAGGCCTGGCCACCCCTCACTGCCCCATTGCCAGCCTGGTTGCCCCTGTTCAGTCATTTGGTCGTCAGTCACTAACCCATTTGCTGGCCGTGTCGCCCCATGCTGCCTGTTGAAGACCTCCTGATCAATTTGCATATTGCCCTATAGATTCTTCTCTGACCTAAATAATATGGTTTTATTAGTTTTGCAATTTTCTCAGCCATTGTTACTTAAAGATTTATTCTACTTAATTCACTGTTTTTTCTCTTTCTGCTATTCCCATTATCTGTATGTTTTCCCTTCTGGAATAATTGCATAGTTCTTGGAGAGTCTGTTGCATTTTCATTTTTTCATTAATTTTTCTCTTCTCATTTTTGTTTTGGAAGCTTCTGTTGACATATCTTCAAGCTCACAACTTCTGTCTACATATGATCCATTCTTCATTTCTGTGACTTTAAAAATATATGTTTATCATGTATTTCTTCATGATTATTTCTTAGAGATTATAATCCTCTGCTTACATTATTCATAATTCTCCCATGTTTTCTACTTTTTCTACCAGTACCAAAACCTGTATTTATTTACTAGAGCTGTCCTAACAAAATACCAGAAACTGAAAGGCTTATGTAGCAGAATTATATTTTCTCCCAATTCTGAGGGTAGAAGTTCAAGAGCTAGAGGTCATCAGGTTGAGTTTCTCCTTGATTTGCAGATGGCTGCCTCCTTGCTGTGTCCTCACATGGTTTTTACTCTTTGCTGCCTGGGGTGATGGATCACGATTACCAAGAAAAATTAGACTGCTACTGTAAATGTTAGTAAGGAAGATATATCTAGACTGTAAGAGATTGGTCAGGGCATCTCTTACTTCTACCAGATCCTGTGATTGAGTCAATGGAAAACTACAGCCATCCAAATAAATTTTTTGTTGATTTTTAATTTTCAAATAAACTTGAGTTCATTTTGTACATTTGATAAGAAAGTATTGATATATGTTGCATTCTACATTTGGGATATAGTATAATTAGATAAAATTGTTAATTTTATTGTTCAAATTTCTTAACTTTTACAAGAGCTTGTTTATGTATATTACCATTTACTGAGAGAAGTGTGTACCAGCACTCTAGTATGTATATAAGATATTTGGTTAATCTCTTTATACCTTCCCCCTACCCCCTTCCCTCAGAGATTCATCAGTCTATTCCATGTTTCCATCCCTGTGCTTTGAGCATATGCACCCTAGTAGTCAGCATCATAGCTACCAAAAGGTAAAACAGTAAAATGGTTGCTTAGGCTTTTATATATAGAAACTACTGACCTGGAGCATGAAATTCATGCACGAGTGGGTGGGTGGGTGGGGGTGTTGTCCCTCAGCCCAGTCTGCATCCTCTTCAATCTGGGATCCCTCAGGGGATGCCTGACTATGGTTTAGGCTTGATCCCACAGGATTGGACATCCCTCTACAATCCAGAACCACTGGCTCTTAACCACACACCTGCCTACTGGCCTGATCTCCCCTAATTACCCTCCCCTGCCGACACAGTCACCCCCAACTGCCCTCCCTGAAGACCCAATTACCCCCAACTGCCCTCCCCTGATGGCCCAGTTACCCCTGACTGCCCTCCAATGCCAGCCTGCTCACACACAACTGCCCCCCACTGCCAGCCTGATCACCCCCAACTTCCCTCTTCTCCTGGCCTGATCACCTCTAATCACCTCTGTCTTGGCACTGCCACTATGGCATTGTTTAAAAGGATGTCTGGAAGGTCTCCTGGAATAATGAGCATATTACCCTTTTATTAGTAAAGAGGCCTGATGCATGGGTGGGGGCTGGTTGGTCTGCCCTGAAGGGGGTCCTGGATCAGGGTAGGGTGCCCTTTGGGAGGCAGCACTGGCCTAGGTGAGAGGCTGGGTGGTTTGTAGGCAAGCCAAGCTCCCATTTAGGTGGGTGAAGGGATGAGGGCTGTCTTCAGGCTGGTCACACACCCTTTGGGGTTGTGACCAGCTTGGCCTGTCACAAGGGGATGAGGGCTATTTGGGGGTATGGCTGGCCTGTGCGAGGGGATGAGGGCCATTTGCAGTCTGGCCATGTCCCCTTTGGGGTGAGGGTACCTGCTAAGGGCAGGGTGAGCTTGGATAAGGGGCTGATGGCCATTTGAAGGCTAACCACACCCCAAAAGGTGAAGGTCCTAGCTAGGAGGCATGGCAGGCCTGGTCTAGGGGCTTAGGGCCATGTGGGGGTGGTTGTTAGGTCAGCCAAGCCCCTTGCTTTGTCTGGGAGGATGTCCAGAGGTCTCAGGCAGGTCTCCCAGTTTAATTAACATATTCCTCTTTTATTAGTATAGATTCCTATTGTACTACCCTTTATCCTTATGATATGGCTGTTTATTTCAAACTAATGATTTTTCTTTATTTAAAAATCACCTTTGTCATTTTTTTTTTGTGTGTGTGTGTGTGTGTGTGTATTCATATATATATATGAATACAGTATATATACTAGAGGCTTGTTGCATGAAATTTGTGCACTGGGGGGTGGGGGGTTGTCTCTCAGCCCAGCCTGCATCCTCTCCAATTTGTAACCCCTTGAGGGATGTATGACTTCCGGTTTAGGAACTGGGCCTAAACCAGCAGTTGGATATCCCCCTCACAATCTGGGGCTTCTGGTTCCCAACTGCTCTCCTGCCTGACAGCCTGATCATCACCTAACCACTCCCCTGCCAGCCTGATCGATGCCTAACTTCTCCCCTGCTAGCCCAATCACTCCCAACTGCCCTCCCCTACAGGCCTGGGCCCCCCAACTATTCTCTCCTGGAGGCCTGTTCCCCCACAACTGCCCTTCCCTACCAGCCTGGTAGACCCTAACTGCCCTTCCCTGCCAGCCTGGTCACCCCTAACTGCCCTCCCCTGCAGGTCTGGTCTCCCACAACTGCCCTTCCCTTCCAGCCTGGTGGACCCTAACTGCCCTCCCCTGCTGGCCTGGTCACCCTTAACTGCCATCTCCTGCTGGTCTGGTCACCCTTAACTGCTCTCCACTGCTGGCCTGGTCACCCCAAACTGCCTTTCCTCCCCTGAAATCCTAGTTCCCCCCAACTGCCCTCCTTCTTCTACAGGCCCAGTCACCCCCAACTACCCTCCTTTGCTGGCCTGGTCACCTTCAACTGCCCATGCCCTGCTGGTCAACTTGTGACTACATGGGGGCGGCCATCTTGTGCAAAGGTATAATGGTCAGTTTGCATATTACCTCTTTATTATATAGGATAAACATTTTTTTCTAATTGGTTGTTAGTGTGATATATATTTTTCCAACTTTTTACTTTTAGTATTTTTAAATTTGAGCAAAATGAAGAGGAATTTTTCCAACTTAATTTAAGTATAGATAACATATTACACAGTATAAACTTAAGGTGTACAATTTATGTTTGGATATACCTATATATTGTGAAATGATTACCATAATAGAGTTAGTTAACACCTCCGTCACCTCACATATTTATAATTGTTTGTGTGTGTGTGTTTTGAGAAATTTAAGAACTGCTCTCTTAGAAACTTTCAGTGTGCCTGTTAAAACATTCAGTTTATCAGAACAAAGAAATATGTTAGTATTTTTTTAAATAATATCCACCACCATTTGGTACCTGCAGCAGGGCCTGAAGCCAACTCTAACCTAGTTCTCTAACAAACAACATCTACTTCCTAATGCTCCATTTTATTTTCCTTTGCATGATTTTCTAAAATTAAATCTATTCATGCAATTCTCTTTTATATTATTACATTTAAAAACATCCATGTTTCAAAAAATATTATTTAACAACATGACTCTTTTCTGGGCATTGACTTCAGTGCTGTAGGTACAAAATAATAAATGAATGAAAAAGAGTTCCAGAATATTATATATATATATTATATATTATATATATATTATATATATATATATATATATTATATATATATATATATACCTAGTATATGCCTATGTAACATCTCTTTACAATCAACATTACTTTCACCATGATTACTTCCATTCTTCAACATATCATGGTCTAAAATTATATTTTTGGTTTCTAAAGGTCCTCAATTTTTTTTTTTTACTGCCTTATATATATGAAACATCTTTTCCCACTTTATATATAATTCTTATTCTTTCTTTAATATTCTGCCTACTTAATAACTTTAAACCATACCTCTTCTTTCCTCTAATCCCTCTGTATACTGATTAAGAAAAATCACTCTTTTCCAAAATATATTTGACTTTTCACAAAAATTTAATACTCTAAATAATTTCCATATACATGTAATCAGTTTTTAATTTGTATCAAAGTCCAAAATCCCATACAATAATTGGGATAGATGCTCTGAAGGATTAAAGGGTTGTCATAGTCTTTTTTTTGCAAAAAAAAAAAATCATCTTATTGATTTTAGAGAGAGAGAGGGAGAGAGATATCTATGTGAGAGAGAAACATCTATTTATTGCCTTCCATATGCACCGAGAACCAGGGATAGAACCCACAACCTGTGTATGTTTATATTCACTACAACCTGAATCTCAGTAAAAGCATATATTTAAGTATATGGTTACATCATATATTTACAGAATTTTGAGGCTTCTGAGATGGCACAGCAGGATACTCTTGCAGAATGTTAAAGTACTTGAGGGTGTCCTGAAGGATGTTCTTAAAGGTAGAAGCCACTGCTACTGCTTCAGGACATTCTTTAAGAGTCTACATCATTACCAAATAAATGTTATTTTAGGTCTAGTGGATTGCCTAAAAGGTATTAAATGTTTTGATTGCTTGTTATTTTATTCCACCTGAAAGGCAGAAAGTAGAGGGTGTTTTTTTTGTTTTTTGTTTGTTTGTTTTTGTTTAGAAATATTTATTTTAAAAATCTTTAAAGGATGTTTGTTCTTCCAAGTGCAGATGGGCCAAAAAATGGATATTATACCCACTTTACTTGTTACATGAGGAATAAATAAGTAATAGTTTTAGCATTGCATCGCCCATCTGCTTTACTATTTTTCTATTTTAGAAGTCCCCCAACAACTAAAGACCAACAATGCCCCCCCTATTGTAGCAAAGCCTTTTCTCATTTCTATCATCAATTCTGTATCCAACTCAAGCACGGCATCGCCTATAATCCCCAAGGACAGGGGATTGTCGAGTGTGCCCATCAGACTCTTAAGAATCAAATTTTTAAAGTTAAGAAGGGGGAGTATTACCCCCTAACTCCTCAAAATATACTTAATCATACTATATTCATTTTAAATTTTCTGCAAGTGGATAACGAGGGCCTGTAGGCAGCCCAAAGGTTCTGGAATCCACAGGCAAGGGCATTCCCTGAGGCACATGTGTCAAACACAAGGCCCGCGGGCCAAATCCGTCCCGCCAGGCCTTGCAATGTGGCCCGCACCGCGCTGTGATCACTGCACTCCACTGAGTTTCCATCACAATGACAGTTTATGACTGTTCAGTAAACCATTCGGCCTGCAATTTAAGCTGGATTTTAGATTTTGGCCCCTTCTCTGATTGAGTTCGACACCCCTACGAGGGGTATTGGAGAGACCCACTGACTAATGAAATGCATGGTCCTGACCCCGCACTAATGTGGGGGAGAGGCTATGTTTGTGTTTTCCCAACAGAAGATGAGAATCCTCGGTGGCTACCCAAGCGGTGTGTGCGCCATGCCTCGAAGTCAGGTGGCAAAGCTGAGGGATCGACTGGACCGCCTGCGGCTGGGGCCATCTAGAAATGAAATGGGACTAATGTGGAGGACCTGCCACAGTAATGTGACAGTGTGCCAGGGAAAGCTGTGTGACTGGGCCGACACTGATATCGACTTTTGCCCCCAGAATCTGGTGGCTGGACTGTGGACTATGGACAACATCACATTTCAAAAAGAATTAGCTTCGAAATAATTTTCCATCTGTAACCTCCACAATGTATGGCCTTATTGGGTTGTTATAATCGCTGGGCTGTTGGTTTTGTTGTGTGCGCTTCTGCCGGTCCTCCTTAAGATTATATGCAGGCAGACCTACCAATTGGCAACCGATATAAAACTGATACTATTGTATCAAAATAAGGATAACGAGCGCATACATATATAAAGTTAAGAAAGGGGAACTGTTGGGAGCCGAGTCCCCTGCCAACCAGAGAATCTGCGGATGGAGCAAGGGTAGGTAGCCCTGCCTGCTCTCCCCCAGGAGTCGGGTCACTTGGGGACGTGGCAAGCAACAGTGTCCTTTGTTCTGCTGTGCTTGCAAAATTGGAATCTGCAAACGTGTCCTTGAATTAACATAGCAGAGCACAGCTGGATGAACTTTCCCAGGCTGATATCTTCCTGTGTAGGTCTTAAGGAACTGGCACATAGTCATCATGCCCTGAGAGAAGGCCATCTGGAGGAATGCCCAGTTTCAGGGTATAAAAGAGTTTGCGCCTTTAATAAACTTGCTTCAGTGCCATAGAGCATTCCAGCCCTCCTGAAGCCCTTCTGTCTCTTGTCTTTTATTTCTAAGCCTCCTAGCCCAATCTTAAGGACTTGCAGTACCGGCTGGTTCCAGTAGCACAGGTCGGGTCCCTTGGCATGGGCTGTAGGGATTGGGCTGAAACTCGCAGTCCAACACCACTTGCTACTCCTGCCTATTGCTCCTGCTCATAATGACACCACTGAGCCTGTTGCAGGCTCACTCCCAGTCAGTCCTGATCAGGAGAGGCTAATACTGCCACAGCGACACTTGAATCCGGATCCCTGCATCTGGCCCAGGATCAGGATTCATCCTGTTGATGGCCATGCTGGTTGTCAGGAGACACCTAGCAGCAGCTTTTATATTGTTCCTTCCTTGCAGGAGTGTCTAGGGACAGGAAACAGCCATGGTGCCCGAGACCAACCTTCAGGAGGCTTGTAGGACTGTCAGGATCATGCCAGTGGCACCAGTCTGTCAATGCCTGGCCTGTTCTCCAGAGATTGGACCTGCAGTATTGCTGAGGAAGTGAGTGGCAGCTGCCAGGGCTGGTGGGCCACCAGACGAGTCTATCATCTGAGCACCACTCCTGCTGTGGGAACTCACTGGTCACCAGAGGGCAGTTCCTGCATTGAGCATATGCCCCCTGGTGGTCAGTGCATGTCATAGTGACTGGTCAACTGGTTGGTCAGTCATTTGGTTGAATGGTCATAATGGTCACTTAGGCTTTTATATATACACTAGAGGCCTGCATACAATTTGTGCATGGGGGGGAGGGGGCGGGATGTCCCTCAGCCTAGCCTGCACCTTCTCCAATCTGGGACCCCTCAAGAGATGTCCATCTGTCTGTTTAGGCCAAATCTCAGTAGGATCTGGCCTAAACAGGCAGTCGGACATCACTTTCACAATCCGGGATTATTGGCTCCCAACTGCTTGCCTGCCTGCCTTCCTGATTATACTTAACTGCTTCTGCCTGCCAGCCTAATCACTCTCTAACCACTCCCCTGCCAGCCTGATTGATGCCTAACTGCTCACCTGCCAGCCTGTTTGCCCCCAACTTCCCTCCTCTGCCAGCCAGGTCATCCCTCCCCTGCAAGCTAGATTGCCCCCAACTGCACTCCCTTGCAGGCTTGCTCCCTCCCAACTTCCCTCCCCTGCTTGCCATCTTGTAGTGGCCATCTTGTATCCACATGGGGGCAGGATTTTTGACCACATGGGGGCAGCTATCTTGTGTATTGGAGTGATGGTCAATCTGCATATTTCTCTTTTATTAGATAAGATAGAGGCCTGGTGCATGGGTGGGGGCTGGCTGGTTTTCCCTGAAGGGTGTCACAGATCAGGTTGGGGTTCCCTTGGGGTGTGGGGCAGCCTGGGCGAGGGGCCTGTGGTAGTTAGAAAGCCAGCCATGCCCCCAGAGATCCAAGCAGAGGCCCTGGTATCTGGGATTTATTTATCTTCTACAATTGAAACTTTGTAGCATGGAGTGGAGCCACGCCTTCTGCTCGCTCTTTGGTGTCAGCCATTTCTGTTGGAATTTATGTATCTTCTATAATTGAAACTTTGTAGCCTTAAGCAGAGGCCTGGGCCTGCCAGGGTGTTTGGAAAGCTTGGCTTCCTCCATTTAAGGTGAAACCCAAGCCTCTCTCCTGCTCTCTCCATCGCCGCAGCCATCTTAGTTGGGCTAATTTGTATACCCTCTCCTAATTGGCTGGTGTGTGTGGCTTGCGGTGTGATAGAGTGATGGTTAATTTGCATATCACTCTTTTATTAGATAGGACTAGAGACCCAGTGCACAAAATTTGTGCATGGGGGGTGGGGTGTCCCTCAGCCTAGCCTTCACCCTCTCCAATCTAGGACCCCTTGGGGGATGTCCGACTGACAGTTTAGGCCTGATCCCTGGCCTAAACCAGCAGTCAGATATCCCTCTCTCAACCCAGGATCATTGGCTCCTAATCACTAATCTGTCTGCCTGCCTAATGCCCCCAGTTTTCCTCTCCTGCCAACCTGGTTGCCCCCAGCTGCCCTCCCCTTCCAGCCTGATCTCACCCCTAACTACTCTCCCCTGCTGGCCTGATCACCCCTAACTACCTCTGCCTTGGCCCCCACCACCATGGCTTTGTTGGATATATGGAAGATCATCATTCGAACCAGTCTAATTATTGGTATACATAGATTATATAGGATAAAATTGCTTTAATGTGTGGGGGGGATGGTGGGGAGAACCATTTTAGCAGGAGGAGATACTTTTGGAAGACAAAAATAGATAATCTTAATATCGGGACTGATAGCCAGCCACATGCACTATACTACCAAACTGGTTATTAAAAAACTGAACCACTTTTTTACACTTATACCTTACAGCAAACAGCTGTTGCCCTTAAAACTCTTCCTCAGCACTCACCTTAGGTTTTGCCTTTGAAGGTCACCTAGATTTGGTTCTGATTGGTCGGTTTCTATGCCAGTTAGCATCAGAAGCTTCACCTCCTAGGCAACCATTGGCTCCTCGTAGTTCCCCCAGATTGGGTTCTGATTGGTCAGTTTCTATTCCAGTCAGCATCAACAGTTCCACCTCCTATGCAGCCATTGGCTTTTCTGGGAAATCCAGAACAGCTCTGTCTTCACATCAGTGCCAGTCCTTCAGTCACATCCCCAGTTCACTACTATGTCTATCTCTGGCTGCTCTGAGAAGCAGCATCTCAGGTCTGTGCTTGTGGCAATTTTGAATACTCATCCCTGACCTAACCTTTTTTACAGTACAAACTCAATGAAGGAAAGCATTTTTCTTGTTCATTCTTAGTTCACTCATAGACTTTATCTGTGTCTATGCATCTATTCTAGCACCACCACCACATGGTGACCACTTGAATGATTGTTTTGGTTGTCATGGTCACTGCCTATATATATATATATATATATATATATATATATATATATATATATATATATAAAATTTTGTTTTATTTTTGTATATTTGCTATGTTACATAGTATATATGATTCAAGTAACATAATACTGTGTAAGTTTAAAGTCTACAATGTAATATATGTATCTATTGTGAAATAATTAGCAATTAAGGTTAGCTAATACCACAATCATCTCACATAAGTACACTATTGTGTGTGTTTGGCAAAAAATTAAAGATCTTCTCTGTTTGCCACTTTCAAGTTTATATAATACAATATTGTTAACTGATCACCATGCTGTACATTGGATCCTGAGAATTCACTAATCTTATAAATTGATCAACACCTATTCATGTCCTCCACATGGCCACCACTAGTAACTACCATTCTACCCTATATTTCTGAGTTTGGCTCTTTTTCTTAAGATCCCACATATAAAGAAAGATTATACAATATTTGTCTTTCTCTTTGACTGGTTTCACTTAACATAATGCTCTCAAGATCCAGTTATGTTGTTGCAAATAGCAGAATTTCCTTTTTCATGTCTGGACAATATTTCTCTGCATGTCTACACCTCATCTTCTCTACCATTAATGCATAGAGACAGACACTTTGTTTCCACATGTTGGCTATTGTGAATTATGCTTTAGTAAATATATTTACTAAATATTTACTAAGTAGTGCAGATATTTATTTGAGCTCCCAATTTTATTTTCTTGGCTATATACCCAGAAGTAGAATAGTTAGATCATATAGTAGCTCTATGTTTAATTTCTTGAGGATGGTCTACACTGTTTTCCATAGTGGTTGAAAATTTACATCTCCACCAACTTTTTAACTCTTTTATTTTAAAAGAAATCCATATTAATATGTGTGAGTTGATAGGTCACTGTGGTATAGATTTGCATGCCCCTGATTAGTAGGAATATTGAGTATCTTTTTCATGTACCTATTTACATTTGCATACCTTCTTTGGGCAAATATCTATTCCAAGTCCTTTGATCATTTTTATTTTGGGTAGTATTTTGCTATTGTGTTGTAAATTTTCTTATATGTTTTGGATATTACATCCTCAGATACATGGTTTGCAATTATATTATCCTACTCTTCAGGGTATTTTTTTCATCTTTTGACTGTTTCTTTTGCTGTGCAAAACTTTTTATTTGATGTAGTCTGAATTATTTATTTTTAGTTTTATAGCTTGAGCACTTAGTAGCAAATATAAAAAAAATTACTGCCAAGACCAATGTTAAGGAACTTTTTGCCTATTTTCTTTCAGTGGCTTCATGGTTTTTGGTCTTACATTTAAGTCTTTAACCCATTTCAACTTAAATTTTGTTAGTGGTGTAAGACTGGGGTCTAAATTCATTTGTTATATGAATGTCAAGTTTTATTAGGTCAAGTAATAATTAATGTCGTTTTCTAATACTTTTTTTAAATCAAATTTATTTAAACAATACAACAAAATTTAATCAACAATATAGTTGCCATTGTTTTCTACTACTTGTGCCCAATGCTCAGGAAGCATTTTAATCCCTCTGTTGTAAAATTCTTGTGATTTTGATGCAAAAAATTTGGTCAATGCATTTTTGAGGCATTATTAAATTTTTTTCCAAGAAGAAAGTTTTGCAAAGAATGAAACAAATGGTAATCGGAAGGGGCAATATCAGGAGAATATGCAGGTTGAGGGAGAACTTCCCATTCCAACTGGCGCAGTTTTTCAGCAGTGATTCTTGCAGTATGCGGTCGTGCGTTATAGTGGTGAAGAATTACGCCCTTCAGATTAATCAGCGCGGGTTCTTTTTCTCTTAAAGCTTGGGCTAACCTTTCCAATTGGGCACTATACACTGCGCTTGTAATGGTTTGGTTAGATGTTAAAAGTTCATAATGAAGAATTCCTTTAAAATTCCACCAAACACACAACATCACTTTTTTCGCATGCAAGTCAGGTTTTGGAGTAGGTTGCAGAGCCTCATTTTTGTCCAACCATTGAGACCACCTTTTCAAATTAACATACAGCCCCATTTTTCATCTCCGGTAACAATTTGCTCTAAAAACGGCAAACGGTTTTGACGAGAGAGGGGCGAACTGCAAATTGTGACTCTTTGATTACGGTTGTTGTCGGTCAACTCATGAGGAACCCATTTTCCAAACTTTTGGACTTTGCCAAGTGCACGCAATTGATTGGAAATTGTTTTTTGTGAACAATTTAAAGTTGTCACAAGCTCTTGTTGGGTAATTTGAGGATTTTGCACCAAAAGAGCTTGAAGAGCTTCTTGATCAAAATTGGACACACGGCCTCGACCACTCTTGTCATCTAACGAAAAATTTCCCTCGTGAAATTTCTCAAACCAATGCTGGCATTTTCTGGCGCTAACTGCATCTTGACCAAGAGCACTACAGATGTTTTTTGCAGCCTCACTTGCTTTTCTTCCTAATTAGAACTCGTAAAGCATGCAGTGCCGAATATGCTCTTCATCCGCCATCTTCTTAGCCCTAGTTTTGCAACAAAAACCAAACCAAACACAAACTTTTTCAAGCAAAACTTGTTAATTGCACTTCACACGTTCTGTAGATACCACGTGTTTGAAGGTTATGTCAATACAATTCAAGGCCAAGCAAGATTTTAAACGAATGTTTAAAAACGACATTAATTATTACTAGACTCGATACCAAGACCATTTATTAAAGTGACTATCTTTCTTCAATAAGTATTTTTGGCTTCCTTGCCAAATATTAGTTTAATGTATAGGAGGGTTTATTTCTAGGTTTTTATTCTATCCCATTGGTCTATGTCTCTTTTAATGCCATACCATACTGTTTTAATTACTATTGTTTTATAGCATAGTTTGAAATCAGAAAGTGTCATGCCTCCTGCTTTGTTATTTTTCACAATTGTTTGGTTATTCAGAGTCTATTGTGTTCCTATATGAATTTTAGGATTTTTTAAAAAAAATTTCCATATATAATACCATTGGAATTTTCATAGATTGTATTGAATCTATGCATAGCTTTGGATGATATTGACATCTTAAGAATATTAATTCTTCCATGAACATGTGATATCTTTCTATTTGTTTGTTTCTTCTTTAATTTCTTTTATCAAATTCTTGTAGTTTTTATTGTACAGATCTGTTGCTTCCTTGATTAAATTTATTTCTAAGTATTTTAGTATTTTTTATGCTATTATAAACAGATATTTTGGTGTTAGTGTATAGAAATACAACTAATTTCTTATATTGATTTTATATCCTGCACCTTTACTGAATTGTTGCCCAGTTTCAACGGTTTTTATTTGAGGCTTTAGGATTTTTTTATATACATAAATCATGTTTTCTGCCAATAATACAAAGTCTACCTCTTCTTTTCCAAATGGGTGGCCTGTATTTCTTTATCTTGTTTAATTGCTCCAGTGAAGACCTCCAATATTAGGTTGAATAAAAGTGATGAGAGCAGATCCCCCTTATCTTGTTCATGATCTTAGAGGAAAAGCCTCTGACCTTTTACCACAGAGTATGATGTTAGCTGTGGGTTTGGTATAAATGACCTTAATTATGTTGAAGTCTGTTCTTTTTATATCCAATTTGTTGAGAGTGCTTATTATGAAGGGTTATTTACTTTGTCAAAGGTATTTTCTAAATCTTTTGAGATGAGTATATGATTTTTATATTTCATTCTATTAATCTGTGTATCATATTTGCATACATTGAATAATCCTTATTTTCCAGGGGTAAATCCCACTTGATCTGATGTATGACCCTTTCAATGTGCTGTTGAATTCAGTTTGCTAGTATTTTGTTGAGAATTTTTACATATATATTCATCAGAGATATTAGCCTGCAATTTAATTTTCCTGTCATGTCCTTATATGCCTTTGGTATTAAGATAGTTCTGATCTTTTAAAGTGAGTTTGGGAGTATTTTCTTCTTTTCACATTTTTTAGAAGAGTTTATGAGGGATTGGTATTAATTCTTCTTTAAGTTTGGTGAATTTCACTAGTGAAACCATCTGGATCTGTGTTTTTATTTGGTGGGAGTTTTGGATTACTAATTGAACCTCCTTACTGATTTCTGCTCTATTCAGATTTTCCATTCCTTCATCAGTCAGTCTTGGTAGTTTGTATGTTTTTAGGAATCTGTCCATTTCTTGTAAGTTATCCAAATTCTTAGAACATATTTGTTCATAGTAGTCTCTTCTGATACTCAGTCTGTGGTGTTAATTGTAATACATCTTGATTCATTTATTTATTTTTCTTCTTTATTCTTAGTTCAGCTAAAGGTTTGTCAATTTCATTCATCTTTTTAAGAAACCAGCTCTTAGTTTCATTAATTTTTATTGTCTTCCTGGCCTTTATTTCTTATTTCTGCTTTGGTTTGTTTATTTCTTTCCTTCTGTTAAAATTTAAGCATGGATTGTTTTTTTGTTTGTTTGTTTGTTTTGTGAGGTGTGAAGTTATTTATTTCAGACCTTTTTCCCCCTCTTAAAATGGGTACTTATTGCCATAAAATACCCTCTTAGAACTAAATTTGTGCATTCCATAATTTTTGGTATGGTGTATTTCCTTTTTTGTATTAATTTCAAGATAGATTTTAATTTCTCTTTTGATTTCTTCTTTGACCCAATGATTATTTAGAGTGCATTATTTAATTTATAAATATTTACATTTTTTTCATTTTTTAAATGTTATTGACTTCTAGTTTCATTGAGGTCAGAAAAGATATTTGATATGATTTCAATATTCTCAAGTTTTATAAGATTTCTTTTGTGACCAATATTATGATCTATATTAGAAAATTTCCATGTGTACATGAGAGGAATATGTATCCAGGCTGCCTTTAGTTGGCATATTCTTTATATATGTATGTTAGGGCCATTTGGTCTAAAGTATAGCCTCGTGTTTCCTTGTTGATTTTCTGACTGGATAATCTACCTATGTTAAAGTGAAGTATTAAAGTCCCTTATTATTATTGTATAGCTTTCTATTTTTCCCTTCATATATCTGAGAATTTTATAAACATAGTATTTGAGTGATAAAATGTGGGTGAATAATATTTATGCTTTTTATATCCTCTTGATGAACTGACTTTTTTGTCAAGTATATAATGGCCTTCTTTATCTATTTCTACAGCTTTTTAATGAAAGCCTATTTTTTTCTGATATGACTATAGATACCTCTGTTCTCTTAGTTTTCACTTGGCATGATATATACTTTTCCATCCCTTCACTTTGAGCCTATGTGTATCCTTGAATTTAAAGTCTCATGTCTGCAGCATAGTGTGTATGCTTTTTAATTTTTCACTGATTGATTGATGTTAGAGTAAGAGAGGGAGAGAGGGAGAGAGAGAGAGAGAAAGAGAGAGAGAGAGAGAGAGAGAGAGAGAGAGAGAGAGAGAGAGAGAGAGAGAGAGAGAAAGAGAGAGAGAGACTGCAATCTTGGTACATCAGTATGATGGTCTAACCAACTTCACTACTGGCAGGGCAGTTGTTGTTGTTTTTAATCCACTCAGTCATTGTATGTCTTCATTGGATAATTTAACCATTTACATTTGAAGTAATAATTGATAGCTAAGAACTTACTAATGCCATCTTGTTAATTGTTTCCTGGCTTTTGTATAAGTCTCTTGTCCCTTTCTTCCTCTTTTTGTGCCTTCCTTCTTGAATTGATGATTTTCTATAGTTGTAGTCTTTGATTCCCTTTTCTTTATTTTCTGTGCATCTACTATAGGTTTTTGCATTGTGGTTACTATCAGGCAAAATAAGTGTTTTTAAGTGATCAATAACATAATGACTATAAATTAGAGCAATTAAAGGATAGATTGTCTAAAAACAGACTGAAGAGTTTGTGAGGGATTGGAGTATGTATTTGAAGATATGAAAAGCAACTAAACCATTTGAGTTCATTGTAATTTTAAATGGTGCTGTGTCCTCATTTTTGTTGGTGTTTTGTTTAAAAAGCCACAGCAGTGAAAATGCTACATTTTGGATTTTAAATAGATGTTGCATCTACCTAAATTTTCAAATGTTTTTATAATTTTCAAATGTTTTCCACTTAATTTTTTTCTGAATAAATTTAACTACAAAAATTCTTTTTATCTGGAATCCTTAAGAAATACTAAAGTGCAAACTAATGACACCATTAAGCCACTCACTTAATTTACAAGTCTGTTCCTTACACCAGTGTTTCCCAACCTTCTCTCATGATGAGAATCACCTGGTGGAGTTGTTAAAACACAGATTCCTGAATCCCAACTAAGAAGTGCTAAACTAGAATTTTTGGGAACATATAGGTAAAATTGTATACCTAACTAGTGCTCTAAGACAGATTTTATATACAGAGCACTAAGTTAGGTATGCAATTTTACCTATATGTTCCCAAAAATTCTAGTTTAGCACTTCTTAGTTGGGATTCAGGAATCTGTGTTTTAACAACTCCACCAGGTGATTCTCATCCTGAGAGAAGGTTGGGAATCACTGCCTTATACAGTCAGGATATCAGAGAGTATAAAATTGTTTCATGGGAGTTTTCTCTTACTAAAGATAAAAGTTTATGCTGTATTTCTGATTTTTTTATGAAACTAAATTTACATGTTACTTTTAGTCTGCCAACATTACTTTCCAGCTGTTATAACCAAAGTGTAGTCATAGGGACAGAAATATCCAGAAAATATTCATTAAAATTGATTCTTCTGTTCAGTTTTATTGCCAGTGAAAATGTACAAAATACATTTATTTCATTTAGAGGACCAGCTTTCTTCTTCCTTAATGGAAAATCCTTAATAATATGTTTTTTTATAGGATAATGTCTCTATAATGGCACAAGGCAAAGAAGCTCTATTTTTCATAGAAATCAGCCAAAAAAAAACCAAAAAACACAAAACCTTTTGCACAGATGAAAACAAATGTTTGGAGTTTCTGATTGTAATTTATAATATTTCAAGAAATTGCATCCCTGAACCCAACAATTGGCTTATTTTTATTTATTTTAAAGCTAGTGAAAATAAAAATAGAAAATAACTAATAGGTTTATGATAAACTATGGTAGTGGGGGGAAAAGGAGACCAAATGACACTACACTTGTCATCACATGAGAGTTTAAATATCATGGAAAATGAAGGAAAAGAGGTAAAGTGACAATGGAGATTAATTCTTAACTCATGTAAATTAATAATAACAATTTTATATTTTAAAAACCATGTATACTCAGAACGAGGTTAGTTTTAAGATTATCATTTTATTTGTGAAGCCCTCATTCAGAAAGATATGAGTATGGCAACATTACTAATTTTAAACTCAACTTAGCAGTTTATTTATATACAATATATACATTCTGAGAAGTTATCCTAACTGGAGCAGTTATCCTTGCTTCCTTCTGATTTCCAGTGCTATTTACCTATCCTATACCAAACACAAAAATTTCATAGTAACTGTGCTGTATAGTGTCTTGGTTTATTTAAGAAATCTAGCCACACTAATAAAAGAGAAAGATGCCTACCATCCAATCAGGATTTAGTATGCAAATTAACCCAGAAGAGATGGCAGGTTAATTTGCATATGTAGGCACTGAGTGGCCAGAGGCAGGGCAGGATGCTTGCCTAGTCGCCATGGTGACAATGCAGGCGTTCTGGCCCTTCCCAGCAGCTCTGGGCCTCTGGGTAGCATGGGAAGTCGGAAAGATGACTCCAGGCTGGAATAAAGGTGGTGCTGGCAGCCAGGGTAAGGAAGGCCCATTCTTTCATGAATCTTCGTGCACTAGGTCTCTAGTGTGTGTGTGTGTGTGTGTGTGTGTGTGTGTGTGTGTGTGTGTGTGTGTAAGCAACCAAATGAGCATGAACAACCAGTAGACCAGTGGCTATGATATGATGCACACTGACCACCAGGGGGCAGACACTCGATGCAGGGTTGCCCCTGGTGGTCAGTGCACACCCACAGCAGAAATGCCACTCAGCTGACTGACTCATCCTGGAGAACGGGCCAGGCATTGATGGACCAGTACCGCTGGCATGATCCTAATAGTGCTGCCTGCCTCCTGGAAGTTGGCCTTGGACACCATGCCTGCTTTCCCTCCCTAGATGTTCCACAAAGAAGAAATAATATAAAAGTGGCTGCCAAGTGGCTCTTAACAACCAGCACAAATGTGAGCGGGATGGTCCAGATCCCGGGTCAACAAGGGTGTTTCATTGCCTGCCCAGAAGGTTGATTGCATCCCAGCCCTCCCCCCGCCCCTCCCTGGGACGGACAGATGCAGGACTCATGGCTGTTGAGCGCCGCTGTGGCAGTGCGAGCCTTCCCAATCAGGACTGACTGGGCACAGTGGGGCCAGGATGAGCGGGAGCAGCAGGCGGGAGTGGCAGTTTTGGCCCAATCCTGGCAGACCATGCCAAGAGGCCCCACCATGTACATGTTCATGCACCAGGCCTCTAGTATAAAAAATAAAATCTAAGCTAACTCTTTGATTTATTCCCTTACAAAAAAAATTACTATTTTTAAACTTAAGTTATTGAGGTGAGACTTCAGAATGGATCAAATTTCTATGGAACTAACTTGGGATAATTGTCACATAGGAATGCAGCTATCTTGAAGAATTTAGGTAACTGTTAATATGTTAACCAATTTTTCAAATTGCAGAATCATTTGGCTCAGTAATAGGATTGCTAAGAAAATCTGCCCATTTTGCTAGCTTATGTCATGTGTCTATCCCTGGATGTTGAGTGGGAAGGCACCTCAAATATGGAGCTACCAGACCCCCACAGAATCACATTTGAAAAGAATTGGATTGAATGCTGCATGACCAAAATATCAACAGCAACATCTATTACTGAGGTCTTGAGCTTAAAAATGTCAGATTAATATCTTTGAAAATACCCTGTCATCTTTCCATTAGTAGAGAATTAAGCAAAGAAGACAAATGTGCCTTCATATTATCCTCAATGAGAATCAGTAAAATACATACTCTCACAAATGCCTTGGTTATGTGTAATGTTTTACTGTTTACAAAACATTATAATGCTTTTCATCTCATTTAAGGCTCAATACAACCATATGTTTAGTAGTAGAGACCTTGCTTTTCTTGTTTTATGGATAAAGATGACTTTATAATCTGCAAAATATGTTCTGTTGAAAGGGAAATCCAAGAAGAAGGGAAAATACTGTCGCCTTCCACAGCAGTGTGTAAATAGCATGGCAGTCGTGCTGCATCAATAGGCTCTCTATGACCACCTGACACCCCATGTGTTTGCATTTACTGATATATCCAAAGACAAATCACAGGCAACTAAAAACTTTTAAGGTGTCTTAGAAAAACAAAACAAAACAAAACAAAACAAAAAAACAGTGAAGGAAATATTATACATTTAGCCATTAAATCATCTGGATACATGACAATGTGATTTTTTTTTTTTTAATCTACAAAGTCCTTGTTGGCTAGATTTGATTTAATTAACTCTCTTGTATGCTTGATATATTCTACAATCTGTTTTTTGGAATCACTTTCCTTAAACCCTGATGTCTGCAGGTTTAAAAACTGTACTCTTCACATTTATACTAGAGGCCTGGTGCACAAAATTTGTGCATGAGGATGTGTGGGAGGGTCCCCTCAGCCTAGCTTGCACCCTCTCCAATCTGGGACCCTTCAGGGAATAACCCAAACCCTCCCATAATCCTGGAATGCTGGCTCCTAATATCTCACCTACTTGCCTGCATAGATGCCCCTAACTGCCCCCACCCCCCGCCAGCCTGGTCACTCCTTGCTGTCCCTCTGCCAGTCTAGTTGCCCCTCAATACCACCCTTGCCAGCCTAATTTCCCCCCACTGCCCCCGCCCTGCCAGCCTGGTCACCCTTTACTGCCCTCCCCTACCCACCTAGTTGCCCCTCATTGCCACCCCTGCCAGCCTAATTGTCCCCAACTGCACCCCTTGACAGCCATTTTGTCCCCAATTGCCTCCCCTACCGGCCTGGTCGTCCCTCACGGTACCCTCCACTGGCCATATATATATATATATATATATATATATATATATATATATATATATATATATTTTTTTTTAATAATGCTTAAAATATATCAATTGATTTTGATGGTGTGTAAAAAATCTGCTATGACTGTGTTACCATAAATCTCTCCCTTTATCTATCATAATTTTCTTTATATATTTTGGTATTCCTATGTTGCGTGCAAAAATGTACACAAAATATATATTCTTTTGTTGATCCTGTTGTCATTATGTAATCTTCTTCTTTGTCTTTTATTATAACTGTTGATTTAAAATCTATTTTGTCTAATATAAGTATTGCTACCCTACATTTTGGGGGATAGCATTTGTATGAAATATCTTTGTCCATCCTTTTACTTTCAGTCCTCGTTTGTCATTCATTCTGAGGCAGGACTGACAGATTGTTTTAAAAATTAGCTTGAAAAATATTCTAACTAGTAAATAATTTCAAATCATTCAATAATATTATAATGTTTAAAATTGAAGTCCAGATATTCATGAAAACATTTCTTAAAACAAGAAATTAAAAAAAGCTTACATAAAAGCCATATCCCAAGAATAATTGCATGTTTCAAAGTCCTTATTCTCTATAGGCAAACATTTTTTATAAATGCTCCTATTAATTGATTCCACAAATTAATTACTAATCTGAGCTTTTGATTCTGAATTATGTTAATCAATTTATTTGATAGCAAGCTTTCAGCAATTGATAAATTAAAGATGCCTATATTTGGGGGGGGGTGAATTAATTAACAGATTTATCCTAGTTGTGAGAAAGCACTTTTCATTTCCTTTTACACGCCCCTTCCCCCCTCTCTCCACAGGCCTCCTTCAGAGGATCTTCAGAAGGAGGTAATTAAATTGCTGTCAATGGATTAAAAACTCCCTAGCAAAGAGGGATTTATTGTCAGGGTCTGCACTTTAAGTACAACCATTTTATGATTGCTCTCATGGGGAAATCTTCTTCCAGGTTGTGCTTCAAACAAACACAGTGGATAAAAATTTTGTCCTATGGCCTGGTCAAAATGCTGACATCATGATTGCTGAATGCATTCTTTCTGAGAACCAGAGTTTTTCACAAACCTGCTGACTCTGGTTAATTTGTTCTTTTGGTTAAACACTTCTATCTGCACAGAAGAAAGCCCCATAACAACACTCTTATTAAATTGTTCACTCACTTGTCTTCAGGAGGATTGAGATTTTAGAGAGCTATAATAGTGAGTCCATATCTATCATTTCTATCTACCACAGAGCTATATTTGATTTTCTTTTATACTATTTGAGTCAGCAGAGCTTAAGAACTTCTTGTTGGCTGAAAATTACACTTAGAATTTTCAACCTGTCAATATATATTTATAATTGTATGTGTGATATAGTGAATGCATATTCATTTTCACCATACAGATTAAATTTTTACATAATTTTAGATGGATGATACTTGGGACTCTTGAACCAAATATGAAGAACTCTTGCCATAGGCTTATTCCTGAAATCTGAAATAAAAATATAAGAGCAATTGCCATAAGGAAAACTAATAAATTAAAAAACATACCTTTCTAGACTTTTCTCAAAACACACAATTATGCCGAAACTGGTTTGGCTCAGTGGATAGAGAGTCGGCCTGCGGACTGAAAGGTCCCAGGTTGGATTCTGGTCAAGGGCATGTATCTTGGTTGTGGGCACATCCCCAGAAGGGGGTGTGCAAGAGGCAGCTGTTCGATGATTCTCTCTCATCAGTGTTCCTAACTCTCTATTCCTCTCTCTTCTTCTCTGTAAAAAATCAATAAGATATATATTTTTTAAAAATACAGAATTATAAGATGATCTTGAGAGTCTTATCCCCTGGTGTTTATGTACCTTCCTCAGTACTCAGGAAAATCCTGTCTATTCATGATCATCAAGGTATCCACATTAATGCAAGCCTGCTTTGTAGAATTAATTTTAATGTGTCTACAATTGTCTAAATTTTTCTTAACAGTCTGCGTGCACAGTTAGTATAAATGCTTCTTCAGGTCCATTATGGAATTCTGCCTAATTTACCTTGAAGGTTGCATAAAATTAGAAGGCAAAATAGTTGAATTTTTGAATACTTTGAATGATAAATCCCATAATAGAGTTCTATGATGGTTTATGAAATTATAAAAAAAGAAACATAATAGAATGAAAATATGAAGGTAAAGATTTTAGTTTTGGGAGGGATATCAGTGTTCAAGGTTCTTTCTTTCTATAGTGGTTTATATGAAACAAATATTTGCATGTATTCTAATGAATGGATTCTTTAAGGAGGTGCTGTCTGTTTCTCTAATTCATAAAGCTTATCTCCACATCTGTGATATCATTAGGATAATTACTAAATATATCACAACAAACCCTTATCCAGAACTAAGGTTATTTTAAAATAATGGCATATCCAATATTATGTAGGATATGAGAAAAATTACCGTGAAAATGTGCATTTAGAAAAATGAGAATAATGATTAGCTCCATTCTCTACTCAATTTTGTCTCTATTTTTAATGAGGGTTGGTTATAACCACCTGCACACCTATGTCCTTCCCCAGTAGAATTTGAGAATGTTGTATACTTTATTTGCTTTTATATTTATGATAAATTATGCAATACACAGTATTGAATACAGAGTTTAAGCTATATTTTAATGGAAAGCTGAGTCTAGTTTAGATAGTTTGGTTTTTATGAACAATTTCAAGAAATAAAGGATTATCTGAACACAGACCTAGAACTTCAGAGATGCAGGTGTGTGTCCCATGCAGAATTAGGCCCCTGATATGCATAGATCCAGAATATATCAATTGACTGAAAAATGGTTGAGAGAGTTGCAAAAAAAATGTGCCACTATTTCTGGAAGCTGCAGCTCAATCACTGGGACACATTTTGTTACTTTATTAAAATTAATGATGAATAAAGGCCAGAAATGAAGATATTAGTTATAACTATAATAATCACTCTTGAACCTGAGAATAACATTAATAATATAAAGGCAGTGTTTTTATTTGCTTTCATTTTTTAAATATATAGAATTATAATTAAATAGTAATGAGTTTGGCTCTAATCCTATATAATAAAGAGGTAATATGCAAATTGACCAACACACTTACACAAGTTGGCCACCCTCTGTGGTCACAAGATGGCTCCCACAAGATGGTCGGCAAGGGAGAGGCAGTTGTGAGTGACTAAGCCAGCAGGGGAGGGCAGTTAGGAGTGACCAGGCAAGCAGAGAAGGGCAGTGGAGGGGAACCAGGCCTGCAGGGGAAGGCAGTTGGGAGAGACAAGTCTTGTAGGGGAGAGTAGTCAGGGGTGACCAGGCCTGCAGGGGAGGGCAGATGGGGGTGACCAAGCCTGCAAGGGAGGACAGTTGAGGGATTCCAAGCCTGCAGGGGAGGATAATTAGGGGCGACCAGGTTTGCAGGGGAGGGCAGTTAGGGGTGACCAGGCTGACAAGGGAGGAAAGTTCAGGGTGACCATGACAGCAGGGTAGGGCAGTTAGGGGCAACCAGGTTGGCAGGGAAGGGCAGTTAGGGTCAATTGGGCTGTCAGGGGAGGAGTTAGGTATTGATCAGGCTGGCAGGGGAGTGGTTAAGGGGTGATTAGGCTGACAGGAAGAAGCAGTTAGGTGCAATCAAGCAGGCAGGCAGGCGAGTGGTTGGGAGCCAGCAGTCCTGGATTGTGAGAGGGATGTCCAACTGCCCATTTAGGCCCAATTCCACTGAGATCAGACCTAAACAGGCAGTTAACATCCCTCAAGGGGTCCCAGATTAGAGAGAGTTCAGGCTGGGCTAAGAGACACCTGCCCCCTCCCCTCCAATGCATGAATTTCATTCACTAGGCCTCTGGTTGATTCTTAAGTAATTATTGTTGGTAAAATTAATTCACTGAAAACATTTTTAGGAATCATTTTTTGACAATATGTAATCTATTAGGTCTTTTATTATACATGATAATTGTAATTTAAATCTATACATCAGATTTTTGTCATTAGTATTATCTGATCAGGCTTTGAGTATTGTATGAAGTAGATGGAAAATTCTTCATTGGAATATATATATATATATATATAATCTCCAATCTGGGACTCCTCAGGAAATGTCCAACTGCCTGTTTGTGCCCACACTTTAAACATATGACAGCTCTATTGTTGTTTCTTTCTTTTCATGCTTAAACCCATTGGAATTAGTAGGTATTCAAAGTGTTTATCCATTTGGGGTGGGGGGAGGGATCCTCTGTATATCTCTAGTCAGTGGTGAAAGGAACCAGTGGAGGATTTGGAACCCCCAGACAGGGCACCCAAAATACATATTCCTCCCCTGCAGTTGCCCTGACTATCCAACTGTTTCACTGAGAGGACAGAACTCCTTGCCTCCTCTGAGTCCTGATCTTAAATGTTGACAAGGCACCTCAGCGAGGGCCACCTGCACCCACCAGGTGTGTCTGTCCACACCAGCATCCGCCTCAGCACCTGTATTATCCCCATGGAGGTGATCTTGTCGCTGCACTGGCCTCCACAGGAGCAGGGCATCACCATTCCACCCTCTCACTGTCATCTCACAGACACCCATCCTCAGCACCGAGAACACCCGGACACTCTCCAAAGGACGTGAGCGTGCCTTCCCCTGCAGGCCTTGTCCCTCCCAACTAACCTCCCATGCAGGCCTGATCACCCCCAACTGCCCTCTCCTGACAGCCTGGTCACCCCAACTGCCCTCCCCTGCAGTTCTGCTCTCTCCCAACTCCCTTCTCATGCAAGCCTGGGTCTCCCTCAGCTGTCCTCCCCTTCTGGCCTGATCACCCCTAACTTCCCTTCCCTGCTGACCATCTGTGGTGGTCATCTTGTGTCCACATGGGGGCAGCCATCTTTGACTACATGGGGGTGGCCATCTTATATGTTGAAGTGACAGTCAATTTGCATATTACTCTTTTATTAGATAGGATGAAATGCGAATGGAATACCTTTTACTTGGGAATTAAATTATCATAAAATTTAAAAATAATAAACACAGTAGAGTGCCTGGCTTAAGAGCCACACAATACATGAAGTCTACTTCTAAACAGTATTAAACACACACACACACACACATGTGCATGCACACACATACACATAAGCACACAGATAATTGATTAATAATCACAATGATCAAGAATAAATCTTGTATTTTTTTGTACAAACTATAAATTCTACCTCAAATTTTCAATTTATCTCAATATATCTATATAAATAAAAATACAAACATTTGTACAGATATATGAAAACATGTACATTTACAAATATTTATTTAACCGATTAGCTTACTGTTTTATAAAATAAATCATAAAAAAATGTATGTACTATTTATAATGGGCTTCTCCTCTGCCCATTTAAATTTTATAATCTAAAAAAAATTATTATTTTTTTAGAAATATGGGCCTATCACTTTACTAAAATTTAATCCCTCACTATTATGAAACAGGCTTATTCCATAGTACCCTGCCTCCTATTCCTTAGTTTTAGCTATGCATCTTAACATAATTTGTTAGATAGGATGCAGAGTTTATGGATCTAACAATTTGAAGTCATACCCTTCCTTTACTGCCTAACTGAGTTTGGACAGGTCATTTCACTTTGTTGAAATATCTCCTTGTCTGTCAAATGGTGGAATTGGATTAAAAGTCTGCAAGTTCTTCCTGTTCTAGTTAGTATTCTGCTTACTTACTTATGCCATGCTGGTTTTTATAACATTTTAAAAATCTTCATGTCTTTTAAATCATTTAATTTTGTCTTCTCTCAATTTGCTCCAGTCTCTGCATCATTTTACCTATTATGGTAACTGAGGTTGGCTGCAGAATTCTGCATAAGTTTGCTGATTTCTAGGAGAGTAAGTGTCTAAATCAAGTCAGAGGTAGCACAAAATAAATATTTGATGGAAATTGTCACTAAAAACTTGAGATTGAGGCTATTTTGTTAGTTTAATTATGACTTATTTTAGCATTTTTTCTTCCTGAAATTTTTTGATCTCTCTAACACAAATTTCCTTTTCTTTCATGGTAACTTTAAAAAAATCCATCACAGTAAAAATTTTGCCTCCAATACAAATAATTTTTGCCCTTTCACTATTTTATTTATAGTCCAATTCAATTTTTAATCAATGGAAAATAAAACACATTCTTTTTTAAAGTTAATTAAAATTTAATACATGCAGTTTATTGCTATATAGAATTAACTTGCTCAAAAAATACCCAATTTTTATGTTTTTTAATAATTAAAATTATTTATGAAAAAAAGATGACTTTAGGAGATTAACTATGTCAGTTAATAAATAGAAAGCAGAAATACATTAATACAAATAAAACATTAAAAATAAACATTAATGTAGCACCTAAATGAAAGTGACTAAGGAGGATATTTTAAATCTAATTTACAGTCTAATGTTAGCAATGTCTACATGTTTTCTATATCATCTTACCAGAACTTCATTGGATTTTGTAGAAAAATGGTCTTGCTAACATTCTAAAGAGGCTTTGCCCTAGGTATATTCTGTCCAAAGATTTCTCAGAAAGCTTGAAATGTAATAGAAGTTGGACCTGATTCTGAGATTCATTGTCTTGTTTATTTCTGATTTTTTCCACTCAGAGTTGTCAATAATAATTTTAATTTTTATTATTCAGTTGTTTACCATTGAATGTTGTATAACTTCTTGAAAGGTAACATATTAATTTGAGATTATTGTTTTTTCTTTTCTTCTATGAATGTATGATTAGCCAAAGAATTTAACATAGGTAGCCAACTTACTTGTTTATGCCACATAATTCACAATCTGCAGTTAAAATCAATCGGTGAGAGTAAATTACCTGGAATGAAAAACAGAGTCTAACACTATCCTTTTCCTCTCAATTTGGGAGTTTTATAAAGCCAAATCTTCAAAGCCTTGTTGTAAATCAAATCAACAAAGCCATGATAAACAAATCTTTGGATACTTAAAAAATTAATAGATGTAATCACAAAGTCATCAGTTATAATTTGGAGAACTATAGGATATGGATTAAGTACATAAATCCTGCAGAGAGAAAATAGAAACCATGAGAATTATGCATCAGTTATTGTGAGAAAATTTTGGAAATATTGGAAGTACATGGAGTTAACAAAAGATGACACATGAATATTTTACATAGTATTTCCCATTGTGGCTAAACATCAAGATTATTGTCAAATGGGAAAGCAAAAAAGTCAATCTTTCTGTACTTCATTGAAATTCTGGATTTGATCCTGTACATTATTCTCCTTAGAATATTTCTTTGGGGTTCACTTTGATCCTGTACATTATTCTCCTTAGAATATTTCTTTGGGGTTCACTTATAAACCCTAACCCACAGAGTATGAATGATACTCTTATCCATTTTGGATATTTATAAGATCACTAGTGACCTGGTGCACAAATTCGTGCACATTGAAAGAAAATTAATTAGAGGGTGGTTGGTGGCCTGGGACTGGGTGAGATGGGCCAGACACACCTAGGAGCCAACCTCCCACAGCCCTTCCCCAGCAGGCCACTCCTGGATGGCACCATGGCTCGAAGGGTGTCTGTGGAATAAACATGGTTGCTTCAGCAGGTGGGGTCTCTCTGGCTGGCCTGTGGGGATCAGGCCAAAACCAACTCTCCAACATCCCCAGAGGGGTCCTGGAGTGCAAGAGGACCCTCTGCAAAGTTGCTGTCATACAGGGTGTGGAATGCAAATACAAGTGTGCAGTAAACCAGATTCGGGGCCAACAGTGTCCCAGCAAAAACATAACTCATGGCCGAGGGTGGAACCGCATGGCCCTGCGAGGAGTCGGGCTCCCTCCTCTCTGGTTTCCAGGTGCATCACAGGAGAACTGCCACTGCCAAGTCACTGCAGCTCAGCAGCTCCTTGGTTGAGCGTCTTCCCCATGGTGATCAGTGCGTATCATTGACCAGTTGGACAGTCAACACTTTATCATATTGCCCTTTTATATATAGTTTTGCAGGCCATACAAGATTATCAACTTAAAAATTAGCCTGCTAAATTTGGTCAAACATTTAATTAACTCACCCTTAATGCCTTGATAGGGCCAGCCAAAAGGATTCCCAGGGCCTTATAGGGCCTGTGGGCTAGACATTCCCCACCCCTGTTCTATATATCCAGGCTGAAATCTTGCTGTCGTCATTATTTTCATCTTCTTATCACATCCCTTTATTTGTTCCCGCAGAAAGTCCTCTTGACTTTACCTTCAAAATATATCTTTTGTTCAGCTTCTTCTCATCACACCTACCATTACTAGTCACACATTCAATCAACACCTATGTCACCTAGATTATAGAATTCTACCATAATGAGTCTCTTTACTTAGAACATTGATTTCCTCTCTCCTCAGTGGATACATATAAAATTAATTCTAAAATGTTTAATGATCCTATGTGATAAGTGGAATTATCAATGTTATGCCCAGTTTACATAGAGTAAACTAAAATACTGAGTGCATAAAGCTAATAGTAAGTGGTCAAACCAAGTAGATTCCATACAAAGAACAATCTTAAAAAATAAATATTTTTATTGATTTCAGAGAAGAGAGGAAAAGAAAGATAGAAACATCAATGATGAGAGAGTGTCACTGATTGGCTGCCTCCTGCATGCCCCACACTTGGGTATTAAACCACAACCCAGGCATGTCCCTGGGTTCACAGGTCAGTGCTCAACCACTGAGCCAAGCTGCCAGGCCAGAGAACAATTTGTGCAGGGTGGAGGGTGTCCCTCAGCCCAGCCTGCACCCTTTATAATCTGATACCCCTCAAGGGCAGTTGGACATCCCTCTCACAATTCAGAACTGCTAGATCCAAAACGCTCACCTGATCTCCCCTAACCACTTCTGCCTGCCAGCTGATCACTCCTAACCACTCCTCTGCTAGTCTGATCAACACCTAACTGTACCCTGCTAGCTTGATTGATCCTAACTGCCCTTCCCTGCAGGCCTGAATTTCTCCCAACTGCCCTCCACTGCCGGTCATTTTGTGGTGGCCATTTTGTGTCCATATGGGGATGGCCATCTTGTGTGTTGAAGTGATGGTCAATTTGCATATTACCTCTTTATTATATAGGATAGCTCTACAAAAAGATAAATAAATTAAATAATATATATACAAATAATATTAAATTATATATATATATATATATTTATTTATATTTAACAGAGAGTGATTGAATATTTTAAGTTGTATGAGGTAGGTGGGAAGAATCAGGGACCTAATTTTAGACCAGATTAATGATTTAGAAAATATAAAATATAAGAATATTAAAAGAAGCATTCTAATTGTCAAATGCTATATAATCTCTGACTTCAATTTAAGTTGGCTAATTGGGTCATACAAAGCATCACTATACCTGACAGTTTAGGAACAAATAGAAATAACTGGAAATTCTTTATACAATTATATGAACTATAACTTAAGAACATTAAAGAAGGTGATATAATTTAATTTAAAAAGTGGATTAATACCTAAGGTAAAAACTTATCAGAAATTTTGGAAACTGGTTGAACAATCATGCTGCAAAATTTTGGCACATCCAAGGAGGTAGACAGGTATAGGAAATATATACTATAAATCATGAAATGAAATTTGGCGAGGGAAATTTTTCGTTAGATGACAAGAGTGGTCGAGGCCATGTGTCGAATTTTGATTAAGAAGCTCTTCAAGCTCTTTTGGTGCAAAATCCTCAAATTACCCAACAAGAGCTTGCGACAACTTTAAATTGTTCACAAAAAACAATTTCCAATCAATTGCGTGCACTTGGCAAAGTCCAAAAGTTTGGAAAATGGGTTCCTCATGAGTTGACCGACAACAACCGTAATCAAAGAGTCACAATTTGCAGTTCGCTCCTCTCTCATCAAAACCGTTTGCCGTTTTTAGAGCAAATTGTTACTGGAGATGAAGAATGGGTGCTGTATGTTAATTTGAAAAGGCGGCCTCAATGGCTGGACAAAAATGAGGCCCCGCAGCCCACGCCAAAACCTGACTTGCATGCGAAAAAAGTGATGTTGTGTGTTTGGTGGAATTTTAAAGGAATTCTTCATTATGAACTTTTACCATCTACCCAAACCATGACAAGTGCAGTGTATAGTGCGAAATTGGAAAGGTTAGCCCAAGCTTTAAGAGAAAAAGAACCCGCGCTGATTAATCAGAAGGGCGTAATCCTTCACCACGATAACGCACGACCGCATACTGCAAGAATCACTGCTGAAAAACTGCGCCAGTTGGAATGGGAAGTTCTCCCTCAACCTGCATATTCTCCTGATATTGCCCCTTCCGATTACCACTTGTTTTGTTCTTTGCAAAACTTTCTTCTTGGAAAAAAATTTAATAATGAAGAATGCCTCAAAAATGCATTGACCGAATTTTTTGCATCAAAATCACAAGAATTTTACAACAGAGGGATTAAAATGCTTCCTGAGCGTTGGGCACAAGTAGTAGAAAACAATGGCAACTATATTGTTGATTAAATTTTGTGGTATTGTTTAAATAAATTCGATTTAAAAAAGTATTAGAAAACGACATTAAGTATTACTAGACCTAATAAGTAGCTGGGAGGTGAATAAAGACTGGCTAGATATAAGCCATGGAGACAGCTGGTTAGGTGTTACTCAAGGTCAAGATGATATCTGGGAATGGGGCTCTTATCATGCCACAAAGGCCCTAGCTCAGATTATAAAGTTGCCAAAGCAGTTATTCAAGCCTGGCACAAAATTTAAAGGCTGACTTACTTAACAGAAAGGTACTCTAAACTAATCAGAAATATTTATTCTATGATATTATAACTAAGATTATTTCCCACCATCTCTAACTTAGGAAATATGTTTACTGAGTAGTTAATCAGTGGTCATGTCATTTTCTAGCACTAAAGAATGATGTATATGGAAAAAATATAAAAGTTAATGAGAAAGCCTTTGTATTAAAGATTTCAGGGTTAATTGATATGCTTCAAGTTCAAAATTATCAAAACAAAACTTGGCAAAATGAAGCTATTAGAATTAGATAAAAGTACAAAATGTGAAATTTTTAAAAGAGCAACTAGTATTCATGGACATAGATAACAGTGTGGTTATTGCTGGGAAGGGGTGTGGGGAGGTGGAGGAAGGTACAAGGGGATAAATTATGGTAAAAGTAGACTTGACTTGAGGTAATGAGCACATAGTACTAGTTACAGATGATGTGTCATAAATTGTGCACCTGAAATCTGTATAATTTTGTTATCCAGTGTCACTCCAACTGATTAGTGATATCAGAATAAGCCCAGGATAAAGGGTTATTTATTAATGGTTATCTTGGAAAAGGATTTTCCTAAAAAAGGACACCTGAAAAAAAATGCAGGACCTATTGGACAAAAGATGAGAAAATGCTGTCAGCTTTCAAGTTTGTGAGACAGTAATTTCTTTTAGAAGTTTTGTTTACTTCTATACATTTGGAATCTAATCTGTTTTCAAATTTACTTCAATCTAGAACTTGAATTGGACTTAGAAGATGAATATTTGTGATGACAACCTGATGCTTTTAGGCCACACCACTAGCCTGGAAGTGTGAATTTGAGTACCTTAAGGCAGACCCAGATAATTTGTGTCCTAGAATCTTCATAGATAGAGGAATTTAATGATTTTCCTTTGACAAAGAGACCTTTTGTAATTTTCTAGAGCACTTTAAATATGTATTTTATAATGGCTAAAGGTGAATCCAAAAACAACATTAAAAATTCATCCCTTTAAATATTAATCATCAGATTATTTCTTTACTGATTATCACAATAATATTCTACTTAAACATAGAATATATTAAAATGTATAAAAATAATTTATTGAAGTAAAACCAAAGATATTTCATGAATACAGTAAGAGGATAAGTGGGTAAATAAGATTGAAAGTGACTTAAAAAATAACTGTCTACAGAATCTAAACATAATGTAAAAGTTAACAAAAATAAAATAAGCAAAAGGAATATGTATATTGACATTTACTGCTACATGAGTATCACACTGCACAAATGGTCAAGAATCATTTAAAAATTACAAGAGTTACATTCATCTATTCATGCAAAAAAAAACATTGCATACGTTTTGGAAACCACTTTGACAAGTATTAGAATATATAACAAATAAATACTGCTCTGTAATCTTATAGTCTTATTTCACTGAATACATTATTAATATACATGTTCATAAGTATATCACTATGGTTTTAAAAGCTTTATTTTGGACATGGATATATATGTGAAATAATATATATAAAATATTAATATATGAAATATAAAAACGTGTATATAAAGCAGTCACCATCTTTTTGGTGCATATATTGTTTGTTTGTTGTTGTTGTTGTTTTCTAACTAGAGGCCTAATATACAAAATTTGTAAATGGGGATGTGTGTCCCTCAGCTCAGCCTAAACCCTCTTTAATCTGGGAACCCTTGAGGGATGTCCAACTGCCTGTTTAGGCCTGATCCCACAGGATGGGGCCTAAACCCGCAGTCAGACATCCCTCTCACAATCCAGGACTGCTGGCTCCCAACTGCTCACCTGCCTGCCTGCTTGATCGCTCCCAACCTCTTCTGCCTGCAAACCTGATTACCCCTTAACCACTCCACTGACAGCGGTATCAATGCCTAACTGCTCCCCTGCCAGCCTGATTGGCCCTGATTGCCCTCCTCTGCCAGCTTGGTTACCCCTAACTGTCATCCCCTGCTGTACCAGTCACCCCTAACTTCCATCCCTTGCCAGGCTGGTCTCCCTTAACTGCCCTCCCCTGGCAGCCCAATTGCCCCTAATAACCCTCCCTTGCTGACCTGGTTCCCCTCAACTGCCCTCCCCTGCAGGCCTGGGTTCCCCCCCTCCAACTCTCCTCCCCTGCAGGCTTGATCATCCTCAACTGCCTCCCCCCTTTCAGGTCTGATACCTCCCAACTGCCCTCCTTTGCAAGCCTGATTGCCCACAATTGCCCTCCCCTGCTGGCCATCTTGTGATGGCCATCTTGTGTGCACATGGGGGCAGCCATCTTTGACCACATGTGAGTGGCCATCTTGAGTGTTGGAGTGATGGTTAATTTGCATATTGCTTTTTTATTAGATAGGATAAACATCCTTGAAATTAAATCTTCACTTACTTCTTTAGTAATTCACTAGGTTAATTTACAGAAGGAGAATTGATGCATGAAGCTCTTTTTAAGCTTTTGGTGCTTATTATCCAATTGTGTTATTGAAAGCTTATAATACTTTATTCTCCAAGCAGCAATATATGAGATTTTTCACTTTCTTTTATTACTATGAACATTGAGTGTTATCATTCATAAATTCTTGATGATTTGATTATTTCAGAGTGGTGGCTCATTAACCTTTTTTTTATTTATTTCTTGGTTTTATTAATGAGCCTCTCAATGTCTTCATACATTTTTAGCTATTTAAATTTATTTTTAATGTATTTTTCATGCATGTCTTTTTAGAATTTAACTACTGGGGACTTTTAAATTTATAAAAATAATTTATTAATTAATATTAATGTACTTCACATATAAATATATTATACTACTAATAAAAAGTATTCCATAAGAAGGTTTTTATTTTAATTTTTCAGCTCTTCTATAAGACCTTGCACTAAAGTTTTAGGTAATGTGTCATTTTCCCTTTTCATTTTTCTAGGTCTTTATTCTAAGTATAGGTTGACAGTTTAGTTCAAGGGTAGCATTTTGTCATTGAATTTTTTTTGCTAGTTATTTGTTAAAGTTGAGCTTTGGGGGGGGGGGGGTAAAATCTTGACAGAACTGAAAAAAATCCATTTTACTATATAATGAAGAATATATTTTTTAAAATACAATTTTTCAATGGAGGAAGCATTTAAATGTATGATAGACACCATTCCATATAGTAGAATAGCCAAAAGTATATAGGAATTATAATGGTGTTCAAGATGAGATATATAAGCCTCTATTAAGTACCTCAAGTAGGAGGACATTTTTTATAAGCAAACAATTTGTTAGCAACTATCCAACCAAGAGGACCTGAATGTTTGAATTAACTTGTTACATGAAGTAGCAAATGTGATAGTTCCTGAATCTCAGAATGCTCTTGTGATATTCTTGCACCATCAGGAGAAGACACTTCTGTGGCACACAGAAAAATCCTACCTAACTTTCAATCACACAGTTAAGATTCTTTAGACCTCTTTCAGTGACATTTACTTGAGTAGTAAAGCTAAGTTGGAGTGTATCCATTTACTTTCTCACTGGGGTAAGAGGAAAGACCCCAGAAGCAGATAAAATGTAAAAAAAAAAAAAAAAATTACCTCTTGGTTCTAACAGGGATAGACACTGCTATTTGATTACTTGCTGCCAAGTATTGATAGAAATATATTGGTAATATTTTCTTATTAGAATACATACTTTATCAATGAGATGCCAGAAATAAATAAAATATAAGACCAACATGGAAGGACTATACTCTGTTTGTCAGACAGAGGCCAATAAAGACATACTTGTAGCATATTGTGTTCTCTAAATATATGAACATATATCAAATGGTAGTGCTTTATTTACTTTAACTGAACCTTCCCCTGCTGAAAAGTTATTAGGCATGGCCTACAGTGAACTGTAAGAGTTAAAAGAGATGGCGAACATAGAGGAACTGCTCTACTCTTTTCAATGTGTTATAATTCGTAGGAGTTATTTCTATCAAGTTCTTTATATTTTGATTTAGTTGCAGATTTAGTTGCACACTGTTAGAGATCATGTAGTTCAGCCTCCTCATTTTACACATGAGAAAACAGAGATCTTAGAGGTTAAGTGATTTGCTCAAGGTCACACAGCTAGTTAGTGACAGAGTTGAAAGTAAAATGTAGGACTCCTGATTCCCAATCAACCTTTTCCACTTTACTGTGATGACTTTTTAAAATAGTTCAAGACCTTAAATTAACCTTCTAAACAGTTAACTTTCCTAAGGTTAGTGAAAATTTCTGCCAAGCAAGTGGAAAATTACATTTATTTAACTTGTTTCACTATTTAAGGTTACCTGTGTATTCTTTTTTTCTTTGTAAAAACAAAACACAGAACATCATCTAAAACAATTGTGGCCTAGAAAATTTTTATGTTTATTGTAAAATTAAAAAATAACAGCCTAATGTACTCACAGTTTCTTCTTTTATTTTTATTTGAGTAGATTTGCACATTTTATCTTGGGCAAAGTTTAGAATTGTTAAATGCAACCAATTTATATATTTGGATTATAAGACCCTTCTTTGCCCCTATCATTCTCTCTTCTACCACACACCTTAATAACTGTCACCTATCTGAAACCTCATTTAGGTCCTCAGATAACTTATAGGAAATCAAAATCAACTGGGCATAGCAAAGTCAGACTTTACTGGCCTCAAGATGCATACCGGCATTGTGTAAGCCTGCTGCAAAATATTAAGACAAGCTCAGAGGTTTGAACATTTCCAGAAATTTGTAGATATTACTTATCTAATAATATTGTGATATATTTTAACACCCTACTAAGTAAGCTCTGTCTTGCCAGTAAAGAATTTAATATAATTAATAAATGGAATCATCATTAAGAGAGCAACTTTCCATGTTTCTCTACAATATCCCACTTTGTTCATATCATTTTAATTACAGCTTCCAAATTCATATTGTGATCAACACTGCCTGATAAATAGTTCTCAAGAAGATTTATTATAGTAACAATCTTTTAGACATGGATCTCAATTACAACCATAATTGTTCTGCTTAATTTACTAAAACATTTAAGTGAATTACCCTAATTTATAAAATGCTACAGTAAAAAAAAGTTCAAAATTGAAGGTTACTCTCCTTGATTTTCTTCCTATACACTAATTTTAAAAGAGATCTAACAGTGTTAAGACAACAAAAGACAATTAAATATGATTCTTGAGGCAAGAAGGAAATTAAGAATGCTAAAGTAGGAAAACTGAGAAATGAATGTAAACAAAATTTGTGAGGGAGGTTAGGGTATCCAGTGTACTAAAGAAAATCAGTGCTACAGATGTGTCAGAAGCAGAGCATCACTGTTTTGTTTGTTTGCTTGTTTTGCCCTTAAGGTGCTCAGGACTATTCACCCTGAGCTATATTGGAGTTCTCCACTTATTTTAGGTCATGTCCACTTGGCATAGACTCTGGGATAGAGAACTGTAGACAGTTTATTGTGGAGTGCTCTTTGGAGATATATTTGTAAAATAAAGTAAAGAGGCAAGGCTAGGCAGCAGGAAAACTGATCTGCAATATATTGATAGTTGTAATTGAGGCTTCACACAATCTATACAGAGCTTTGGAGAGGAATGACAGAGTTGCCCCAAATAGACGCAAAGAGGATATAGATTTATATTCTTTAATTAGTCACTCATTGACCTTGAGCCTCCTCCCACCACACCCATTGTCAAAAATAGAAATTTGGGTGAGCTAATTCCCTGTAGACTGCATAATCTTTAGTGAATGATGAGTTGTAGGCCCTCTGAATCTAACATGACCAGTTCTGTAGGATGTATGATGAAGACTTAAGGAGGTATGTAGACTATAATGAACAGAATAATTTCTTTTTCCAAAAATATTTTATTGATTTTTTACAGAGAGGAAGGGAGAGGGATAGAGAGTTAGAAACATTGATGAGAGAGAAACATCAATCAGCTGCTTCCTGCACACCTCCAACTGGGGATGTGCCCATAACCAAGGTATGTGCCCTTGACTGAAATTGAACCTGGGACCTTTCAGTCCGCAGGCTGACACTCTATCTACCGAGCCAAATCAGTTTCGGCCAGAATAAATTTTTGAACAAAATAGATCTAGAGACATAGAAACATGGAACATATTGTCAAACCTCAGAGGGAAGGGGGGGAGGGTGGATTGGTGGAAGAGGTCAATTAAAAAAAATGTGTATATATATATATATATATATATATATATATATATATATATATATATTGTGTTTGTGTGTGTGTGTGTGTGTGTGTGTGTGTGTGTGTGCTGGGGCAGGCTATGAGATTATGGGGTAAAAAGAGGGATATATGTAATACTTCTAACAATATAGATAAAAAAAAAAACTTAAGGAATGTTTGGCCAGTATTGCTCAGTGGTTGAGCATAAACCTATGAATCTGGAGGTCAGAGTGTTATTTCCAGTCAAGCCATATGCCCAGTTTGCAGGCTTCATCCTCAGTGTGGGGTGTGCAATCAATCATCATTGATTTTTCTCTCTATATATACCTCTCCTTTTCTTTTTGAAATCAATAAAAAATATATATTTTAAAAAGACTTAAGGAGGAGCCCCATCCAGATAGATACTGGAGAAAAGAACATAAGTTATTTCTGAGGTTCATATTTGATTTCATTTCTGTTAATAGATTAAACATTATAGGTCTGCTTCCCTCTTTGATCAGTCTTGCCTTCATTACTTTATTACAGGATATTACATATTTTAAGAACTATTACAAGTAAAACTTCTGCACACAACTCTTTAATTCAGAGTCTATAATTAAATGTAAGAGTATTAATACCATAAGTAAAGCTTTAAAGCAAATTCTTAGATGGAAAATTTGGAGACTGATCACTACTAGCTATCTGTCAATCAGGAACTCAACATTGTTTGAAGATAGAGAATGAATAGTCCTGGCATGCCATATTCATGTACATTCATGAAATTGCACATCAGTACAATGCAATTTTCCCAAATATCCATTGGTATTAAACTGCCATATGACAAAGGTAAAAGGGGATATGCTGATTTGTATAATATCTTTGACAATTGAGATATAGAAGAAAAATGGTAGCTAAAAGAGTTAAAGAATTCTGTAACTCTGATAATGTACCATTGGTTCATTTAAAAGAGAGAATGACAAAGTTATATATATTAACTAGAGGTCCAGTGATCAACATTCGTGCACTGGATGGTGGTCCCTCAGCCCGGCCTGCACCCTCTTGCAGTCTGGGACCCCGTGGAGATGTCTGCCTTGCCAGCTGTGAGCCCAGCTTCTGGCTCCTGCCTTGAACATCTGCCCCATGGTGATCAGTGTGCATCATAGCAACCGACCATTCAGCCTTTTGGTAGATTTGCATGTTAGTGTTTTATTATATAGGATCACTAGTGCAAGATAAAATGTGAAAGCCAAAGGACTCCCTTGACTGCATTTATGGAAATCCTAATCATCTCTCACTATATCTGGAGTGCAAGTAGAGTTAGAATGAGGCTTGGGACTTAATCATAAAAACTGAAAATTTTATCACTTAAAGATTTTAGCAGATAACTATTTTAGGCAGTTTCCCTAAGGAAGAAGAAGGTAGAAGGATAGCATAGAAATCCTATACATAAATGGTGAGTAAAGGAGTTGGTAAATATGTTGGCAATCTAAGTGTTCCATTACAATTATTCTTTAAAAGTCCAATATTGGAAAGTCAATTGTATTTATATACTCAAGCAACAGACTATATATATATATATATATATATATATATATATATATATATATATATAATATAGCAGACACATTAAAATATATATCTGTGAAGTATAAATAAACTGTAAAAACTAAATTTGATTATATCACATTTCTTTCTTAAATCTTTCAAAGGCTTTCTATCTTATTCAGAGTAAACTCCAATGTCCATAAAATGGCTTCAAGGTCCATCATTAACTTCCTATAATATCATTTCTTAATAGTCTTCAACTTGCTACTTCACACAGCTACTTTAATGTTCATATGACTGTAGAAAAAAATATCTTCCTGTACTTTATGTAGGACTTACAAAACAAATTTGCCAGAACCTTAGGACCTTAGCTAAATGATATATATGAAAGTAAAAATTACAACTGATTAAATATATTTAAGTGCTAATTTAATTTCTTCTCTTGTTTTAGGCACATTCTTGTGCCTAAAACAAGAGAAGAAATTAAATTAGCACTTAAATATCTCCCCAGAAACTAAAGTGCAGGCTCAAATGCATTTAAATATTCTACCGAATATTTAAAAATGAAATAATGCTAATGTTTTACAAATTCTTCCAGAAAATAGTGAAGAGAAAAAACACTTCACAACTCATTATATGAGACCTGTTATACCAAAATACAAAAGCCAGACAAAGACATAAAACAAACAAAACACAGAGCAATAGACCTCATGACTATTGATGCAAAAATCCTAAACAAAAACACATAGATACAGACAACAGTGTGGTGGTAGCCAAAGGGGAAGGAGGTTGAAGTAGGAGGTTGGAAATGGGAGGGAGAGAGAATGAAAACCTCAGGAGATCTTGCATAGGACAATGGTTTCATAATGCAGTGTGTAGATGATGTTTTCTTGAGTTGTACACTTGAAACCTGTATGGTTTTGTGAACCAATATCACTCAATTAAATTCACTTTAAATTAGAAAATCAATATATAAAAAGAATTAAATAGCATGGTCTAGTGAGACTTAAAGAATGCAAGGTAAATTTAACTTTCAAAAATTAATCCTATCTAATAAAAGTAATATGCAAATTGCCTGTACCTCCATTACACCCACAAGCCATGCCCACTAGCCAATCAGGAGCAAATATGCAAATAAACCCAACCAAGATAGATACTGCCACAGAGAGCAGGAGGGAGACTTGGGTTTCCCCAGTGATAGGGGAAGCCAAGCTTTCCTCCTGCTCTTGCCAGCCCAGGCCTCCACTTAAGGCTACAAAGTTTCAATTATAGAAGATAAACAAATCCCAACAGAAATGGCTGTGGCTATGAGAGAGCAGAAGGCTTGGCTCTGATTCAGGCTACAAAGTTTCAATTGTAGAAGAAAAATAAATCCCAGATACCAGGGCCTCCACTTGGGTCATGGGGATGGGGGGCATGGCTGGCCTGCAAATCACCACAGGTATCTCACCCAGGTCTCCCCATGCAGCAAGGGAACCCCCTCCTCCCCTCCACCCCCCCCAATGGGGGGCATCCTTCAAGGCAAACCACCTGGCCTCTACCTGTGCACCAGGCCTGTATCCTATCTAATAAAAGAGTAATATGCAGATTACCATCACTCCAACATACAAAATGGCTGCCTCCTTGTGGTCAAAGATCCTGCCCCATGTGGACACAAGATGGCCATCACAAGATGGTCAGCAGGAGAGGGCAATTGGGGGGACCAGGCCTGCAAGGGAGAACAGTTGCGGGGGGACCAGGCCTGCAGGGGAGAGCAATTAGGGGCAAATAGGCTGGCAGCATGCAGTTATGCATCAATCAAGCTGGCAAGAGAGTGGTTAGGGGGTGATCAGGCTGGCAGGCAGAAGCAGCTAGGGACAATCAGGAAGGCAGGCAGGTGAGCGGTTGGGAGCCAGCAGTCCTGGATTGTGAGAGGGATGTCAGATCCTGATCAGGTCTAAATGGCAGTCAGACATCTCTCAAGGGATCCCATATTGGAGAGGGTGCAGGCTGGACTAAGGGACACCCTCCTCCCCATGCATGAATTTCATGCACCAGGCCTCTAGTTAATATAATAAACCATTTTAATAGAACAAAGAAAAAATTACAAATTATTTCAATGGACACAGACAAAGCATTTGACAACATCCAGTATTAATTAATGACAAAAACCCTCTGAACTAACTTGGAATAGATGGGAACTTTTCCACCCTCATAAAGGCATCTAAGGAAAACTATCATAAAATGTCCCTCTTGACTGTTCTTGCTATTATTTTTTAACATTGTACTGAGTATTGGGCAAGACAAATTAAATAAAAAAACATCAGATTGGAAAAACTTTATTTGTAGATGATATGGCTTCATATTTAAAAGTTCCTAAGAAATTCACAAAAGAAAATTATTAGAACTAATAAGCAATTACATTAACATTGCCTAGTATAAGCTCAATATACACATACACACAAAAAAAGAATTATATTTCTAGATAAGATAAATGAATGATCCTTAAGTGAAATTAAGAATATAATTCCTGCCCCAGCTGGTGTGAGTTTGTTGTTTGGATGTCCTGTACACCAAAAGGTAGTAGGTTTGATTCTAGTAAAGACACTTACTATATTCCGTTGTAAGAAAGTGTTTTCACTGGCAAAAGATCAACATAGATTAATGAGTCAATAAATAAATTCTACCAAGGTTGCCAGTTCAACCCCAGTCAGTGGGCAAATGGGAAGCAACAGATCAATGTTTCTCTCTGATATTGATGTCTCTCTCTCTTTTTCTCTCTCTCCCTCTCTCTCACTCTTTCTTCCACCTTCTTCTCTCTT
Organism: Pipistrellus kuhlii; assembly: GCF_014108245.1. NCBI lineage: Eukaryota > Metazoa > Chordata > Mammalia > Chiroptera > Vespertilionidae > Pipistrellus > Pipistrellus kuhlii. The sequence goes on from NW_023425404.1 coordinate 96,483,272, forward strand.
CCTCAAATCAATAAAAACGTAACCTTGGGTGAAGATTAATATCTATAGATATGTAATTATATATCATTCCTTTCACAATACCATCATCTATACTAATAAAAGGGTAATATACTAATTAGACTGGACATCTTCCGGATGTTCTTCCATACAAAGCCACTGTGGTAGTTGCTGAGGCAGAAGTGGTTAGGAGTGATCAGGCTGGCAGGGAAGAGCAGTTAGGGAGCAATAAGGCTGGCAGGGGACCAGTTGGGGGTAATCAGGCCGGCAGACAGAGGCAGTTAGGGGTGATCAAGCAGGTAGGCGAGCAGTTAGGAGTCCGCAGTCCCTGTTGAATTGGACCTAAACTGCCAGTTGGACATTTCCTGAGGGGTCCAAGATTGGAGAGGGTGCAGGCCAGGCAGAGGGAACACCCTTCCCCTGGTCCCAACTTGGAATTGGGCCCACAACCCAGCTAAGTGCCCTTGACTGTAATTGAACCCAGGACCCTTCAGTATTCAGACTGACATTCTATCCACTAAGCCAAACCAGCTGGGCAAGACTCAGTATTTTTAAGAAAACAATTATATAAATATCAAAGTTGACTTACACATTCATCGCAAAACTTATCAGAATTCCAGCAATCTTTTTTTTGTGCAAGAAAATTGACAAGTTGATTCTAAAATGTATGTGTAAAAGCACAAATTTCACATAGCCAAAACAATTTTGAAAAGGAATTTTAAAGTTGGAGCACTTCCAATTCCCAATTTCAAAACTTAGTATAAATCAGTAGTAAGATAGTGTTTTCACTGGCTTAAGAACAACATAGATTAATGAATCAGTTAATAAATCCTTATATTGTGGTAAATTGATTTTGGCCAATGCTCTAAGTCAATTTTCTAGGGGAAAGAAGACACTTTTAAAAATGATAGTGGAACAATTGGACATTGACATGAAAAAAGTTGAACTTAGACCATTATCTCACAGCATATATAAAATTAACTCAAAGCTGATCATAACCTTAAATGTAAGAGTAAAGCAATACTACTTATGAAGGAAACATTTCTTGGTTTAGGCAGAATTTCCTTAGAGATGGCATGAGAATAATGGTCAGTGAAAAATAAAATTGGTAAATTAAAAAAAAATTAAATGTTCTTTAAAAGGCACTAACTGATAATGCAAAGATAATCCATAGAGTAGGAACGAAAATTTTTTATAAAAGGGAAGTATTTAATTCTTAATAAGTAAATGAAATAGCCCAATTTAAAGAGAAAACAAGCAAAGGATTTGAGTAAACATTTAAGTACAGAAGATATATAAATGAATATTAAGCATAAGGGAAGATTCATAATTTCATTACTCATTAGGGAAATGCAAATAAAAACCAAAATAAGATATCACTTTATATTCACTAAAATGGCTGTGATAACAACAACACAAAATAACAAATGTTGGTGATGATGGGGAGGACAAGAAATATTCATACACTGCTGTAGAAATGTAATATGATGCATTCACTTTGGAAAACAGCTTAGCAGTTATTTAAAGGGTTAAATAAACATAGGGTTACCATATGACCCAGTAAGTCTATCTTTATTTATCTATCCAAAAGGAACGAAAACATATACCCACAGAAACTGTTGCACACAAATATTCTCACCAGCGTTATTTGTAACTACAGGCCCGATGCATGAAATTCAGGCAGAGCTTTGGCCTCGCATGCCTGGCTTCGTCCAGAAGGTTGACCAGAAGGTTGTTCGGCCATCAGGTCTCATTGGCATGTTATGCTTTTGTTATTATAGAGAGACCAAAATTGGGAATAACAAAAATGTGCAACTGAGTGGTGAGTGGACAAAATATTAGCACAATAGTGTATTTTTTCAGCAAAAAAGGAATAAACTACTGATACGTGCTATGACATCGATGAACCATAAAAATATTATATAATCCAGACAAAAAAGAACACATATATATGATCTTATTAATATGAAGCCTAGAAAAGGCAAATATATAGAAATAGAAAGTGAATATTGGTTGGAGTGAGGAAGTAAGGAAAATATATTAGTAAATTCTCATAAAGAATCTTATTTTGGTGATAAAATGTTTAAATCAGATTTATGTTGATGTTTGAACAACTTGGTAAATTTGCTTACAATTAGTGAAGTATACTTTTGAAATGGGTATATTCTATGACATGTAAAATGTCTTAATAAAGTTATTTTTGACTAAATGATAATTATAGCCTAGTGAGAAATATAGATATGTTTACTTCTCTGTAAGTGTGAGTTTCATTTAAATGGAGTAAGACCCAGAATGTTAGGGACTCCTCTGGAATGTACATGGGTCTTAGCTTTCTCCTGGAGATATTTATTTGTGTTCTAAAAAGTTATAGAGTTATAAACATAGGTTCTTTTTACTGTACATTTACAAGGAAGTTCTCTAACAAGATGAAAGAGGTGGATTGTATTGCTTCTTTCTTCCCTGTTAACAGCATCCAGATTTTTTATAATTTAGTGTTTCTCAAGTATAATCCCTATGTGCATGTCTATACTAATAAAAGGGTAATATGCAAATTGGTCATGACACCCTCATAGTAATGACTAAACAGTAGGCTGTATGGGGTGACCAGGCTGGCAGAGGGAGGCAGTTGAGGATGACCAGGATAGCAGAAGACAGTTAGGGGTGACCTGGCCAGCAGGGGGAACATGGGGGAAACCAGGCTAGCAGGCAGAGGCAGTTAGGAGTGGTCAGACTGGCAGGGGGAGCAGTTAGGGGTGATCAGGCAGGCAGGCAGGTGAGCAGTTAGGAGCCAGCAGTCCTGGATTGTGAGATGGATCCCTATCTGGCCTAAACCAACAGTCAGACATCCCCCGAGGAGTCCTGGATTGGAGAGGTACAGGCTGGGCTGAGGGCATCTCCCTCTATTCAAAAATTTCATGCAGAAGTCCTCTAGTATGTAAGATAATTGCCTTTCATTTCACCATTTCAATGGTAAAAATTGAGGGACAAAGAAACTGAACAGTCTTATCTCGTTTCGTTCAGTGGATAGAACATTGGCCTGCAGACTGAAACATCCCAGGTTCGATTCCAGTCAAGGGCATATGCCCAGGTTGCAGGCTCGATCCCCAGTAGGGGGCTCCAAGAGGCTGCTGATTAGTGATTTTCCCTCATCATTGATGTTTCTTTTTCTCCCTCTCCCTTCCTCTCTGAAATCAATAAAAATATATATCTATATAATAGAGGAATATGCAAATTAGCCTGGATGCTGTAACATCATGACTGAACAGCAGGGACCTGAGGCTTCATGGAACCTGGCTGGGAGAGGAGTTCAGGCCATGTCCTCTGCCTGCTGGGGCTTGACATGGGACCTCAGACCATGTCCCTCACCCCCACCCCAGTGTTGGGCCAGGGGACTTCAGGTCACATCCCAACCCAGCAGGGCTTGACAGGGGACCTACGACTCCACCCCCACCTGATGCTGGGCCAGGGGGCCGGAGGCTGTGCCTCCCACCTAGGGCCAGGCTGAAGACTGAGGCTGTGTCCCTTGCCTCTAGGGGCTTATCGGAGTTGGGGCTAGCTGGGATTGGGTCTCATGTGTTTTTGAAGCATATGCGGGTGGTGGGCAGGGACTTGACTCTAGGTCCCACGGTGCACTGCAGACTCTGTCTGGAGGGAGATTTTCATATTCATTTTACTAATTTAATTTTATCTCTGACACTTCTATTATAGAAGAGGGAAAGTAGCAATATTAAAATATTTCAACTCATTAATTCCCTTTTCATGTGAATGGATTTCGTGCAATATGCCACTAGTATTAAATTAAAAAAAAGAAACTGCACAATAATTATTTGCTCAAAATAATAAACAAATAATAATCTATTTTGTTCCAGAAATCTTACATGTCAATTCCAGATAATTTTAATAAATATAAATATTAAAACTTTACCATGCATGTTCCTGCCTTTGATCTTTAAAATTGTTCCTATTTGGACTCCTTTTTTGTATATATATACAAATGGCTGGTATCTTTACATCACTTAGGTCCATGTTCAAATAAATCAAAAGTTTGCCTTCTCTTGTCTCTTCCTACAAAGTAGCCCCCTCCATCCTGCATGCTCTACAGGTTATACTGGTTTCTCTTTCTTTGTAATTCTTGTCATCATCTGAAATATATGCTCAGTACTTTCTGGATCTCCTATACTCCTCCATGTTACTCCATAAGAGAAAAAGCTCAATGCATTTCTGTTCACTGTTATGTCCTCATCTTACTACCTGGAGCATGATTGAAGTCCAATGACCACTTATTAAGTTAATGTTGAATGAATGAAGAGCCACTAGCAAGGGTTGATACACCAAGGAAGCTTTATAGAGAAGTTGGCATTTAAGCTAGGTTTTGAAGAAACGGTAGAGGGTAGTCAGAAATGACAGCAAAAAAAGATTTTCTAGCCAACTGCATGGAAGAAAAAAAAATATAATCAACATTTTCAGCATCTTTGGAAATTAGGAGATCTTATGACTTGGTAAAGGCAACTTCAGGAGGAAAAATAATTATTCTCCAACATATTATTTAACATAATATTTAATATATCACAATATAAAATATAAATCATAATATAAATACACATGTTAGGTTTATAGTTGTTCATATGGAAAATAATATAATAATCAATAAATAATAATACAAGGATGAACTATTTCACATATAACTATAAACCCACCCTTTTATGATTCATCTTTCTGTATGAAAATATATATAGTAACTGAGTAAGACTTTATATTAGTTGTTTTAAATTATGCTTTTTGTGGCACAACTACTAAGCTTCTAAAAGTTTGTAATTATTGTATTATGAGTGACTATTAAAAAGCATTTTAGAAAAACAGAATTAAAAATATAACATCAGAAAGTTTCATTTTGGTTTCTTCTTTCTAAGTAAAAATATGGCTTAATAAATAATGATTTGATTGGTACAGTGGAAAATAATTATTTTACTTTGTAATTAATGGAGTTTAGGTTCAGGTGAAATGTTTAGCAACTGAGTGAAATGTTTCTTAAATTCTGACTATTTAAATAACTATTTAAAAATATAATTAACTAGTAAAAATACATTTTGAATATTAACGTTTTTTCACATAGCCATCTTAAATGTTGGGAGATTTTATTTGACTGAAATCCTCATGGTATTTTTGTTTTTCCAAGCCTAGAGTCAAAAGATATTTAGATTAATGCTAAGAACTTGCCTAGTGAGGAATTACTAGTTGCACTGCAAACAAATCTTAAATGATCACTGACTTTACACAAAAGAAGTCCAGTATTCTTTTATGTTCAATTTAATATGAACTTGCAGGGACAAAGGGGCAGATTCTCCTCAATCTGGGACATAGCTTCCTGTATCTTCTATTCTTGCCATCTCAACACATGGCCTTCCGATTTACAGTGTTGGGGAAGGAGGATTGTTCTGGGTGGCACACTACATTTCTGTCCACAGCACTTTATGTAAATTAGTGACACCCTTTTCTTTTCAAGGATGGCCAGGTAGCTTAGTCTTCCAAAATTCCCAAGAATTGATATGTGTGAACTCTTAAGTGTGGTAGCATCAGGGATGCAGTAGTAAAGTGAATATACTCTGCTCAGTTTTCAAGTATTCTATTAATGCTTTTATTTAGCATTTTTTTCTTATTCATGATCCTAAAATATTGAGGATATATTAGGTAATTAAAATCATCCCACATTTTAGTTATTAAATTTCCTAACTTATTAAACATACTTTCTACTAACAGAGTACAGATTCTACATTTTTCTTTCTCTTCTTCAGTTATGCCATCTCAATTACAATACTTCTATATTTTAGTTCTTGGAGCAACAGAAAATAAATATTTTTTAAAATTGCTTATTGCTCAACATTTAAGCTAAATTCCTCCATAAAGGAAAATATTGTTTACTACCATGTTTGTTGAAGTCAGAAATGCAGAAGAATTAGGAAACTCTGTCTATCCAATTAGGCTACAATTTTTACTAAAAGCAAAATCTACCACATGAAATGATTTGAAAATAACACCAGATACTCCCATAATATAATAAATACACTTTTAGAGAAGAGAAGTGTAAATGAAGTTGCTGAATAAAGAAAGCTTTGGGAGAGAGTTGTCAATTTGCCAGATCCTTGAACAATATGGATCATTGGACTCAAACGATGTGTGCACTCAAGGTTTGGGTAATTAAGAGAGGATGGGTATTTCTTTTGACAAAAAGCAGAGCCGATCATATCACAGTTGTTAAATCTACAATAAAAATGTAAATGGAAAATTAGACAAATGATACAGATCATTTTAGATTAAAATAAATCTTTATATGCCAATTTGTCTATTGTTGGTTAATTCCGAGAACAAAAACTCTAAAACTCACTTATTAAGCAATTAATAATATTTTCACTCTACTTAGAATTATAGATGTATCCAGGGTGAGAGAATTTATTCTGATCCATGATCAGATGTTATGTGTTATGATATATAGATCCTAAAACATAAGTTAAAATATGGGAATACAAAACATTTGTTTTAGATTTAGTTTCTAACATATGAATGTAATTATATTTAACAGAGAGAAACAGTTATTTCTGCTATTTTTATAGATTATTTCTCAGATTAAAATGATTACAGGCATGTTTTATTAAGGTATTTAAATAATTTTCAGAAAAAGTCATTTCAATTTTATTTAAAAATATATGTTATGCACAAAAATTTTAGTGAGAATTCAGCCTCTCTAATTAAGATAATATCCCAATATTGCAAGCAGTACCACTGTTTGTAAATGGATAATATAATAATGTTTGGCCATACTTATTTCTAAAATGCACAACTAAATCCATGTTATTTAATCGGAGACACTAGTATAAATAAAAACTTTGCAGATATAATTTTTTTGATGATTTTACATGAAAACAGAGATTCAAGTTCTGGAGTGACTAAAAAAAACAAAAATCTTCATATTCTAATGACATAAACAAATTACTGAACCCTTACTATTTATTCATGTCAGAATAAAACATTTGTCAAGAAATACATTAACAAGCACTAATATTATTTAATTAGATGTGAAAATAAACTTTACTATTACAAGGGACAAGTAAAGGGTAATTATTTTGTCTCCTCTGGTCACATAAGAACATATTGAAATTTTGCGAAAATCGTTACAAATGTGTAGTACAAAGAGTAAGTTTCCTGTGACCATCATCATTATTGGATAGTAATGAATTCCTTAGTATGAAGATGTTTATTATTTCACATAAACATTAATAAGATCAATTAGAAATAAATTCCTACTGTTTGATCATGGTTTTCTTTAGTGTTGTAGTTTCCTAATGCCATTGTTTTTAAAAATGCAGCATATCTATAACAATTGTATAAATGTAAAAAGTGAAAGAGAATTTAAAAGAAAAAAAAAAACATGGGGATAGAACTCATAATTATTTATGTCCATGTTCATACCACAATTTTTATAACATAAACAATCAAGAATAGGTTTGCTTCAAAAGTAAAATGTTGCCCTAACTGGTTTGACTCAGTGGATAGAATGTCGGCCTGCAGAGTGAAAGGTCCCAGGTTTGATTCCAGTCAAGGGCATGTACCTTGGTTGTGGGCACATCCCCAGTAGGAAGTGTGCAAGAGGCGGCTGATGCATGTTTCTCTCTCATCGATGTTTCTAACTCTCTATCCCTCTCCCTTACTCTCTGTAAAAAAATCAATAAAATATATATATTTTTAAAAGTAAAATGTTACGAAAAGTTTACTCTACTGTTCTCATAAAAATTTATAGACTGCAGCTAAGTTTTAAAAAGCATCTCACTTAGCCGGGACCGGTTTTGCTCAATGGATAGAGCATCAGCTTGGGGACTGAAGGGTCCCAGGTTCGATTCCGGTCAAGGGTATGTACCTTGGTTGCGGGCATATCCCCAGTAGGGGGTGTGCAAGAAGCAGCTGATCAATGACTCTCCCTCATCAATGTTTCTAACTCTCTATCTCTCTCCCTTCCTCTCTGTATAAAAAGCAATAAAATAAAAAAAATAAATAAAAAAAAAGCAACCAGGCTGGGAGCGGCCAGGCCCAGAGTGGCCAGTCCCGGAGCAAGCAGGCCTGAAGCAGCCAGGTCAGGAGCAGCAGTGGCCACACCCGGAGCAGCTGGTTGTTTAACGGACCAGAGCAACAGAGGCCAGGCCCAGAGCAGCCAGGCCCGGAACATCTCACTCCTCGCCTGCCCCTGCCCCAAGGCTGCCTCTCAGACATGGCTGGAAACTTTTGCAGGAACGTGGGGGTCTGCTGAATCAAGTGATGAAGGCTTAGATCTGGATGTGTTGAGTTAGTATAGCACTGGGTGTTGATCTATGAGTGCCTTGCGTGGGGCCTGGATGAGGTTGGTTGACCTATTTAATATTTGGAAATGTCTTTTGTGTGAAGTGTATCTTTGGGCATGTGGAGGTATTATTGATTTGAGAAAATGCTAAGTAACTGATTTACTATCTGAAAAATTTAAAATTCTGAAAGTTTAAGGTCTCTTGCCAAAAAGAGGTTTTAAAGCTATCACCTTGATTTTAATGGAGAAAGGGAATGACAAGCCCTTCCAACCCAGTATAGGTAATCTAATTCCAACCAGCAGCTATGTTTAAACAATGTGTCCATTTACACTTGAATGGCTACACCTTTTGATAGCCTAAGAGCAAGTTTACATGTAAACAAGTTTACTCTTAATTCCGAGGGCAGAAAAAAAACAAGGTTTAAAATTATTACATTTTAAAATTTATTCTTAGAAGTGTAAAGGTTTATTAATTAAAAACAACAACAACAACAACAACAACAAAAAGGAGATTGAAAAACTGATGAACAATAATAGCGGTTCATTGCAGTAGAGTCGGCGATATGGGAGGGGAGTGGACTGACTGTTCTGGGGGGGGGGAAGAGACTGAACATAAACTGTGCACCTGTGGATGAGGACAATGGGGGATGGGGAGGGGGGGGAGGGTGGGGTGGGAACCTGGTGGAGGGGGTAAGAATTGAGGAACCTTTGTAATAATATGAACAATAAAGATTGATTTTTTAAAAAAAGCATCTCACTTAAATGAATATTATACATAATATATATTTTTTCATGTTACCTTGTTGTAAAAATTATCAAAAGTCCAAGAAAATTTTGCATAAAAATAATAAGTATCAGGACAGAGAAGAAAAAAGAATAAGGGTTGTCCTCCTACAGTGCTGATGGGAATGCAGACTGGTACCACCACTGCGGAAGACAGTAGAGTTTCTTCAAAAAGTTAAAAATGGAACCCCCATTTGACCCAGTAATCCCACCTCTAGGAATATATCCTAAGAAACGAGAAACATCAATAAGAAAGAATATATGCACCCTTATGTTCATAGCAGCATAATTTACAATAGCTAAGATTTGGAATCAGCCTAAGTGCCCATGATCAAATGAGTGGATTAAAAAACTGTAGTACATCCACACAATGGAATACTATGCTGCTATAAAAAAAAAGGATTTCTTACCATTTGAAACAGCATGAATAGAACTGAAATGTATTATGCTAAGTGAAATAAGCCAGTTGGAGAAAGATAAATATCATATATTCTCACTTATAAGTGGGTTTATAATGATCAACATAATTTGATAAGCAAAAAAAGATCCAGAGACAAATGGCAAGGGAGAGGGGGTTAGAGATCAACCAAAGGACTTGTATGCATGCATATAAGCCTAAACAATGGACATAGACTCTGGAGCAGTGGGTGCTTTCCCAGGCTGAGAATGGCTGGGGTAAGGCTAATTGGAGAAAAAGGAGACATATGTAAAACTTTAGACAATAAAAAAAATTATAAAAGAAAAAGAATCAGGGTTGTATTTGTAGTTGTACCATATTGCTGATACAAATTGAAATACGTGTTTTTATTTATTTAAGAAGATGTGTTTTTATTTATTTAAGAAGATATATTTTTATATTAAAGATAAACCTGTATAAATAAAAGTGTTCATTTGATGAATTAAGACTTTATAAAACAACTAGAGGCTCAGTGCATGAAATTCATGCATGGGGTGGCTGGGGACAGGGTCCCCTCAGCCCAGCAAGCACCATTTCCAATTGGGGACCCCTTGGGGGATGTCTAACTGCCAGTTTAGGCCCAATCCCTAAGCAGATGATTGGGCCTAAACTCCTAACTGCTTGCCTGCCTGGTCACCCCTAACTGACCCTGTCATCCCCGACCAGCCTGATCACCCCTAACTGCCTTTGCCTGCTGTCCTGGTCGCCCCCAACTGCAACACCCTGTCAGCCTAGTTGTCCCCAACTGCCCCTCTCTGCTGGCCTGGCAGCCCCTAATTGCCACCCCCCCTGCTAGTCTGGTCATACCCAACTGCTCCCCCTCACCCTGCCGACCTGGTCACTCCTCACTGCCCCTCCTGCTGGCCTGGTCATCTTCAACTGCCCCCATGCCAGCCTGGTCACCCACAATTATCCCCCCTATCAGCATGGTCTGCCCCCCCTCCCAGTAGGCCTGGTCACCCCATACAGCTTGCTGTTCAGTCATTTGGTCATCTCTCACTAAACCCCTGCTGGCCTAGTCACCCCACGCAGCCTGCTGTTTAGTTGTTTGGTCATCCCTCACTAACTCTGATGCCTGCTTTGTTGTCCCACTTGGCCTGCTGCTTGGTCTTTACTGTGATGGCATCCTGGCAATTTGCATATTCCTCTATTATTAGTATAGATGGCTTTTTGTTACATTGTTTACTGGTATTACAGTACTTCAATAACATGAAATAATTTGAGAATAATATTTGGGTTTAAACTATATCAGACACTATGTTGCTGACCCTCCCAAGCAAGGAACCCAAACCAAGGCCCTTCTGTCCAGTGCCATTCCTGCCAATAGAGCAAGAATGAGTTTGGTAAAGCAGGGCAGAAACTTTATTCTTTGGTCAAGGAATGCAGAAGGGTGAGCCCATACACTAATGGCACCTTCTGCCTGACTGAGGATGAGCCTTCTGTAGTATAGGATGTGGCACAAAATGATTAAATTCTTTTAAGTGTGCATAGTTATTCTATTTTAATGATCCTCTTGCACTTGGCCCTTTTGTACTCAATGCTTATCACCATCTTAAGTTTTGTACTGGGCTCCTTGGTCTCTGTGGTTGGTAATCTTTTTCAGTTACTGTAAGAAGCATAGCTTGTAACAGTTTATGTATTAAGAAACGTTAGGGTGTTTAGGGTGATAGCCCAGTAACAATTATGAATGATACACAGCACATAATACCATTCTCAACTTGAAGTTACTTACAATCTAGCTAGAAACAAAAACTTGTACTTCTGGAAACTATAAAGGGCAATATAAAGCACAATTAAGAATAAAGAACAAATATAGTTTTAGATTGTAGAACGTTGTAAGGTAAAATATAGGAGAGACTAATGTAACCCAGAATAGTCAGGTCAGCAATCCACTTGGGTAATGATAGACTTCAGATATATCTTTAAAGACAGATAAGATAGACTTAGGGCAATACTTTAAAACAGTTTAAGAAAGTAGTAATCTCACCCATTAACATGTTACCTAGAATGATGTAACTATCTAACTCTAGGTGTATAAATGGTCTAATTCACCCCCAAATATTAATGTATACAATTAAGAGCACTTTATTTTTTTATTTATCTATTTATTAAAAAAAATATATATATATAATTGGTTATTTACAGAGAGGAAAGGAGAGGGACAGAGAGCTAGAAACATCGACGAGAGAGAAACATCTACCAGCTGCCTCCTGAACACCCCCTACTGGGGATGTACCCACAACCAATGTACATGCCCTTGACCGGAATTGAACCTGGGACCTTTCAGTCTGCAGACTGATGCTCTATCCATTGAGTCAAACCTGTTTCGATGAGCACTTTATTATTTAAACTATGAGTTAGCATGCTTACCTGTAATTAGAAGAAACATATATAAAATATTAGTAAAAGCAAAGCCAAGAATAGAAAAATTTCCATGTACTCTTGCAGGATAAGAAGGCATAATTAAAAGAAAAAAATATGGTTAAAGTTAATTACAAAAATTAGAACAAATTGATGGATTCAAGAAGGGAGTAAGGTGGAGAGGATGAGTGTAAAGAAGATGAGTAAGAAATACATACTTCCAATTGCAAAATAGGTCATAGTGATATAATGCAGGGAATATAGTCAATAATATCATAATAACTTTTTACAATGGCAGATGATTACTAGCCTTGCAGTGATGACCACATTGCATGATAAAAAAAAATGTAAAATCACTGTTGTACACCTGAGAATAAAATAATATTGTATGTCAGCTATACTTTAATGAAAAATTAAAACAAAGAAGTGAAAATAAATGAAAGATTAAACTTGTCATAGAGCTGTAATAATGATTCAGAGACCATGAAAATATTAAATGAGCATTATATTTTTATTTGAGGAAGGGGGCCCAATGGACATCACAGTCCCAAAGATGCTAATTATAGAACCAAATATTTTAAGGAGAGGAAAACCATCAGGGGTCCTGAATATCCCCAATGTTACTACTAAGTATGAGAAGAACTAGGGCCCCGAACACACTTTATTTAAGCCATTTCTCATGGTTGTGTCTGCAGAAAATTTGAGAGATGAGGTACATTTTTACTCTGGATAAACAGCAGGTCTATTTCAGCACACCATAAAAATAGTGGAGCCTCATGTTCATGATTCCACACTGTAATACAAACATTGAGAGTACAGACATTCATCATGAGCTGTTAGTGTTGCCTACCAGTGGGACTTGGGGATCATGCAGAACCAAACCAAATGAACATCAAACTTTGAACACTATTTTTCCTGTAATAAAATTGTTTGTCTCTGATATAGGAGTCTTATGTATTTTGCCAAGGCCCATGAAACAGTATCAGGCTAATAACTTAGCTTATAAGTAGAGTCAAACCTCAGACCCTAGCAGTTTCTGATATTAAGACTTCAAGTTAAAGAAATTCTGTGTACACAACAAATAATAAGAATAAAATAACAACAATGACAATAATAAGAATTAAATATTTGTAGGGTGCTAGTTATATACCAGTAACTAATAGTATATTACATAATTCATCTATACTAACTTTTTCTCCATAAAAGTATAATTAGTAGCTACTATTTATTACTTCCAATTTTCTGGTGAAGAAAACAAAACCCCAGGAGACTTTTATCAAAAATCTCACAGCTAGCAAGCAAAACAATTGGGATCCAAAAGTAAATGTTCTAGTTCCAGATACTGAGCACAGTACCACTGAACCTTATTGTCTTAATTAGTTCACAACTAAGCATTCAAGTGCTTTTAATGCTAATGATGCTACAGAGGGAGTTGATGATGATGAAAATCATTTCACAGATTTAACACCACAATAGAATTTTTATTATTTTATTTCACTGTGACCAAAATCTATGTGACTCTTCCGATATCTATTAAACAAAATTGAGCATTCATATAGTCTGTACTATTTAAAAATCACTCTTTAACTTTATTCTACTTAATAATTATATTATTCCATTTAGAATTTATAGGCTTATAATTTTAAATACTTTTATTTATTTATTTTTTATTTTTAAATTTTTTTTATTAAATTATTGCCATTGCCCCCCCCCCCAATACATGCCCTCCCTCCCCAGAGTTTTGTGTCCATTGGTTGTACTTATATGCATATATACAAGTCCTTCGGTTGATCTCTTATCTTCCCCAGATCTCCCTACCCTCCCCATAAATACTTTTAGATAACTAAACAGATTGGTCACCGTTTATTCAAATATTAACTTTGCTTATTCAAAGACTTATATTTGTGTTACTTTTATAATTAGTTCAAATAAAGTGTTCAGGACTCATTAAAAGTGAATGAAAATAATATAATGTTTCTACAAATAGGCAATCTACTATTTTCTCGGGAATAAATTTATATATGACACATAGATACAGGGTTGCTGATCTTATTCTGATATATTTCTTTCTGTTTGTCAAATTATGTTTTAGAATTTAAAAAATAGGAACAGAACTTCAGAAATATTAACTATCCCTTGGAAATGATTTAATACTTGTATTGTCTTAGACTAAATCATTTTTTTTTAAATCAATCTTTATTGTTCATATTATTACAAAGGTTCCTCGTTTCTTCCCCCCTCCACCAGGTTCCCACCCCACCCTCTGCCCCCTCATCCTCATCCATTGGTGCACAGTTTATATTCAGTCTCTTCCTCCCTCCCTTTCCCCGATAGTAAATTCCTTTTCAGATAGCAAATCTGTTACTTAGCATTTTCTCATATCAATAATACCTCCACATGCCCAATGATACACTTCACACAAAAGACATATCCAAATAGGACAACCAGCCTCATCCAGGCCCCACCCAAGGCACTCACAGATCAACACCCCAGCACTATACTAACTCAACACATCCAGATCTAAGCCTTCATCATTTGATTCAGCAGACCCTCAAGTTCCCGCAAAAGTTTCCAGCCATGTCTGAGAGGCCGCTGTGGGGCAGGGGCAGGTGAGGATCGAGCTGTTTCGGGCCAGGCTGCTCCGGGCCTGGCCTCTATTGCTCTGGTTCGTTCCACAACCAGCTGCTCCGTGTCTGGTCACTGCTGCTCCCGACCCAGTTGCTCTGGACTTGGCTGTTGCTGCTACAGGCCTGGCCACACCCGTCTCGGCTGCTCTGGGCCCAATTGCTCCGGGCCCGGCCACTCCGGGCCTGGCTGCTCCCAGCCTGACAGCCGCTGCTTCAGCCGCTGCTTCGGGCCTGGCCGCACCCAGCCTGGCGTCGCTGCTCCGGGTCTGGTCACTCCCGCTCCCGACCTAGTTGCTCTGGACTTGACTGTTGTTGCTACAGGCCTGGCCACACCCGACCCAGCTGCTCTGGGCCCAGTTGCTCCGGGCCCGGCCGCTCCGGGCCTGGCCGCACCCAGGATGGATGCTTTGGGCTTGGCTTCTGCTGTTCTGGGCCTGGCTGCTCCCAACCCAGCTGCTCTGGGCCCGGCTTCTCCGGGCCTGGCCACTCCGGGTCTGGGTGTTCCTGGACTGGCCACCCTGGGCTTGGCCGCCTCAGGCCTGGCTGCCACTGCCCAAGGTCTGGCTGCTCCAGTGCTGGCCGTTGATGCTCTGGTTCAGGCTGCTGCTGCTCTGGGGCCTGGCCACTGCTGCTCCGGGCCCGGCTGCCACTGCCTTGTGCCTGGCCACTCTAGGCCTGGTCGCCGCTGTTCCAACATTCTGTCCCTTTTTCTTTCTTTTTTTTTCTTTCTTTCTTTCTTTCTTTCTTTCTTTCTTTCTTTTCTTTCTTTCTTTCTTTCTTTCTTTCTTTCTTTCTTCTTTCTTTTTTTTTAAACGCATTTATGTTGCAATGTTGGCTGGTGAGTTGAGTTCTGACTTAGTCTTTGATTTTTCAAGATATTCTTTGCGTTCTTTCTTAAGTAATTTTACTATCATTTGCTCTCACTTGATTTCTTCACATTGAGAACTTCTATGGTTTCTTCCTCCCCGTCCTGGAATCTCAGCAGGTTGGCCTGTGGCACCCCTTTGTTCTCCGCGGGCTCCTGCGCTGCTTCAGCCTGTAGCAGGGGTTGGCACCGCCCAGGAAGCAGTCCCCGTCCTTGGCTCCATTGCTTGCGCTCAGCGGTCGACAGCTCAGGGGCACCCCCCACCTGGGGGCCCCGTCGTCCGGCTCCTTGCTGGCGCCCGGCTGGCCGGTGTCCAGCGGGGGCTCCTGCTCCTCGTCTGGATCCTCCAGTCTGGAGCTTTCTTTCTCTCTCCCGCTAGGGGAGTCCAGGATCAGAGTCAACAGCCTGTCCTCTGTGCTCAGTGTGCGGGACTCCGGGGGCTCGGCCTTTCACAGCGCTCCCAGGACTCCACCTCACAGCCCCGTCTCCCCCTGCCCGGCCTGGGTCCCCAGGGACTGGCCCAGACCAGGAGTTCGGGGCGGTCCGGTCTGAGACTCAGCGCCGCCAGAGGCTTTGTTTCTTCTGGCTAGGGTAATCCAGCATCAGAGTCAACATTCAGTCCTCTGCGCACAAAGCGCGCGACTCCAGGGGGCCCCCGCCTTTCGCGCAGTCCCCGGGATTTCGCCTCACAGCCCTGTCCTCTCCCCGTGCCCGGGCCTGGGTCCCCAGGGACTGGCCCATACTGGGAGTTCGGGGTGCTCCGTTCTGAGGCTCAGCACCGCTGGAGGCTTTGTTTCTTCCCTTCCGGCTAGGGTAATCCAGCATCAGAGTCTACATTCAGTCCTCTGGGCGCAAAGTGCGTGCGACTCCGCCCCCCCCCCCCCCCCCCCCCCCCCCCCCCCGCCTTTCGTTTTTCCCCTGGGATTCAGCCTCCCAGCCCCGTCTCCCCCTGCCGGAGCCTGGGTCCCCAGAATCTGGCCCATAATGGGGCTCAGTGCTGCCGGTTCGGGGGTTCAGCCCAGGCTGGGGGTTTTATTTCCTTCCTGCTAGGGAACGCCAGGCAGCATCCAGCCCTCTCCTCCTCTCCAGCTGTGACCTCTAGGTGCACGCATACGTGCGAGCGCGCAGCATGTCTCCGTACCTTAGGCTTTTTTTTCAGCTCCTCTGATTCTCCTTCTGGTTTTCTCCCACCTTCCTATTGTAGAGTTTTCAGTCAGTCGACTATCTGTAGCTCTGGGTAATGTCCACTCTACATTTTAGTTGTATTCCATTGAAATTGTTGTGAGCTGCTGCGGTTAGGTGTCTACCCGAGCAGCCATCTTGGATCCTCCAGACTAAATCATTTTTTATTGATTAAGGTATTACACATGTGTCCTTATCCCCCCATTTCAACCCCCATACCCTCACTCATGCCCTCACCCCCTGGTGTCTGTGTCCATTAGTTAGGCTAATATGCATGCACACAAGTCCTTTGGTTGATCTCTCTCCCCTACTCTCACCCTTCCCTACCTTCCCTCTGAAGTTTGAAGGTCTGATTGATGCTTCTATGTCTCTGGATTTGTTTTTGTTCATCAGTTTAGACTAAATATTTTAACATTCACATTTTGCTCAGAGTAAAGCTTTTGATGGTAAGCTCGAATTACCTCAAAAAGAACTGGAAGCCAGGGCAATGTGGCTCAGTTGGTTGAGTGTCATCCCATGTACCAGGAGGTCACGGATTTGATTCCAGATCAGAGCATATGCCCAGGTTGTTGGCAGGATCCCCAGGAGGAGTGCAGGGAAGCAGCTGATCAATGTTTCTTTCTCTCATCAATGTTTGTATCTCTCTTTCCCTCTCCCTTCTCTCCCTAAAACAAAATTTAAAAGCATAAAAAAGAAAATGGGAGAATTAAGATTCAATAAATTGAACCGAATGGGGTGATTTAATAAAATTAAATAGCTTTAGATATGTTTACAAAAACTAAGAGAGAATGATATTATTATTTAATCTCTTAAACAACTCTAGCAAAGACCTAAAAGAGATGCATTCTGATTACAGCTATCAGCAATACAATACTACTACTTATTTTTTAACAAACATTCATGCAGCAAAGCACCAATTATGGCTATGCTTTGTGAGCAATGCCACATAATCTATATATTTTTTGCTATTAGAATTAGGAAAATAGAAGCTGCATGTGTAAAATAATCCATTTTTAGAGGCAAACTTGTTTATGAATCAACAGGATTGTGTTCAAATGTTTTCTCATCAATATATCTACATCAAAAGAGAATTGAAAGAAAAACCTTAAATGAGTGATTTACTTTTGTCTACCTTAACAAGGGAAGAACTAGTTTCTTAAGTATATTAACTGTATTGAGGATATATTAGAAATAGTAATTTTTAAAATAATCTGTTTTGTCATGCTTCTTCAACTAAAATTTTTATGACAATTAACTCTTTATTTATATTTTTCTTATTTCTCAGAAGATAGGGGAATAAAATAAGTTTCATATGACACACAAAAAAAAAAATCAAAACTGGGAAAGGGGAGGTGGAGCCCAGAAGTAAACTAGGAGAGCCCTGGCCTATGTGCTCACACTGGATGGTCTCAGGTTCAATTCATAATCAAGAGCACAGATCGGGGATGCAGGTTTGCTCCCTGAATGGGGGAGGGGCATGTGCTGGATGCAACCAATCAATGTGTCTCCCTCATGTCAATGTCTCTCTCTCTCTCTCTCACTCTCTCTCTCTCTCTCCCCCCTGCCCCCTCACCACCCTTCCACTCTCTCTAAAAAACAATGAAAAAATATATTCTAACTCCCTGGGTAAAGATTTAACAACAATAACAAAATAAAATAGGAGAAATGAGAAGGGCCTGTTTTAAATGCCACACTAAGGGAATTTATCCCATTATCCCATAATCATTTGAGATGCTGCTGAGTGCAAACTGTAGTCAAATTTTGATGAGGGTATGATTTTTACATTATGGTGATTCTCATCTTTCTCTGTGAGCTTAAATCATGGGAAAGCTTACTCTTAGTATAGACACAAGAAAGCTGCAGTAGGCACCAGTGTGTATTTAATATGATCTCCAAAAAAAGAACCTATTGCATAGAAACCTGGGGAATCATTCCAACTGGACTAACTAGAACACATGTTGAACAAGATGTTAAAACAAATGGGTTGTACCGGTTGGTTAAGAAGTACTGTCTTCCCATGCAGTGTCCATCTTGTAGGCTGAGATTGATCCCATACAACTAAAATGGGAGATGAGAGAAATAGGTGCAGGAGGGAATGAGCAGGAAGAAAGTTGCCATGGTTCATTTACATCTCAAGAGTGAGCAATGAGGAGTAACTGAGGTGCAGTAAGTAGGAGACTGGCATGTTGCAACTTGGGTTTTAGAATCATCATTTTGGTATCACCATAAAGAATTTTTGGTGAACCATCTTCTCAGACCACAATTGCATAATATTATAAATAAACTACAGTAAAAACAATAAAAAAATCCAAGCACCTGTAAGCTGGATATCAGGCTATCAAACAATGATTGGGTTAACAATGAGATCAAAAAAAGAAATTAAAAACATCCTGGAAACAAATGACAATGAAAAAACAACAGTCCAAAATCTATGGGACAGAGTGAAAACAGTCCTGTAAAGGAAGTATATAGCTCTACAGATCTGCCTAAAAATAAATAAATAAATAAATAAATAAATAAATAAAAAAGGTAATAAATCATCTAACTCTACAATTCAAAGAATTAGAAAGAGAGCACCAAGAAAAGCCCAGAATGAGCAGAAGGAAGAAGATAATAAAGATAAGAGCAGAAAGAAATGACATAGAAGCTGGAAAAAAAAATACAAAAGACCAATGAAACCAAAAGCTGGTTCTTTGAAAGGATAAACAAGATTGATGAACCTCTAGCCAGGCTCACCAAGAAGCAAAGAGAGAGGATCCAAGTGTACAAAATCAGAAATGAAAGAGGGAAATAACAACAGACCTCATAGAATATAAATGATTGTTAAATAAATACAATGAATAAGTCTATTTCAACAAACTAGACAACTTAGAAGAAATGGGCATATTCCTAAAAAAAAAAAAAAAATACAACCTTCCAAAACTCAATCAGGAAGATTCTAAAAATCTCAATAGACCAATAATTTTGGAGGAAATTGAAGCAGTCATCAAAAAGTTTCAGGCAAACAAAAGCCCAGGGCCAGATGATTTCACAGGGAAATTTTACCAAACATTCAAAGAAGAACTAATATCTATCCTCCTTAGACTATCCCAAAATATTCAAGAGGAAGGAACACTTCCAAGCTCATTCCATGAAGCCAGCATCACCCTAATACCAAAACCAGATAAAGACAACACAATGAAAGAGAATTACAGGCCAACATCATACTCAATGGGCAAAAACTAAAATCATTTTGCCTAAGAACAGAAATGAGATAGGAACGCCCACTTTCACCACTCCTGTTTGACATAGTACTGGAAGTGTTAGCCATAGCAATTAGATAAGAAGAAGAAATAAAAGATATACAAATTGGAAAAGAAGATGTAAAACTGTCATTATGCACAGACATGATATTGTACAAAGAACACTTTAAAGACTCCATCAAAATATTAGTAGACTTAATAAATGAATTCAGCAATGTAGCAGGATACAAAATTAACACCTAGAAATCTATGGCATTTTTATATACCACTAGTGTACTTAAAGAAAGAGATATTAAAAATACAATCCCATTTACCATCACACTAAAAAATTTAAGATACGTAGGAATAAACTTAACTAAGGAGGTAAAAGACCTGTAGTCAGAAAACTGCAGGATACTGAAAAAAGAGATAGGTGAAGACATAAACAGATTGAAGAATATACCGTGTTGATGGATTGGTAAAATAAATATCATTAAAATGTACATACTATCCAAAGCAATCTATAGATTCAATGCACTCCCTATATTTCACAGACCTAGCAAGAACTCTCCAAAAATTCAGGTAGAATACAAAAAGACCAAAATAGCTGCAGCAATCCTTAGAAAAAAGGACAAAGTAGGAGGGATCTCAATACCAGATATCAAGCTGTGTTACAAAGACACTATTCTCAAAACTGCTGGTACTGGCACAAGAATAGACATATAGATAAATGGAATAGAATAGGGAACCCAGAAATTGAGCCAAACCACTATGCTCAATGAATATTTGATAAAAAATTCAAGAGCATACAATGGTGTCAAGACAGTCTCTTCAATAAATGGTTGGGGAAATTGGACAAATACATAAAAAATAATTAAATACATATCAAAAATAAATAAAGTTAACAAAACATTGGGGTTGACAAGTATATTTTTTGGTTATAGTCTATACTAGGGGTGTCGAACTCAATCAGAGAAGGGGCCAAAATCTAAAATCCAGCCTAAATCGCGGGCCAAATGGTTTACTGAACAGTCATTGTGATGGAAACGCAGCGGAGTGCAGTGATGACAGCGCGGTGCGGGCCACATTGCAAGGCCTGGCGGGACGGATTTGGCCCGCGGGCCTTGTGTTTGACACATGTGGTCTATACAATTCTGGATTTTGACCTTGGGTAATATACTTAGACACTCTCAAACTTTGTTTAATCAATATATATATATATATATTATTTGTTCAAAGCCCTTTTCATGCCCCATTGTTCAAGATGGCCAAGCAAACATCTTTTTGCCAAACATTTGTCTTTTCTTCCTCCTAGCCTTGTAACTCCTAAACCACAATCTCCCTTTTTCCTTACTTACAGAATGGCATATTTTAGTATGTCAGTGTACCCAAATAAGTTATTTTATTATAAATGTTTTATTATATATTTTTAATTTTTATAACAGTTGTTTATTATTATGTTTTTTATTTTTATTATGATTGCAATTTATTATTTTCAGTATTCAAACTGGTGAAAAATAAAGGAAGATTCTTGTGCTAATAAGAGATTAGGATTGTATTTTCTACACAATTTCAGAGAAAGGATAATGGAGAAGGAGCAAAGAGTACTTTGTAGAAAGGAACATGAGATTTAAGTTAATAAAACAAAGAATAAGAGATAAGAATCTGCTGATAATTAGACTATGAAGAAAACAAAGTGCCTTATGAAGTAAGAGAACATAATGAAATGAGAAAGATAGGGCTGTTAGTAATCAGACATTGAGATATTAAAAGTTTATATTTCTGAAGCAGAGTACTTTTCAGTAATGGTTAGATTCAAAGAGTGGCCATGGAATGAGATATTTTGGAACCAATAAGCATATAAAGTTCACTGGAGATAAAATGAACTGAAAGATATAAATCTTATTTTAGTCTCTTATTAATAATTTATAAAATGAAAGATTCCAGAACTTCTTTTACAAAGTTAGATATACATATTCCTCTTAACCTACCAGCTGCAAACTCTTCTACAGGCCAAATTTGGCCCACAGACTGATTTGTACAAATCATGAGGTTAGGAATCATTTTTATATTTTACAATGTTTTAAAAATCACTTTTATATTTTGAAAAATAAAAAGAAGAATATTATTTTGTGAGACATAAAAATATAAGAATTAGTGTATCAGTGTCCACAAATAAGTTTTATTGGGACATAGTCCTATTCATTATTTCACACGTTGCCCTTGGCTGCTTATGTGCTACAACAGCCTTAATTATTTCAGAGCCTAGCATACCTGCTATCTGAGATTTTAATGAAAGATTTGAAGACCTTGGACTATGCTGTCAGCAAAGCCTAAGTACAAGATATCATTAGATTTTTATAACAGGTTTATTATTGTCACAGATGTTTTATGTGTATTAAGTATGTAATCTGATAATTTTATTACTGACTACACCCTACCTTTTATGTTTTTCCAGATATCTTGTGAAATTTCCATTTTATTGTATGTTGTTTCCTACTCTTTTTGTATACTTAAAAACTATGAATAATGTATTTGGTTTTTATTTTATAACTAGAGGCCCGGTACATGAAACCATGCCCCGGTGGGGTCTCTCAGCCGGGACCGGGGAATCGGGCCAAAACTGGCTCTCCAACATTCTCCCAGGGGCCCAGATTTCCAGAGGGTGGTTCTTGAGTGACACACCACGCAATTGTGCTCCCTCCTTTCTGGTTCCAGGTGCGTCACCCGAGAGAAACACAGCTGCCAAATCACTGCAGCTCAGCAGCTCCTGCATTGAGCGTCTGCCCCCTTGGTGGTCAGTGTGCATTATAGCTACTGGTTGTTGCACATCATAGCTACATGTGGGATGGTTGAACAGTTGGATGGTTTCTTAGGGAAAATATATATATATATATATATATATATATATATATATATATATATATATATATTTTGATTAAACAAAGTTTGAGAGTGCCTAAGTATATTACCCAAGGTCAAAATCCAGAAATTGTATAGACTATAACCAAAAAATATATTTGTCAACCCCGATGTTTTGTTACCTTTATTTATTTTTGATATGTGTTTAATTATTTTTTTAGAGCATGCAGAAGGTAGTAGGATAGAGAAATGGAAACATGGATGAGAGGGAAACATAAATTGGTTATCTCCTACATGCCCTCCAGTGGGGACTGCACCTGTAATCTGGGCATGTGCACTGACCGGAAATCAAACTGGGTTGATGCTGGGTGTGTTACCTTTAAATATGCTTAATTGCTTCCTACAACATTCACGAATGTTATACTGGAACTACTCTGCTCAAGGAATAATGGTATTCTTATGACTAGCATGTGACTGAGCCAATCATTGTGCCTAATTTATGATCAATAGCAACCATACAGATAAATCAACTTTGGTTTGTGTGTCATTTGTTAAAGCAGACACAGTAATTAAAAAAAAAAAAAAAGCTCTGCTAAAGCTCAGTACTTTCAGAGATATATATTTTCTCGAGGCTGGTAGGTTTTATTTATTTTTAACATCTTCTGTTATTGACAAGTTGCTGGTTAATACTAAGTTCAGAAGTATCCTAATCTGATAATGTTAGGAAAAGATTTTGGAACATACAAAATTGGTAGTTTAATGGAATTCTTTCTTAGTTTAGGCATCATATTCTGAAATTATAAATTGATCTAAGGAAAAACTGTATTTTAAATTATTTTAAATAAGCTTCTACTCCTAATTTCTCTGAATCTCAGAATTCAGTGTTCTCACCATCATGTGTAAGTACCTTTACTTACAAAATTTTCAGTAGTTCCTTAGCTACACAGTATTATTTTTCATAAGTTCTTAAGAAAATTAAATACTTGTTGCTAATAATTAAGAGTTTCCAAGTAAATATCTTCTCCTCTACAGGTGAATTCATCAATTTTAGCAACTTTTAAATTGCCAACTGTGTATTGAAAAATTTTTGCTCACAAAAGCATAGTACTTGATGCTGTGGATAATACAACAATTTTACAGAAATTCCAGAAACTTATATATAAGATTTCACAAATTAAGACAAAATTAAAAATAACATGTAAGTTAATAAAACTTCAAAACAACATATTTTTAGTTTATTTGTCATTATAGACTCTACATATCATTCCCCTTACTGGTGTTGGCTATTTCTTGGACCATCTGTGATTATCAGTTATTGGAAGACGATATATTTAGTGACCAAAGGAGAAGACATTTTGTTTACAGCCAGCTGGGGATGGAATCTACTTTACATAAAGGACATCATGTATATGAATTATATACACTCAAGAAATATATTGGTGTAAAATAAGTAAAGAGACATACTATACTTTGATTATGATGTTATAAAGAATTGCCCACTCTATTAGATAATCTTGTTATTGAATGCAAAGCTAGTTGCAATTATGACTTAATCTAATTGAGTCACAAATGCAAAGCATCTGCATTGGTCTGTAACTTTTGCTCTTATTTAGAGTAAGTTTACAAAGCTCTGATTATTTCATAGAGTTTTTAACATTAAAGTATCAAGATAATTACATATTAAGCAGATTATACTTTAAAATGATTTGTGCCTTTTACTTATCCTGTATAATTCAACTAGAAAATTATATTATTTTTTGAAATTATGTTTATAGTTTGATTATATAATTTTAAAATAATATATAGTACAAGGGATATAATCCTATCTAATAAAAGAATAATATGCAAATTAACCATCACTCCACGACAAAAATGGCAGCACCCATAGCCACAAGATGGTGGCACCCAGTCCTCTCAGTCCCGCAGGAGTTGGTAGCATAAGCGACTAGGCAGAATGATGCCCAGAGGCCCTCCTGACCCTCTATAAAAAAACAAAAACAAATTCACTCCCCATGGAGTGACCCCCCCCCCCCCACACACACACACACCTACACACACCTACAGCCTCAGGTCTTAGCCTTGGAGGCACCTGTACCCCCTGGAGTGATCTCCTCCCAGTGGCAGCCTCAGGTTTTAGCCTGGGAGGCATCCACACACTCATGGAGTGATCCCCTCCAAACAGCAGCCTGGGGTCCCAGCCTGGGAGGTGCCTATCATGGAGTGATCCCCCAAACACACATCTATAGCCTCAGGGTCTCAGCCTCAGAGGTGCCTGCACCAGGGCGAGTGGAGCTAATCCACTAGCAGCCTAGGGGAGTCCACCTTAGAACTTCCTTTGCCTCTCGCCCCCCCGCCCCCTGAGTGATTAGAGATGGGGGTGGGGGGGGGATAGGTTAACCTGGGCGACGCTGTCCAGCAAACCTCTCCCATTGGGTAGAAACTTCTGACCAGGTTAGGGAGGTAAATGGGTTTTGTTTAAAATCTTTACAAATCGCAAAGGAAATGTCTGAGGTAGAGTTTCACAGTGGAAGTAACTTGCAACAAATTTCTGAAGGCAAACGGGGACATTGCAGTGACATTACCGGAGAGTGCCCCGAGGTCCCGAGGTTGGGCTCTGGAGTGGAGGTGGTGGGTGCTCCCCACCCTGGTTCCTCAGCGCCTTGGGCAGGACTTGAGCCCACCCAGGAAGGCCTTTTCCCCTACAGTTCTCACCAAGGCAGGGAGGTTTGGTAGACATGAATAAGAAGTGCCCAAGCACAAGTCCTGAAGATTCCAAGGCCAGCAGAAATGACAAACTGGGAAGAGAGCAAAATCAGAAACACCACCCATCCCAACATAGATCATCTTTTTCTTCAGAGGACAGTGTGTTTCCCTCTTCTTCATTTTCTGGAAGCAATACGGATTCAAATACTGACAATTCTACCAACAGAAAAGTTAAGAGAAAGAGCAGACAGAAAATTAATAAAAAGAGAAAGAAAAAAAAAAGAAAGGACAAAAAATAAAACATCAAGAAAAAGAAAGAGAAGGAAAAAAGGAAGAAACAATCACATGATATCACCTTTCCAAGGTCTCATGAGATTTCTGTTTAAGGAGTTTATTTTATGACACTTTTAGTTTGGGTTTACATTTTTTACTGGTTTGTCAAGACTACTGCAAGTACACTAAATATATTTTATTGATTTTTACAAAGAGGAAGGGAGAGGGATAGAGAGCTAGAAACATTTATGAGAGAGAAACATCAATCAGATGCCTCCTGCACACTCCCCACTGGGTATGTGCCTGCAACCAACGTACATGCCCTTGACCAGAATCAAACCTGGGACCCTTGAATCTGCAGGCTGATGCTCCATCCACTGAGCCAAACTAGTTAGGGCTGTCCAATATGTTAAAGAAGAAAAAAAAAACAAAAAAAAACTCTATCTAATAAAAAGGGAATATAAAGGGGAGGGCATTTGGGGTTGACCAGGCTATCAGAGGAGGGCAGTTGGGGATGACTGGGCTGGCAGGGGAGTGGCAGGGGGTGATCAGGCTGGCAGGCAAGCAGTTGGGAGCTAGCAGTCCTGGATTGTGAAAGGGATGTCTGACCCCGCAATGGGTCCCAGATTGGAGAGGGTGCAGATTGGACTGAAGGACACCCCTCTGCCTAGTGCACAAATTTCGTGCACCAAGCCTCTAGGTTTTATACAAAAGTGGAGTTTCAGTCTAAAATGACAGATCATCACATTTAGAGACAAAGTACCTCATGTGTCCAGAGCAAAGAAACTGGTTTCAGAGGGAGCTGAAAAAACATTACAGAAATTTGAACTGACTCTTCAGAATTGGATCGAATGTGACCACTCAGAAAGGAGTAGAGTCCATTATAGACTTGAGTCCATTATATGAATTGAGTGAATGGGATAGGAGTGCCAGAATACTAGATATACTGGTTAATAATGGCAGATTTGTAATCAAAGAAAAAATGATAATTTCAAGAGAAATGTCAAAAGTGCTTTATTCAAAGTAATATCCATTGCTAGCTACACATTCGAAGTAATATCCATTGCTAGCCACGCATATTTTAGGTAATTTGTGGATAGTGTCCCAATCGAACTTTTCTTGTCAGTAGCAATCAGTATTAATGATTTCACCTGGTTTTAGAAACTCATAACACACCATATCTTCCCGATTTCACCAAACACAGAGTATTGTCTTCTTTCTGAAGTGATTTGGCCTTGCAATTGATATTGATGGTTGACCTGGATCAAGCCATGATTTTGTGCATTTGGAATTCTCAAAATAAATCTATTTTTCATTGCCAGCCAAAATTTAATTCAATAAAGACTTTCTTTCATGCAATTGAAGCAACATTTTACTGCTAACTTTTTTGTTTTCCATTTGTCTTTCATTCAGTTGAGGTGGCACCCATTTTCCTTCCTTTAATATCTTTCCCACTACTTGCAAATGATAATTTGTTGAGCAACGTTTAATCTTTATGCAAGTTGTTTTTGAGTTTGACACACACCT
Organism: Pipistrellus kuhlii; assembly: GCF_014108245.1. Taxonomy (NCBI): domain Eukaryota; kingdom Metazoa; phylum Chordata; class Mammalia; order Chiroptera; family Vespertilionidae; genus Pipistrellus; species Pipistrellus kuhlii. The sequence continues at coordinate 96,510,456 of NW_023425404.1, forward strand.
TCATTCAATAATGCTTGTAACTGTTAGTCTTCAAACTTTTTTGCTTACTCTGGACATTCTTTGTCTTTCACATCTAAATCATCACTTTTAAAGCATTTAAACCAGAATTTACAAGTATCTTGAGATGGAGCATGTTCACCATAAGCTTCCTGAAATTTAAGATAAGTTGTTGTTTTGAAGCTTGCTGTCAAAACAACAAAATATCATACATATCAAATCTCATATATATATATATCAACATATGTATAACTCTGTCTATTGAAAACAATCCACATTATTAACTGGTAGACCTGGTATATTCAGTGCTTATCTAGATGTTTCCACTAAATGAAGAGCTCTTATGGGAAAAATTAATAATAGAATAAAATCCAGGGGCTTGGAAAACCAACAATAAGGCCTTCTATATAATAAAAGGCTAATATGCAAATAGGCCAAACAGTGGAACAGCCGAACAACCAGTCACTGTAATGTGTGCTGACCACCAAGGGGAGGGTGCGGAACATGGAAGGCATTAGCAGCAGGAGCCAGAGCGAGGAACATGGCAGGCATTGGCCATGGTGGGGTGGTAGAGCAGGTGAGCTGGGGCGCCAGACCAAGGTGGGGCATAGGTAGCTGTCATTGGGGCAAGCCTCTGGTGGTTACTGAAAATTCTTTGCTCCTACATGCCAAGGTCCCACCCGGCACTTGCACTTACTGCTGGTGCTGATGCCATCTGCGATCGCTTGGCGCTCGCAGTGGGGCCGAGCGGCAGCTGCTGGCCCCAATTGCCCCTGAGGGCTTCTCCACCTCCCCTGCTCCTGAGGGATGATCGCAGCAGCAGCTGCTGCTCACACCCACTGACAGCCAGCTCCGCTCGCACCAGCTGCTGGGGATGGCCCCAATTACTCCACACCATCAGCAAATGCGAGCAGGGCCAGCACTATCAGTGTGTGGGAGCTCAGTCAGTGTGTTGGGGTGGCAGTTGGAGCAGGGCTGCCAGCAGACAGAGGACCGGGGGTTACGGCAGGAGTGGGCAATTGGGGACCCGGAGGATGGGCTAAGACCCATCCCTGTGTCCACCACAACCACACTGCTCACAGTTCAAGGTGCATGAATTCATGCACTTGGCCCTAAGTTGTCATATAAGAAAGAAGTTGTAAGTGCAAGTGGTTGATTTAAGTTTGCTGCTGCTACTGGCACAGAGATGACATATTCAAAATGTCCTTTTCAAACATTAATCAGGAAGGAGAATAGAAAACAAAAACTAAATGTAAGTGCTGTTCGGGGAAAAGAAAGAGAAATATAACAATAGAAACATTTCAAATGACAATAGGTAGGGTTTTGGAAAATATTTTATAACTAGATATTGACTATGAATGAAAGAAAACACTTATCCAAGGACAGCCTAGTTTTTGATAAGGGATATACATTTTTATTGACTTTACTGTGCATAAAGGTATATAAAGAGCAGACTCTTAAAAAAGCCTTAACAGTAGCCTGCTATTTTTAGCCAAATGACCAGGAAAGTGACTTTTGGCAACACAGAAAACATTAGGATAATAATTGCTCTCCTCTAGCCAAACCCCAAAGAAAAAAAACTACAGCTTCTCTCATCCTCTAATATGAAGCCTAGATCCAACCTTCCCTGCCCACTCCACTCCAACCTGTATTTGTAATAAGGTCCAAACCCTGCTAGGATGGTATCAGAAGAAGTCAACTGGAGAACTGGGGCAATCATCATCTCCAGAGTGTAACAAGTGCCTGCCACCCACTACCCTAACGTGCTACATACTCCATTGCTTGGTATCAGGGGAGAGTCTGGTGGGAAGCCTGGACTTCCACCCCCAGGGGGCAGTCATGAGGTACCGTATTTTTCAGACCATAAGACGCTCCGGACCATAACACGCACCAGTTTTTAGAGAAGGGAAATGAAGAAAAAAAGATTCTGAAACAAATAGTGTCCTAAAATATTTTATGTGCATTAAAACCCAACATCACAGTCATAAACACATGTAATCAACCCTGTAAAGTAAACAGCAGCATTTAGAACCATTTTAGAGCCGGGCAAGCACACAGAGACCACACAGAGCCGGGCAAGTAAAAAAACTTTTTTTTTAAAGTATATGTGTAGGCTATATTTGGACCATAAGATGCAGGGACTTTTTCCCCCCACTTCTGGGGGGATAAAAGTGCGTCTTATGGTCCGAAAAATACGATAAGTTCTGCCTTCTGTTGCCAGTACAATGTCAAAGAGACCTGCTATCATAGAGGCTATATATAAAATCCAGAATCTTATAATACATGTAATGCCCAAGACTCAATTAAAAGTGAATCATACCAAAAAAAGGACATCTCACTTGAGTGAGAAAAGATAATCAATAAACACAAATAATGATCTAGATGTTAGAATTGCCTGACAACTATCAGAAGAGGCTTTAACCAGCAATTACAAATACATTTCAAACAAATGAAAAATTAATTATGGATAAGAATCAAAATGAAATTCAAAACTGAAAAGTACAGTAACAACAACAAAAACTCGCAATGTTGGGCTCAAAAGGAGAATTGAAAGAGCAAAGTAAACAATCTGTGAACAATAGAAATTACTTAAACTAAAAAACAGAGGAAACAAACTGATCAAGAATGCCTGAAGAACTATAATAAAAATTTGGTATTTTAGTCATTGGAGACTCAGAAGAGAAGAAAGAAGGCATGACTGAAAAAAATAATGGCTAAAATTTCCTCAATTTTGGCAAAAGATGTAAATCTATAGATTCAAAAAGCAGAGCAAATTCAAAACAGGATAAATCCAAATAAATTCATACCAAGACACTTCATAGTCAAAAATTATGGGAGCTAAAGATAAACAAATATCTTTAAAGAAGCAAGAAAGAAATGGAATTTTAAGCTGGAAGGATGGGACAAATAACAATATTTTCAATAATACTTTAACTGATTTGAACCATTCTGACAAATAGACAAATTGTAATAATGTGCTTCACACATGGAGATAATTTAAATGAAATTATTTGCCATTATTATCCACTCTTTTTGAGAACATTTGCCCAAATCTTAAAATATCTTCTAGAAGTCCCAGACAATAAATAAATAAATAAATAAAACATACTCAGCTGGTGTGGCTCAGGAATGAATCCATAGGTCATCGTTTGATTACTGGTTAGGATGCATGCCTGGGTTGAGGGCTCTATCCTCAGGAGGAAACAGCTGATGAATGATTCTCTCTCATCACTGATACTTTTATCTCTCCCCCCCTCTCCCATCCTCTCTCTGAAATCAATAAAATATATTTAAGATATATTAAACACATTTCAATCAAAAGTATTCAAAATTTTATTTTAAAATGTAATAATTACAAAAATTAATGGTAAGAGAGTTTTTATTCTTTTTTATACTGTTATAAATAGCATATATTCAGAACTTATAGCACATCTCAATTCAGACTAGTCACATTAAAGTACTCAATAGCCACATCTGTCTTGTGGCTGCCAGAGCAGGTCTATAATGAAGGCCTTACAAAACAATGGTATGGAAAAGAAAAATGGAGTTTGCTGCTCAGATCAAAGTGTTGTTGCAAAGCTTTCTGTCTCGCTATAAGGATTGTCAACAAAAAATGCTAAAATCATTTAGAAACTATTGAATAATGCCACATACATAGACTATCATTTTTTAGAAAATATTTATCACTGTAGACTGATCAGCTGACACACAGTGGTGTGGTTAGTGAACTCCAGTATTTTCATTTTCATGCCAATGTTTTTGGCTAGATTGAGGTTGCTGCCACAAACATTTCATAAGCTAGATCTCCGGCCTGGCTGGTGCTGCTTGGCGGTTGAATATCAGCTCATGAACCAGGAGGTCATGGTTCGATTTTCAGTCAGGGCACAGGCCTGGGTTGCGGCTCTGTCCCCAGTGGGGGACATGCAAGAGACAGCCGGTCAATGACGCTCACTCATTATTGATGTTTCCAGCAGCTATCAGAAGAGGCTTTAACCAGCAACTACAAATACACTTCAAACAAATGAGAAAAAAACGAAAGCCTTAGCAAAGGCTTTACTCTCTGGAAATCATTAAGATCTATATTTTAAAAAATCAGCGTTATAAAAACTGCCTCACAATTCTTCTTTTCTCTTAATAAATAAATATAAAAATGTTAACTTATTTATTAAAATTAGACTCATTTTAGTCCAATTCATACATTATTTATATGTTTTATCTTCAAATGGGGTTTAATAATTAGTAAAATTAAGGATAAGGAATTAATTGATAATTACAGGCATACCATGGTATACTGTATGTTACTTTATTATGCTTCACAGATACTGTGTTGTCTTTTTACAAAATGATGGTTTGTGGTAACCCAGTGTTCATTGGCTCTGTATTTTCAATAGTATTTGCTCACTTCCTATCTCGGTGTCATGAAGTAATTCTTTTAATATTTTAAACATATTCATTAATATTATACTTGTTATGGTGATCTTTGTAATTATCTTGGGAAACCACAAACCATACCATATAAGACAGCAAGCATAATGATAAATTGTGTGCTTTTTAATGCCTCCATGGCCAGCTATATTCTTTCTCTCTCTTTTTCTCAACAATATTGAAATTACACAAATTTATAACTCCAACAATGGCCTGTAATGTTCCAAGTGAAAGGAAGAATCACACATCTCTTACTTTTCATCAAAATTTAGAAATTATTAAACTCAGTGAGGAAGGCATATTAAAAACCAAGACTAATCTAAAGCTGAGATAAGCCAAAAGTTAGGCCTCTGTCACCAAACATTTAACCAAGTTGTAAATGCAAAGGAAACATGCTTGAAGGAAATCGAATGTGCTATCCAATGAACACAAGAATAAGAAAACAAAACAACCTTATTACTGATATGGAGAAAGTTTTAGTGGTATCAATAGACCAAACCAGCCACATTGTTCAACAAAGCCAAAGCTTAGTCCAGATTAAGCTCACTTCAATTCTATGAAGGCTGAGAGAGACACAAAAGCTACAGAAGAAAAGTTCATAGCTACCAGAGTATGATTCATGAGGTTTAAGGAAAGAAGCCAATTCCATAACATAAAAGTGTGAGGTGAAGCAGCAAGAGTAAACCATCTTCATGTAACCTAATTGCTCCTCAGAACAAACCTCAAGAATTTTAGAAATTTTCCAGCATGAAACAAAGTATAACTCACAATGTCAGAAAACCTTTAAAGATTACCAGGCATACAAAGAGACAGGAAAAGATAAAATATAGTGAAAGGAAAAAAAATCAATCAGTCAATCAGGATATAGACATATACAGTTGCCTGAATCATCAGAAAAATATATTTAAACAGCTATCATATTGTAACTCATAGATCAAGATCTGGGAAATACTTTTAAAATATCAAAATCCAACTTCTGAAGAGAAAAATTATAATATCTGAAATGAAAAACTTCTCAATAAAATTCTCAATAGGATAAATGTCATATCAGATCATATAGAATATAGACAAATATACTAATGATTGTAAGGTCATATTGATAGAAACTATCTAAAATTAAATACAGCAAGAGAAAACTTAGAGAAATTAAAACAGCATCATAGTCTGCAAGCAAACTACTATATAATATATATAAATATAGACCTTTAGTGGTGAGGAATGAGACAGGAAAAATGTGAAAAAATAATGGGCAGTACATTCCCAAACATAATGGAAATTATAAACCCATATATATCCAAATAAACACCAAGCACAAGACACATGAAGAACTATACTATGGCATGTCATACTGAAATTGCTAAAAATCAGTGATGAAGAGAAAATTTTAAAGCAACAAGAGAAAAGAAGACGTGTATAGAGAAGCTAAGACGAAGATGAGGGAATATTTCTCATGAGAAATGAGGCTAGCAAGAAGACAGTGGTGAAAAGGGTTGGGAGTAGCAGACAGAATTGTTTATAAAGGCACATCCTTTTTTATAGGACTGCTATCAAAGTAACAAGATTTTAAGCTTTTGTCAAAATCCACAGAATTGTACACCACAGAATAATTTTTTGTATATGTAAATAACAAACAAAAACATCAATAAAAACAAACTAGGACTAGACACAAGATAAAATGCTAACTGTGACAAATGTGTCTGTGTTACAAATGGCCTAAGTAACTTTAATGAAAGTGTTTTTACTGCATACTCAAGGCTAATGGTAAAAAAACCAAAAAACCAAAAATGTGTTTTTCTGAACCTAACATTCAAAGTTTAGTTTACATTAAATACTCAATAAACAGTCACTAATCATCTCTTTTCTGATCCTGTATTTAACAAAATGGCTATAAATCTTCCCAAATCTATAGGGTATTTGGAAGCTTGATATAACAAAATTATAGGTTATAAGATGAGGTGTAATCTAAATTATTTTTGAAGAATACTAGGAAGGACCTTATTTGAGATTTAGTGTTACAGTTACAATACAAACTAGTGAATGGCAGTTAAGATGGGGTAGAGGTAAGATCATTATTAGTGAGAAGGTCCAGCAACTGACAGGTGGAGCTACTGGAAGGATGGTTTTAATGACAGTGCTACATGATTTGTGACAAAAAAATAAAAATATGTAGCTCTTAACTGAATAAATGCAATACATTTATTAATCTTGTAATTTAATTTCTGATATTGTCTGTTGAGAAAGAGGAGTCAAGAATAATTATGGTTATAGTGAAAGAGGGACCTGAGACTTTAATAAAATCTGAGGGAAGAACAAAAAGAACAAGCAATTAGGAAATATTTGAACAAGCCTTTACTTATCAGTATTGAATGATTCTTTAGGATGTAATTTTTATGAATAACTTATTCACAAAGTAAAGTCTTTCAATATTATTGATAAAAAGCTCTCCAAAGCAGGACTCATATTTATTTAAATAACATGATATCTGGCTCCAAAACACACATTTAATTTCACTGGGTGTAGAATTGCCTGAAATGATGCTCTGGTACTTTTATTTGAAGCAGCAAATGATGCCACATGTATTTGAAGCATTAGCACATAATAATGGATGAAAATTGGATGTTGTACCCATTTTCACTGTTATGGGGAGTATGCTGTGAGACACCCCAGATGTTACTCCTTGGCAGTTATAATTTTTTATGATTCTGGCTATATCTTAAATTTGCTCTCCAAACATCTGTCCTAATTCAGCCCAGCAGATAATATAAATGGACTTCCTTACTAACAAGGTGATGTGTAAAGTGACAGTTCACAGGGTTTGGGAATCCTTCATGAATAGCACTACTTTCCCATGCTGTCTAATGTACTTCACTGTTTAATGAACGATGGCTGTTGGTTGAACAGAAGGCTCACGTTCACCATGAAGACAAATTTCTTAATTTATACTGTGTATTGCAACTTCCTTTGGGCACTACTTGCTCGCATGATTTTATAGTATGAGGTTTTAATAGACACTGAAAAGCATCTTGTCTAATAGTAATAGTTTGTTAGTTTTGTGTTCTTTAAGTGTTTACAATATTACATTTTTTCATATCTTTATTTTGTATTTTTATATTTATTTTTATTTATGCACTCAGAATTCAATTTATTATATCTTAGCAATGGACCAGATAGTTTCTGTGAATATACACATGTTCTCTCTGTCATTCTTCCATTTTGGTGTGATGTCTCAAGTTGGTTCCATTTAGCCAAAATAGGTCAGTTATGGTAATTTTCCTTTTTACATCCTCTAATGTGCTAAGTAGATGAAGCCTTACCATCCATGCACCTCGGGCTCCCTCCTTCCTCCAAGCCTTCACAATACTATTGCCTGTGTCCATGGGCTATGCATATATTCATATGTGTTCCCCAGAAATAAAAAATACCTTGGAAGAAAACAATAGTAGACCATTGTTTTTATTCACTCATCTACTAATAAGCACTTGATTTTTATCTTCCACATAGTTAATTGCCACACAGTTATTAAATTACTACATAGTTGTTTTGGTTTAGTCCCTATTATAATCAGAGTTACACAATTACATATGCAAAGTTGGAAATTTTGAAGACTGCAACAACATATTTATGTAGACTAAGGGTAGGGATAGTCTCCATGAATTAAAGAAGCCATTATTGTGTAAGCATAGTCACCGTGCCTTAAATTGAAAATTTCAGAGAAACCTCTACCTACTTAGCTTTTTAAAACTTTTACTAAGAGAAGAATTTAAATATATTTTATTGATTTTTCACAGAGAGGAAGAGAGAGGGATAGACAGTTAGAAACATCAATGAGAGAGAATCATCGATCAGCTGCCTCTTGCACACCCCCTACTGGGGATGTGCCCGCAACCAAGGTACATGCCCTTGATCGGAATCGAACCCGGGACCTTTCAGTCCGCAGGCTGACGCTCTATCCACTGAGCCAAACCGGTCCCGGCTGAGAGAAGAATTTAAGAGATTCAAGTTTATTCAGGCTTCTGTTAATACATTTACTAATTTTTTTTATTATTTTAATGTTTAGTTATTTTAACATTATGGGTGCATATTAATAACCAAAATAAGCAATATCCAATGTTTTCTATTTTGAATTCTCTTTGAAAAATTCACAAAAATCTTGATGAGGTATTTTATTCCTTATGCAGCAACTTAAAAGAAATTATTTTAAAGTAACTGGAGGTATGAAAATTCTATAATACATGAACAACATTATTGGAGAACTTGGAAATAAAATGGGTTAATTCTCTCTAGGCTATTTGGATGCTATCTTTTCACATAATAAATGTTAAGATGACCTAACATGAATTTCTTTCACTATTTCAGTCTTAGTTTCTAAGTATAATTGACAATATTTTAACTGAGAGTTCCTGAAATTTAATAAACAAAACCATGAAATACAAAGCTAATAAATGCTCTTAATTAGGCAGTTGGTTCCTAAGAGCAGCTTTTGTTCCAGCCGAAAGGATTGCTTTATAGCTAGCTTATCACTGCTTTCATTTTTAGTTGGTTTCTCTAATTTGCCTCCATGAATATTCACATATATTGCAAAGACATTTTCTTTAAAAATAATTAATATTTAAAAATTATTTTGCAAGTTAAACTATCCAGAGATTCTTTTACACATACCACTTTTTTTCTTTACTAATATATTATCCTACAATAGTATGAGCCCAGTGACCTAAACGGTAGAACAACCAGAATGACCAGAGATCAGAATGACCATGGCCCCTCACCCAGCCAAACCTGCCCCTCAGCTGGGACCACCACCTGAATCGGGGGTGTGGCTGGCCTGCAAACCACCCACAGCCCCACCCCTCAGCAGAGACCCTCACCCCGATCCAGGGCCCCCATCAGGCAGGCTAGCCCCCTACCCATGCACTAAGCCCTATCTGTACTAATAAAAGGGAAATATGCTAATTAGACAAGATGTCTTCCAGACAACGTTCCTGCCATCCTTATGGACAAAGCCATAGTGGCAGGGGTGAGGCAGAGGCAGTTGAGGGATCAAGCTGGAAGGGGAGAGCAGTTAGGGAGATAAGGCTGGCAGGAGAGAGTAGTTATAGTGATCAGGCCAGTGGGGAGAGTAGTTAGGGGGGTCAGGCCAGCAGGGAGGTGAGCAATAAGAACCAGCAGGCCTGGATTGTGAGAGGGCAGTTGGAAATCCCCTGAGGGGTCCCAGATTGGAGAGGGTGTAGGCCTGGCTGAAGGATCCCCCCACTCCATGCACAAATTTCATGCACCGGACCCCTTCTCCTATATAATAAAAAGGTAACGTGCAAATTGACTCTAAAGGTGAAACAACCAGCATACCACCTGACCAGTCACTATGAGGCTCACTGACCACCTCTTGGTCCCTACTCCTAGCTGGCAAGCTCTGATTGCCTGATAGTGAACAGGGAATGGGGGTGGGTGGTGGGGTCATAGATAGAGCCAGGCCAAGGTTCCCGCCCTGCCTACAAACAGGCAGGAATGGCTGACCTCTCAGTTCTTTCCCCCAGCCATCAGGCTCCAATCGCCCAATGACAAATAGGGAACCAGGGGTGGGTGGGGACAGGGGGTGGGGCTGGCTGTGAGCAGCCAGGGAAGATGGCCCTGATAGCAGGCCAGGCCTAGGGACTATACCCATGCATGAATTTCGGGCACCGGGACTCTAGTTTTAGAATAAGAAAAGACTTCAAGATGTGGAGTTTACAACAATTGCTTTCCTGAGAAAATTCCTGTTTTCCAATGGAGCCAGCTTTATCCTACAAAGAGAATTATGCCTTTTTTTTTTTTTTTTTTTTTTTTTTTACTGTATTCAATTTATTTCCCATCTTCTACATAGTACATAGGAGTATAGAATATATTTTTCACTCTTTTAATTATATAATTTGTTATGTACAATTTATGTATTCAATTCTATATGTATATTTATATATTTCTTAAAGAAATCTATGTGTTTTTTTAAATAAACTAGAGGCCCAGTGCACAAAATTTGTGCACTCAGTGGGTGGGTCCCTCAGCCCGACCTGTAACTCTCACAGTCTGGGAGCCCTTGGGGAATATCTAACTGATAGCTTAGGAGTGGGCCTAAGCCACCAGTCAGACATCCTTAGTGCTGCTGCAGATGCAAGAGAGGCTCCCACCACGGCCACTGTGCTAGCCAGCCATGAGCCTGGCTTTTGGCTGAGCAGTGCTGACTATTAGGGGCCAGTTCCTGCACTGAATGTATGCCCCTCATGCTCAGTGTGCATCATAGCGACTGCTCATTCTGCCTTTCAGTCTTTTTGCATGTTAGCCTATTATTATATAGGATGCTTATTAAATAAAACATAGCCTGATGAATAGTGTCAGATTAAGATTATTCACTATATTCAAACATTTTTGGGAGCTAAAAATAAATTGAAAATTGTTGATAAAATTTTTTGCTTGAACAGATTTTGTTAAACTGTTAATTGTTTAATTGTGTTAGACTTAGTTTAGTTTGCAATGTGGAATGAGGCAACACAAAAATAGTCAGGTTATGCTAAGATTTTGGAAATAAGTAATATGAACCAACTACTATTACTAGCATTTGTTTTCTTTCTTTTTAAAATATATTTTATTGATTTTTTTACTGAGAGGAAGGGAGAGGTATAGTTAGAAACATCGATGAGAGGGAAACATCAGCTGCCTCCTGCACACCCTGTAGTGGGAATATTCCTGTAACCAAGATACATGTCTTTGTCCAGAATCAAACCTGGGAACATTTAGTCCAAAGGCTGACACTTTATCCACTGAGCCAAACCAGTTTGGGCAAGCATTCATTTTCTTTACCTGATCTCCTCATGAAACAGCTTTCAATTACTTTAATAATAAATAATTCACAAGTATAATTTTCTAATAGCTTTAGTTTTCTTAGTGATTAATTTTAACAAAATGATAATTATGGATAAGTGAGAAGCATGCATAATAAAGGAATACTACATTGTAAAGATCCCATGTAATAAAAGACACTGAATATATTTTATTAGTATTTAATGTTAAGCTACCAGGTGTACCATTTAATAATTCAGATTTTTTTCAATAGATGGAGCTATACATATGTTGACATACATGCAATTTGATATGTATGCTATTTTGCTGTATTGACAGCAAATTTCAAAACTTCATAAGTCAAATTTCCTGAAAGTATTAACATCATAGATATTTTTACACTTAAAAATGTTGAATTTCATGCCAAAAAAAGAGCATTTGTGGGATGTTTTAATTGGTTACTTTATTTTGAAGAAAAGTGCTGCTGAAAGTTATGTACACTTCAGGAAGCTTATGGTGAACATGCTCTATATCAAGATACTTGTGAAAGCTGGTTTAAATGCTTTAAAAGTGATGATTTCAATGTGAAAGACAAAGAATGTCCAGGTCAACCAAAAAAGTTTAAAGATCAACAATTACAAGCATTATTGAATGAAGATGCTTGTCAATCTCAAGAACAACTTGCAGAAAGATTAAACTTTACTACCTGCTGCCAGTGCTGGAGCTGCTGCTCACACCCACTGCCAATGCTCAGTGCCAGTCCCAATAACTCAGTGCCATTAGCAGGTGTGAGCAGCAGCTGCTGGCCCTGACTGCTCCTGAGGGCTTCTCTACCTCCCTTGCTCCTAAGGGGCTATTGGGACAGCAGCCGCCACTTATACCCTCTTTCAGTGCTGGCCCTGCACGCACCATTGCTGGTGCTGGCCTCAATTTCTCTGTGCCATCAGCAGGTGTGAGCAGGGCTGGCACCATCAGTGTGTAGGAGTGGTGGAGTGGGGCTGCTGGCAGACAGGAAATGGAGGCCATGGAGGGAAGAGCCGGGCAGGGAAACGGAGAATGGACCAAGACCCGCCCCTGTGCCTACCACAGCCTCACAGCCCACAGTTGCTTTTAAGGTGCATGATTCATGCACTGGACCCCTAGTAATAATAAGGAGGCTTAAAAGTACATTATTCCTTCAAGGACTATCGTGTGTATATTGTTATGTTTCTTTCTTGCCTAACTTGTGCAATATAGTAAATTTACAGTAAACAGAAATGCTTGCAATAAAGTGCCTATTGATTTTTTTACAGAGAGGAAGGGAGAGGGATAGAGAGCTAGAAACATCGATGAGAGAGAAACATCAATTGACCAGTTGTCTCCTGCACACCCCCCACTGGGGATGTGCCTGCAACCAACGTACATGCCCTTGGCCGGAATCGAACCCAGGACCCCTCAGTCTGCAGGCTGATGCTCTATCCACTGAGCCAAACCGGTTTCAGCTAAAAATCTTCTTTTTATAATACATATCAAATCTTAATTTTTGTAAGTGGTAGTAAAATTTTGGACTGTTCAAAGGAAATAGATGTTGAAAAAAAATTCTCTCAAATGTATACCCATTCAATGTGAACAACAGAAGGTGGATTTCATTTTCTAGATCTGATCATGTTTATGTTATTTTATATTCCAAACAACCATTTGGTTCCTATAAATTGTTTTTCCCTGGCATCACCAGTAATATTCATTGGAAAAACACTGCTGCAGATAACAATTATAAAATCTGGACAAAACATAATTTCCTTAAGGAACTGAAGACTGAATCAAGCAGATATTCTATGGTAGTTGACACAAGAAAGAAGGGAATGACATAGATTAAATTATTATGACTAATTCTGAGGGAAGCCTCAAGTCTTCATTATCCAATGTGGCTAAAATTTAACAAAAACCCTGCAGTCCTTACTAGCATGAGGGACCATGGGACAAGTTTTAGGATAATTGCAGCCACTTAAAGTAAGGGAGAAAATTCCAGAAAGAAAATTGAAAGCAGGTTTCTAAATTGACATTTGGGCAAAGAGTTTATACACTATTTGCCCAAATGTCTAACCTCTGAATACACATACATAAGGAAAACTCTAAACAACCAAGTTATGGCTAAAAGGGGGGTGGAGGGAAATGGAGTTTCATATTTTAATTTCAGCTAAGCTCCATGCCATTATAAATAAGTCTTTAAAAAATAGCTTTGAGAGGATTATAAAATTAGAGGTTTCTAATAAATACTTATTTACAATGTATAATATAAGACAAAAAAAAAGTCAATATCCAAAGAAATAGGAAAACATATTCAATATGATAAAGAAAGGTCAACCAAAAAATAAGACTGTGAGAATTAGGTGTTGAAACATGTAGACAAGAAAATTAAAGAAAATAGTATAATTATGAATCTCAAAGGGAAGGTGGGGGTGGGAGGATGGAAGGGAAGAGATTAACCAAAAAATTTGTTTGCATCTATATATAACCCAATGGACACAGGCAATAGGATGATGGAGGCCTGGGGGTGGGGAGCATGAGTAGGCTGTAAGGGGTCAATAGAAGAAAAAAGGGTACATATGTAATAATTTCAACAATAAAAGTTTTTAAAATAAATGCATTAATTGATTTAAAAATAGAAATAAAAGCCAATAAATAATTAACTATATAGACTATTAAAATAAGATATAAAGGAAAATATGATCATGATTAATAATATATAGTAACTCTGAATAAGGAAATAGAGACTAAAATCAACCACTAGGAAAAGGTAAAAATAACTCAGAAACAAATGTGAAATAAGCCTGGCTAGGATGGCTCAATGATTGAGCATCGACCTATAAACTAGGAGGTCATGGCTCAATGCCAGGGTTGTGAACTTTATCTCTGATAAGGGGACAAGCAGGCGATAGCTGATTGATGATTTCATCTCATCATTGATGTTTCTATTTCTCTCTTTTTCCTTCCTCTTCCTTCCTCTTGAAATCAATAAAAACATTTTAAAATGAAATATGAAATATGAAATACTGGATGATATAAAAAATATAGTAATGACTGAGGAAAGAATCTGTACTCCAAGAGAGACAATTAGAAATGACATCATATGAAGAATAAAATACATGCGTGTGTATAGTATAAATATAATAATGTGAATATATAATATATAAAATAAATAGTTTTGTTTTGTTTATATCATCAGCCAATAGAACAATTTCATATGACTCAAATACATGTAATTGATATCCTAATATTTTAGTCAGGGTTCTCCAAAGAAATAGAACCAAAAGAATATTTACAGAAAGAGACTGAGAGAAAAAGTTTTATTGCAAGGAACTGACTCACATAATTATGGAGGCTGGTAAGTGCTAACATTTTCAATCAACCAGCTGGCAATCCAAAGACCCTCTGGTGTAATTTCAGTTAGATTCTGAAGGGCAGAGAACCGGCAGAGCCCATGGTGTAGTTCCAGCCTCAGTGCCAACAGGCTCACACTCTACTTCATAACCTGTAAGAGAGGATATTAGTGTTTGAGTCTGAAGGCAAGAAGAGCTAATATTCAGTTAGAGTCCAACGCCCTGTTCGAGGCAGTTAGATAGGAGAACTTTTCTCTTTCCCATTGAATAATTAGCATTTTTACTTTATTCAGGTATGCAAATGACTCTGTAAACCCCACCCACATTGGGGAGGGCAATACATTCTTACTCAGACTGCCAATTCAAATGTTAGTCTCATCTGGAAACACACCCACAGACAAACTCAGAGTAATGCTTGACCAAATGTCTGGGCTTCCCTTGGCTCATTCAAGCTGACACATAAATTTGCCATTACAAGGCCATCTCTAAGTTGGCACTAAAATCATAGTATCTTGCATACTGCCAAAAATAAACTAACCCTTCCCCAGAAGAATAAAGTGCTTGAATAATGTTCACTTTTGAGGGGGGGAGGGGGGGGGAATGGCAGCCAAATAGGAAGATGTGTTCTGAGCCTTTTCCCAGAGCAGATAAAAGGAGCATCTAAATCAAATAACATCTACCTGGAATTGGCAAAGTAGACACAGCTGGTAAGACAATTTGCAGCCAGGAAGGTCAAAAGATGCCTGGAGAATAGTAGGATCAGAGATCTGGGCTGGACAGAGTTGTGAGACCACTGAGCTGAGAGGGTCAGAAGGAAGCTGCACAGCATCAAGTCATTGTCCCTTGGGAACAGGCATAACATTTGACTGTGGAGAGGAATTCCACAGGGCTGCTGACAGAAAGGGATTCTAGATCTGAACACATAGCCATGAAAGGCTGAGCCCAAAGAGGCGGCCTGAAGTACTGCCTGAACCACGTGGTGCCAGGGGCATGGAGAGGGAGAGACTAGCAGTCTCACAATTGTTTTGCCTGTTTGGTCTTTGCTTTTATTTGCTAAACTCAGTTCATAGAACCTTTCAAATGCAAACACACACTCATAGCTGAGGTGCAGACTTATGGAGTCTGGGGAGAGGTGATCAGGAGTCTGGCATTGGGACATTCCTGACACTCCAGACCTAACCAGCTATTTTTCTCCTCCTCCCAGCAGCCTCAAGCCCGCTAATCCAGCCAGACCAGCCTGTACCTGGAGATGTACAAAGAACACAAAACTCTCAACAGCCCCAAAGAGCCCTCAGGAACTGGATTGAAGAGAAACCTTTCAGTCCTGGAAAGCAATCCAGCGCCTCCCCACCTATAGCCCCATCAGAAAAAGCGTCTTAAGAAACTAAGACTGACAGCAGGCAGGCAGGCTAAGGGGCAGATTGGTCCCGCCTGATTGCAGGCAAAGCTGTGGAAATAGAACAAACAGAGGAGGGGTGGATTGCTTGAAACTTCAACACAGTGCTGAACTACCTACCAGGAAACTGAGAAGTGGCTGACGAAACAGAAGAGAAGGGATCTAAAACCAGACTGAGTGGGACATTAAAACTCAGCTGAAATGAACACTTCACTTTTTTATTGTTTTATATTTAATTTTTTTTCTTTATTTTATTTCCATTATTTTCTACATTCTAGTTTTATTTTTTTATGTTATTTTATTGTATCTTATTTATTTATTTATTTATTTATTTATTTATTTTCCTTTTCATTTTTTTGAGATTTCATTTTATTTTAGTTTAGTTTTTATTTTTTCTCATTTTTTTTTATTAAGGTATTATATGTGTACATACCTTACCAATCCCTACCCCACCCCCACTCCCATACATGTCGTCCCTCCCCAGAGTTTTTCATCCATTGGTTATGCTTATATGCATCCATACAAGTCCTTTGGTTGATCTCTTATCTCCCCCTTATCTCCCTATCTTCCCCACAGTAATTTGACAGTCTGTTTTTTATACTGTCTCTGAATCTATCTTTTTGTTGATCAGTTTATAATGTTTCTTATTATCCATAAATGAGTGAGATCTATGTGGTGTTTTTCTTTCATTGACTGGCTTATTTTATTCAGCATAATGTTCTCCAATTCCATCCAGGTTGCTGCAAATGATAAGAATTCCTCCTTTTTTATGGCAGCATAGTATTCCATTGTGTAGATGTACCATAGTTTTTTGATCCAATCATCTGCTGATGGACACCTAGGCTGTTTCCAAATCCTAGCTATTGTGCTGCTATGAACATAGGGGTGCATATAACCTTTTTGATTGGTGTTTCTAGTTTTCTGAGATATATTCCTAGGAGTGGGATTACTGGGTCTATTTATGTATTTATTTATTATTTTTTTCTTCTTATACACTCATTCTCTTTCTACATCTTCTATAGTGAACCAAGGTCCTTCCATTATTCATTTAATTCCTTAACCTTACTATTTACTTACTATCTGTATATTAGAACTGCCTACAGATTATGCCAATCCTCTCCCCACTCCTCCACCCCACCACTTTTTTTCTGGGTATCTGTTGCTCACATTTTTTGGTTTATCTGTTTTGTGGTGTTTTATCTCCATATATTTTCTCCTTTTTATTTTCTCTCATACCTTATTTTTTCTTTTATAGATATTATTTTTGCTCTATTTTCTCTCTCGTAATATCCTTTATTTGGAGCTCACTTATACTGCTGTTATCAGTGTCGTGGATACATTTGTGTTTTGTTCCCTTTGTGTTGTGTCTTCTCAAGTTGTATTCTGTGCTGTTCAGTCAACATGGTAGAGAGCAAGCCAGACAACCTGACAGGAGATTCAATCCATGAACAGGACAATAATACTCAAGACTTAGCTACACAAAGAGAACCCAAATAGCCCTAGATTACCAGCCCAGAAGGTCAGAGAGATTACTCCACTGGGTCCTACAAAGTATCTACTATATAAGACAAACTCAAAAAAATCTGGGAAGCATAGCAATTTAACCTAAGACATAGAAAAATCAGATAGGAACAGCAAAAATAAGGGAAACAAACAACCTCCATTGGAACAAAAATGAGGAATCAGCAGAAAAGGAAATAAACAAAATGGAGGCAAGCAATTTGTCAGAGAAAGAATTCAGAGCAATTGTTATAAGAACACTGAAAGGATGGAAGATGACAACATGTGTAAGAATCAAGATGAAGAAGAATCACAAAGAAATGAAGAATGACTTAGCGACAAACACACTGGAAAGCTTCAACAGTAGACTAGAAGAAGCTGAAGACCACATCAGCAAATAAAAGGCAATGGATAATAAAGAACATTATAAACTGATGAACCAAAAGATAGATATAGAGACAGTAAAGCAACAAGCAGACTGTCAAATTATAGCGGGGAGGGGAGGGAGGATTGGGGGAGATAATAGATCAACCAAAGGCCTTGTATACATGCATATAAGTACAACCAATGGACATAAAACTCTGGGGAGGGAGGGTATGTATGGGAGGGAGGGAGGCAAAAAAAATCAATAAAATATATTTAAAAAAAATAAAAATAAAATAAAATAAAAAAGGCAAGGTAGAAAACAAAATAAAAACCAACCAACCAAACAAACAAACAACAACAACAACAAACACAATGCAACCAACCACAGCAGCAACTGAAAAGAAAACTTAAAAAGCAGGAGGATTGATTAAAGGAGCTTTGGGGCAACATGAAACAAAACAACATGCACATAATAGGGGTTCCAGAAAGAGAGAAAGCTGAGCAAGGAATAGAAAACGTGTTTGAAGAAATAATGACAGAAAACTTCCCTGATGCTGGGAAGAAAATGGTCACACAAGTCTAGGAAGCACACAGAGTCCCAAACAAAATGAACCCAAAAAGACTAACAGTAAGACCCCTCACAATTAAGTTGGCAAACATCAGTGACAAAGTAATAATCTTAAAGGCTACCAGAGAGAGACAAATAGTTACACACAAAGGATCTCCCATTAGATTTCTCAACAGAAACACATCAGCCAGAAGGGCATAGAATAAAATGTACAAAGTGATGCAAAGCAAGGGACTGAATCCAAAAATACTGTACCCAGAAATAATAGCATTTAAACTTGAAGGTGAAATCAGAAGCTTCACAGAAAAAAAAGGACTAAAGGAATTTATTTACCACCAAGCCAGCAATGCAAAAAATGCTAAAGGGATTGCTGTAAAAAGAAAGAAAAAAATAGAGAAGAAAGAAGGAACACAGGCATAAAAAATAAAAATGGCAACAAACAAGTACCTATCAATAATAACCTAAATGTAAAAGGATGAAAAGTTCTCCAATCAAAAGGCATAGGTTAGCTGAATATATAAGAAAACATGACCCATTTGTTTGCTGTCTACAAGAGATAAATCTCAGAACAATGAGTTCACACACACTGATAGTTAAGGGATGGAAATAAAAAATTTCAGGCACATGGAAAAGAGAAAAAAGCTGGGATAGCAATGAAAAAATTTCCCTCAAAGTAAGGCCATAATAAAAGATAAGGAGGCTTACTCCATAATACTAAATGGTGGACTGAGGAATTCTTTACTGTTGGGTAGAATAAATAAATTTTGGCCTGTTATACCTTTCAAATATATAAATCATTGACATTTAATATACCATAATTTATATTTGTGCTATATTGTGAATTATCAAATCCTCTAATTTGTTCCCTAAATTACAGGGGAGAAACCTTGGAAGTGCACTCGCAGAGTCTCTTGTCAGCTGGATTCCAGGTTAGATTATACCACTGAGAGGCACTCATGTAAGATCTGGAAGACTGAAGAAAAGAAGCAGTTAACCTTTTCTGGCAGTGGTGGAAAAACACACAAGATTTGTATGAATATGTGAGTGAAAGATATGTTACTCACTTTGGGGGTACAGAAAGGGGAGTTCACTGAAAATCTATTTTGTATATATTCTGCAGCCTCCTAATCTCTTGAAAGGTTTTTCTCTGACTTGTTCTTCAATCCTTTCTGAAGTTCTCTAAGCATATCTAATTTTGTGTGTAACTTATTTCTATTAAAATAGCTAGGGTATTTGGAAATAGTTCTTTCTCTAACATTTTAATTATGTGTACATTCTAATAATTTATGTTCACAGACATAGCTGTGTTTTTCATGACTATGCATAAATAAACTTATTCATCCATTGATAAATAGGAGTTATTTAGAGAAATTATAAAAACTATTGCTAGAATTACCTTTGAGCAATTATTTCTATGAAATCATAGTTCAACTTATATGTCACTAAAATGTTTTTCTAAAATATTTAACTTGGAAAGCTATTATAGTTCACAATTTTACCTAGTTGCATGAAAAGAGTTGTTTATAGATATATTTTAAATAACGTCTGAAATAGTAAATTAAGAATAAACTTGCCAAAATCGGTTTGGCTCAGTGGATAGAGCATCAGTCTGTGGACTGAAAGGTCCCAGGTTCGATTCCGGTCAAGGGCATGTACATTGGTTGGGGGCACATCCCCGGAAGGGGGTGTGCAGGAGGCAACTGATTGATGTCTCTCTCTTGTCGATGTTTCTAGCTCTCTATCCCTCTCCCTTCCTCTCTCTAAAAAAAATCAATAAAATATTTAAAAAAAGAATAAACTTAATTTTAGTTCATTTTTTCTGATTCTATTCATAATCAAAGAAAGAAGCAGAATTATTGATAAGAGCGTTATTTCAATATTTATGTCGCTTTCTTGGAAATTATTTAGAAAATTTTGCATTTATCACTGTTTACATTTTTAAATTATATAATCCAGTAACTGTACTTGCTGTAAATGAAGATAATATGTACATTTGTCATTTAAAACTTCAATAGTTAATTCTATTTCCCAGGTCTTTTGATTAGAATTATTACAGTGCTTAAGAAATGACAGTTCATTGATGTAAACAATTTTTTAGAATAAAATCACAGATCTTTAAAACAGACATAGAGATATCCTAATATATAAAAGTCCAGGGGCCGTCACAACTGAAGCAACCGGATGGATGAATGAACAGCAGGCTGCCTGAGGTGACCAGGCCAGCAGGGGGTTAATGAAGGACTACCAAATGACTGAACAGCAGGCTGCATGGGGCGACCAGGACAGCAGGGGGTTAATGAAGGACTACCAAATGACTGAACAGCAGGCTGCATGGGGCAACCAGGACAGCAGGAGGGTGCGGGGAGGAGGCAGTTGGGGGAGACCAGGCTGGCAGTAGAGGCAGGTAGGGGTTACCAGGTCGGCAGATGGGGGCAGTTGGCAGTGACCAGGCCAGCAGGCAGAGGCAGTTAGGGGTGATCAGGCTGGCAGGCAGATGAGCAGTTAGAGCAAGCTGTCCTGGATTATGAGAGGGACCTCCAGCTGGCAGGAATTGGGCCTAAACTGAAAGCCAGACATTCCCTGAGGGGTCCTGGATTAGAGAGGGTGAAACTTGAGCTGAGGGGACCCCCTCCCATGCATGAATTTTGTGCACCAGGCCTCTAGTGTAAATTATTGAGTGAAATATCAAATCTGCATAAAAATATAAAAGAATTCTAAAATTGTTGAAAGGAATAATTATATATACTTAATTATCATTAGTGGAACATATAATTGCAGACAACTAACATTTATAGATTATCAGACTATCACTGTGGGTGTAGGGACTAAATTATTTTACTCTTGGATCCTATAGAGAACTAGCTGGCCTTTTCTACTCCTTTATACTCACATCAATGCCTTTTTGCCTCAACTGATTTACAATTTTTCTTGAAGTCACATTTTATTCTCCTGTAGCAAACTCAAATAAATTAAATTATTTATCATTCTCTCCTGTTGCCACAGTCTCTTAAATGGTTTTTCTACATTCTGAGTATCATTTTATGACACAAATAATCATGCCATTTCCTTATTTAAACAATTTAAAATCTTACACTTTGCTTTCAATAGATGTTCAATACCTCAATATAATTTATAAAGCCCTTTCTGTTCAGGTCCCCACTTAGTCACCAAGCCATATGTCTTAAAACTGCCTCTTCATGCTCTGGGTTCTAAACTTAATTACTTAAAATTTCCTGAAAATGTGACATTATCTCCATAACAACTCCAGACTTTTATTAAATAGAATGAGAGTAGAGGGAATGAGGAAAGTAGAGGACCTGAGCTGGATGGGGCTCAGGAAGATATTCAGAAGGCTGTAGACACTCACACCACCTCCAGTGGGACCAATTCTGATTTCAATTCCTTAAAAGAAATAGAATAATTTCTCAAAGAAGTGATGGTACCAGAATATATTTGTAGAAGTAATCATGGATTACTAAGAAAAGGCACAGTTCCCTCCGTGACATATGCATCACTTCTGAAAAACCTTCAAGGCTGGGATGGTTGCCCTTGCTGTTGCTTTCCTGCAACACTTTGTATCTTCACTCATTTGATAACACATTTTATTATAATGACTTATTCTAATTTATTTTAATTATAGATATAGATGAATACTTTTGTCCCAATAAGTTGAAATAATATCTTTATTACAGTAAAAATTTTTATCAGTTAAATCATTTATTGCCTCTTAATTGTCAAAGTTGGAAACTGCCAACAGGACATTTGTATACACAACTATAATATTTTAGGTACTTTAAATTTCAATTATTTATTTAAATATGGAGTTTTGGAATACAATTCTTTTGAAAAATACTTATTCTCATGAAAGTTTAAAGACTAATGAATATGGTAAAGTACAGGAGAGTATAACAATACTGATGTAAAGAAGTGATAAGTTACATATTCAAAGTAGAGAACAGATAGGTTACAAAGAAATTTATTATAATACTTTCTGATTAAGTAGGTGTCCTTCTGAATTAAATATGTTAAAAAACCTTAAACTACTTTATCAGCTCCTAAATTATCATCAAATGTATATATTTTAGGTCAGTAATAATTAACTTTATAACAACTTATTAATTAACGTAATCAGGCCCTTGTCTCATTTATCTTTTATGGTTGTAGAATTTTGTTGACTCTGAAACTGTTCAGTTCCTTCTTTCCACCATACCAGTATCTCAATTCTGTATTTTCACTTGGTTTGACCCAACTATCCCAGAAACTCTTTCAGCCACTAAAGCCTCTTTTCTTACCGCTGCTGTCTCCCAAAACAAATTGGGAGGGTTTTTCTCTACGAGCAGTATGGGGCCAGGACTTCCTCATGATGCCTTGGGTCTTACAGAAAAGGGCCCCGGTCTCTGTCAGGTCTCAGGATGCAATGCCCTGCCATGGCTGCCTTCATTATTCAGCCTGCCAATGTCTATATCAAACACATTCTGTAAAGTATTGAACATTTTAAATAAAATGTTTGACCAGCATTCTGATATACTTTAATGACTTTAAGATCTTTTCTGATAAGTCATGTTTACACATGTACTTAATCTTTAGTTTGTGAGAAATCAAAGACTATGACATTAAATATTTAAAGGTACAAGAACTTTAAACCAAACTTAACTATCCTAGAAATCATTTTTAAAGTATTTCTTGTATATAATCTAGAGCTGTTAGCCATTCTATCTTCTTATAAAACAGTCCCAAAATGTATTGCTTTGTTGCTGATTCCCTTTACATGAGTTTTAAATATAATTTTGATATGTATTTATAATCAATTCATTTGACAGTTATCAAGTTGCTTTAATAGTTTCATTCATTAAGTTAAAGTAGAGCGTATCCCATAGAAATGGAATGAAGATATTGCATTTTCCAAATGAAAATGACTTCTGCATAGATTAAAAAAATGTGATACATCTACACAATGGAATACTATTCTGCAGTAAAAAAGAACATTTGCAACAGCATGGATGGAACTGGAGAGCATTATGCTAAGTGAAATAAGCCAGTCAGAGAAAGATAAATATTGCATAAAGAAATTTTTAAAAAGAAAAGAAAATGACTCTGCTAGAAAGCACAGCAGTAAACACCAAACATAATTGTTTAGTTCAGGTATTATCTTATCAATACTATTTTCATTGCACATCTTTCTCAGCTTTATTGTTAGAATTACAAAATGCTTATTTTCACTTTCTTTTTAAAAAATTTCTTTATTGATTAAGGTATTACATATATATAATTATAATCCCATTACTCCCCAAATTCCCCTCCCACTCATGCCCTCACCCCCCTGTTGTCTGTGTCCATTGGTTAGGTTTATATGCATGCATACAAGTCCTTTGGTTGAACTCTCCCCCTTACTCCCACGCTCCCCTAACTTCTGAGGTTTGATGTTCTGATCAATGTTTTTCTGACTCTGGATCTGTTTTATTTATTTTTTTAATACTTTTTATTGATTTTTTACAGAGATGAAGGAAGAGGGATAGAGAGTTAGAAACATCAATGAGAGAGAAACATCAATCAGCTGCCTCCTGCACAACCCCTACTGGGGATATGCCCTTGACCATAATTAAACCTGGGACCCTTCAGTCCACAGGTTCTATCCACTGAGTCAAACCAGTTAGGGCTCTGGATCTGTTTTTGTTCATCAGTTTATGATGTTCATTATAATTAAAATCTTTCTGTTAATTTATAGGTATAATTATCAAAAAATCAATGGCTAATTATTATAACTTTGTTATTGGCATTTCCTTTTATTCTTTGATTATTGCCTAAGGCTGCTGCACTTAATGAAATTTGGAATTCATCACAGAGCAGGCAAATATTGCTTCTAGAATTTGAGATTACTAGGAAAGTTTAGCTGAACTGAGGCGCATGAGGGTCAACTTAATAAGCATGGACCTTTAGCTCTAACTGGTTTGGCTCAGTGGATAGAGCGTCGGCCTGTGGACTGAGGGGTCCCAGGTTCAATTCCGGTTAAGGGCATGTACCTTGGTTGAGGGCACATCCCCAATAGGGGGTGTGCAGGAGGCAGCTGATCGATGTTTCTTGCTCATCAATGTTTCTGACTCTCTGTCCCTCTCCCTTAGTCTCTGTAATAAATCAGTAAAAATATATATTTTAAAAGAATAGACCTTCATAAAATAACCAGAAGCCATTTTATGAAAGTTGTAAAGTGTCTTAAAGATAATCTTACTCTGTAATTGAGATGAAAAAGGAACAAAGATTAAGAGTCCTTTATAATGTATTTGAAAATTTACCTCCATAGGTTGATTTTTTAAGACCTTCACAATATTTAGATAATAGAGAGGAAGTACATTTTTCAAAATAATGAATCAAAAGGTTAAGTTTTATTTGTTAACATGACCTATACAGAAAAAATGTCAGATTTATTTACTAGTCCAATAGGATAAGATAAACTGAACCAATAGTAGCTAGGCATTTTTATCCTGTCTTACAAGAAATTACACAATTGTGATTAAGCCCCCTTTGAGGAGAGGTACCAATGCAAAGCTGGTTCCTTTTTTCCTTTGATATTTCTTGAAATAATGTTAGATTCTTAGAAGAGCTGCAAAGGGAGTGTTCTGGTATGTACTTCACTTAGCTTCCTCTAATATTAATATTCTACATAACCATGGCTATTTATCTAAGAATTTTATTTAGATGGGAAAATGATAGTGAAGAATTTAAGGCTTCAAAAGTAGGCATCCATCCTTTTATTTCCTATTCAATGCTTTGATAGTCACATTAAAATGGAGAGTAGTCAAGATAGGTGGTGCCCGGCACTGTTTTAGGTGCTGGAGATAGCACAGTAAACAAAACAGACAAAGCCCCTGTGCTGACGGAGATGACCCTGTTGAGTAAAAGATAGATAAAAGATAAGGCAAATAAATAATACAGGATAGTGGATTATGCTGAGTAGTGTTGTCAAAATTAAAGCAGGTAAGAGAGATGGATACTGCCAGGGGAAAAGGAACTTTGATTCTAAATGATAGGGTCAAGTAATTACTCTGGATAGAATTTATAAAATAAAGAGAAAAAAATGAGCATCATGCCAAGAATTTGTGTTGAAACAGCTAGATACAGTTTGGCATTTTACTGAGGTAAAGTGGTGGAACAGATTTGGGGAACAGTAAGAGTCAGAAGTTCCATACTAAATATAATATCTGAAGAATGAGTGTGGAAAGAGAAGTTGAACTGAGCTATGAGTACTCAAAATAATAAGAGTTATTTAACAAATAGTTAATATAGATTGAGTAATTTGGAGGTATTGGTGATCTTGGCAAAGCATATGAACACCCTTGCCCACCTTGCTCCTTACACACACACATTTCACTTCCAACACATCTTATTCTTCTTATTCTGTCATACAATGACCACTGATATTGGTCTCAAGCATTTCCTTCCCTCTCTTATAAAAACATTGAATTAATCACTTTAACATTTCATTTATTTGGGCTCAGGCCAGCAAATTCCCAGATTACAGTTACAGGTTTCTTACTTTTAACTGGAAACCACACAATAATACAGGTTATGTTTCTTGGTCTATTTTGGCAACATGTTAACTATGTATCATTGATCAGGGCCACTCTTATCTTCAATGACTTTTCACAAAGTAAAGAGAATGGATTAAATTATTTAGAGACTACCTGTCCAGGTAAGCCTGAAGGGAGACCCCTGGACACTAAGTGGCTCAAGTGCTACTGTGAGAATGAATTGTCCATAAAGGAGCAGAGAATCCAGAAAGAGCACATAAAACCACATTAGAGAAATTTTGCCTTTGGTTAGCCAGGGCACCTGTACTCCTTTACTTGAGCTGTCTCCAGAAGTTTACAACTCAGTATAAGCATTGAGCTTAATGTCATCATGAAAGCTCACAAATTTTATGAGAGTATGTATTGTTACTACTAGAATCTCATAAAATCTGCTGTTTTCTTACTAAAGTCAGAATGATGTGCAATGTTAATGAAATGACAATGACACTCAAATGTCACTTTGAAGATTTAGAGAACAAGTTCTAAAGAAGCTAAAATGTTATATCACTATATATTATGGGCCAGTCACTTCATCAATAAATGTTTATTATCTCAATAAAATCTACTTAAATTATTCTGGGGGATAGAACTAAATTATAATACAGGTAACAGATGATAATTTACCCTTATATATTATATTGCTCTAAATGGTTATATAAATTATTTTTTTTTCTATTCATAGTTCAATTTTATTGAAAACATTGATTGAGACATCCTCCCAAATTTTTATTTTAGACCTATTAAAGGAGGTATTTCTAGGCATTTAATCTAAAGAAGTGGATAAACTTTTATGATTTCCCTTCACTTCTGCAATCTCATTCTCACATTAAATGAATGGCCCTAAATGTGCATAAACCTGAAAAAAAAGGAAAGAAATTGCTCACAGTTATATAGCCCATAGTTTAATATCTTTGTCCAAAAGAGGTCTCAAATATTTGTTAATTTATATGTGACACTGCACCATTCATTTCTCATGTCAAAATAATTTGAGAATTTCAATTATTTTTTTTTCCTTTTAGAATACATTTTAACTCACATTAGAGCCTACAGATCTATGGCCTACAGAAATAACTGTCATCGCATAGAGCAATAGATGTGGTGATCTAGTACTTGTGGACCATAATGATATGAACTCTATTTCAATTTGTAAAATATGTAAATCAAAATAAATAACAGTATATTCTTAACCATCAATTTTAGGAAAATATATATACTTCAAAATAATATATTATTTACTATGATATTAGTTGTGACTTATTAACAAAACCACTTCTACTTTTCTAAATTTATGCCAATAATGATATGAGTGTCCTATGCTGCATTGCTCCATAGTCTATTACAGAGAAGTGACCACTGCTCAGAGACAGCAGGAAATGAGGTTTCCTTTCTATGATATTCCAGCTGGATATACATTAACAAATGATCAACTTTTCAAGTTCTAATTTTGTCACCTACAGGATGCTAATTATTAATTTATTCAATAAATGTTAATTTTGTGACTATTACAGGCCAGTTATTCTAGACTGTGAAACATTTGTAAAGTGACATTTCTAAACAGGACAGATCAGTTAACTGATGTTACTAAACTTCCTTCATATGGTACATTAAACTGATTAATGCTACATAAGAAAATTTCGCATATTAAGAAATCCTGCCCTGATCGGTTTGGCTCAGTGCATGGAGTGTCAGCCTGTACAGTGAAGGGTCCTGGGTTCAATTCCATTCAAGGGCATGTACCTTGGTTGAAGACACATCCCCAATAGAGGGTGTGCAAGAAGCAGCTGATCAATGTTTCTCTCTCGTCAATGTTTCTATCTCTCTATCCCATTCCCTTCCTCTATGTAAAAAATTAATAAAATATATTTATACATACATACATACATAAATAAATAAATAAATAAATAAATAAATAAATAAAATAAAAACAGTGTTAAATGCAGAGGTAATTAAAGTACTATTTAAAGGCATATGAAAAAGCCAAAAGCATGGCAATTTATACTAAAATCAACACCAAGGGCATAGCAATTATTTAAGTCCTGAGTTAAAAATAACTTATATTTAATTGACACAAAGAAAGAAGGTTTTTGGCAGCAGTGAAAAGTGGTAGAACAGGAAGTAAGGAAAAAGGAAGGAAACATGTAGGGTCATGAAAGAAAATGAATGGGGTTTGACTTTTATTCTAAAACAATGAAAGTCATCAGAAACTCCTTTATAAAAATTAATAGATTTTAGAGCAATTTAGGTTTACAGGAAAATTTAGTGGAAGTACAGAGTTCCTGTATAATCCCATTGTCTTGATTCTGCCACACGTATAGTTTGCCCTGTTATTAACAACTTGCCACATTGTGGTATATTTGTTACAATTGATGAGCCAAAATCATTGTTTTATTAACTAAATTCCATAGTTTATAATCACATTCAATATTTTTGCTGTACCTTCCATGGACTTGGATAAATGTGTGACATGTATCCACCATTACAGTGTTACATAAAATAGTTTTCTTTGCCAGAACACTCTCTGTGCTCCCAGTTTACCCCCTCTTTAACAATCACTTAACATTTTACTGTCTCCATAGTTTTGACTTTTCTAGAATGTCATATAATTAGAACTGTACATTATGTAACCTTTTCAGATTGCTTATTTCATTTAGCACTATACATACATACTATAAATATATTTTTTTCATATATTTTTGTGGTATGTTAACTCATTTCTCTTTATTACTGAATAATATTCTATTGGATGACATACTACAGTACAATTTCTATATATATTCACTTATTGAAGGACCCCGTGGTTACATCCAAGTTTGGCAGTTATAAATAAAGCTATTTATTTGTGTACATCATGTGAAAATTTATGTACTAACATTAATAGTAAGAAATGCAATTAATAGATTGTATGCTAAAGAGTATTAGTTTCATGAGAACCTGTCAAACTGTATTCCAAAGTGTCATATCATTTTGTATTCCAACCAACAATAAATAAGAATTCCTGTTTGTTCAGCATCTTTGTCAGCATTTGGTGTTGGGTGTATTTTGAATTTTAGATATTTTAACAGACATATACTAGAATCTTGTTGTTTTAACTTCTAATTTTCATATGACATTTTTGAAGCATTTTTTCTTATGTTTATATGCATCTCTGTATCTTTTGTGAGCTGTCTACTCAAAAATTATTTCTATTTTTATTGGGTTGTTTGACTTCTTGTTGTTGAGTTCAAGAGTTATTCGTATATATTTTATACTAGTCTGTTATCATATATGTGCTTTGCAAAGATATTTTTTTCCAGTGACTGATTTGTCTTTTTGTTCCCTCATTTCTCTGTCTTGCAGAACAGAAGGGTTTAGTTTTAATGGAGTCCAATTTTCAGTTTGTTTTTTCAAGGGTCATGCTGTTGGTGTTAGACCTAAGATGTCATCACCAAACCCAAAGTCATTTAGATTTTCTCCTATGTTTTCTCCTAGGACTTCTGCTATTTTTCATTTTACATTTAGACCTATGATCCATTATGAGTTAATTTATTCATGTGTTTTTTTTTTTCCCCCATGCATGTTCTAGCCTCATTTGTGGAAAAGACTATCTTTTATTCATTGAATTGTCTTTATTCTTTGTCAAAGATCAGTTCAACATCAAGAAATTATAAAAGAGGCAACTGATTATATCAATTCTTGTTTTTCAAGTATAACTCTGCTATGTGAAGAATGGATTAATGGTGTTGGGGGAAAAAGATTAAGAGAGATTCAGGAGAATGAATCAACAGAACTGGTTATTTTGGGATGTGAAGGAAAAAGAAAGGAAGGGATAAGGACATAATAATGCTTTTGAATCTGAATATAGAGAATGAAGGCAAACTTCTTTAAGTCACATTCAGCTCAAGGCTCTATAGCTTCTTTGCTAACTGAAGCTTGTGAGTTATTAAAATGATAGATGGTGTCGGTTGTTTCTGTTTCCATTTTTATTTTGGCTTCAAATAACATATTTTATTATTTAAAACTTTTATTTTAGATGTATATAGTTTTAATTACTATAAAGTTAGTATTTTATAAAATTAGTTACTTCTCTGGCCTGTGTTGCTCAGTTGGTTGGATATTATCCTTTACACCAAAAGGTTACTAGTTAAATTCCTGATCAAGGCAAAGGCCTCAGTTTTGGGCTGGATCCCCAGTAAGGGATGTGCAGGAGGCAGCTAATTGATGCTCTGCTCTCATATAGATGTTTCTCTCTCCCTCTCCCTTCTTCTCCCTCGAAAAATTAATATTTATCTATAGAATATCTCTATGTAGATATATATCTATATGTAGATATATCTATAGGCATATATACATACATACATACATACATACACATATATATAAATAGATGATAGATATGTTAGTTACCAACATAACATGCCCTAGGATAGTTAGAAGACAAAAAATAAAAAAATAAAAAAAAACAGTGAAGATGTGTCCTTAAGATATCAGCATATTAAATAACTTAACCTTCTTTTTTTCAAAATAAAAGTAGCAAAAATGATGAATAATGTTTTGTTTTGACATAACATTCAATAATTTCTTACAATGTAGATTATAATACATTGGTTTCTTTATAAAATTTAATTTAATGATTACAGATAATTTTCCAAATGGCAGAAAAATGGTACTCTATGTAATCTTGTCACAGTGTCAATTAACACTTTTAAAAGAATTGAAGAATAAAAAAGACAATAGATTTTAATAATGAACTATTCACAAACTAAAACTTGCAAAGAACTTTGTCATACTAATGATAATAATCTTATACAAACCACAGTCCACTTGCATAAT
This sequence comes from Pipistrellus kuhlii, assembly GCF_014108245.1. NCBI lineage: Eukaryota > Metazoa > Chordata > Mammalia > Chiroptera > Vespertilionidae > Pipistrellus > Pipistrellus kuhlii. The sequence goes on from NW_023425404.1 coordinate 96,541,248, forward strand.
TAAATAAAATCACAATGGAGAAAATAACTATTGTAGCAATTATAAAATGGAGTGTCCATTCTCTATGACAATAATCTAATAATTAGAATAAAGTTTCTAAAAATACTGCTTCTACTTCTTTCATTTTGGATACAGTAAGACCGTAATATTTGGGAAGTTCTTACTGTTTGTCTTTGCTACTAATCCACCAAGGTGACCACAGAGGTTTATACACAGAGTTAGGACAATATTCTATGTGAATAATTGTATGGCTTCCCTATATTCTTCCTCTCAAACCTTTCATATGCTTCCACATCTCTTTTTCAAAATACTTGCCATGAAAACACCAAGCGATAAATAATTGCCATATTGTGTAGACATGAAATTTAAATTTTTACCAACATATTTCACTTCCTTTAGTAATTGTCACCCTTAACATCTTTTATTGTTTTATTTTTATTTATTTTTAAAATATATTTTATTGATTTTTTACAAAGAGGAAAGAAGAAGGATAGAGAGTTAGAAACATCGATGAGAGAAAATCATCAATCAGCTGCCTCTTGCACACCTCCTACTGGGGATGTGCTTGCAACCCAGGTACATGCCCTTGACCGGAATCAAACCCAGGACCTTTCAGTCTGCATGCTGATGTTCTATCCACTGAGCCAAACCAGTTTCAGCGCCCTTAACATGTTTTTAAATAATAGCATGCCTATACAAATGACTATGTATTATTTCCACTGAAAAATCTTGAATAAGAAAATTGTATTTTGTTCAAAACATGTTTTCATCAAACAAATCCAATTAAAATGTTACCTTCTAAGGTATTTTTACTATTTATTTATTTTTAGCTGTGTAAGGAAAGGATAAATTTCCATCACACAAGTGCCTTCACAAAGTTCGTAATCCCAATTTTAAATGTTGAAGGAAAATATAAAAGTCATATAGTTTCATATATGATTTCACACATGAAATCCCTGCAAAATGTCTGATTCTGTGGTTCTCAATCTACTTTCAATAAGGATCCTTCCAGGAATTTTTTTTTTTTCAAATTACTAATGCTTAGGTTCTAGGCAGTACAACTGAATTAGAATATTTGGTGGTAAAACCTGTTCATCAACAAGTGTTTAGAAATCTCTACTGTGGAAAAAATAGGCCACAAATATTGGAAACACTTTTCCAGAGTATCTGTGACAACTAGTTAGTATCATTGCTATAATTATTCTCTAATGTTATATAAACAAAACTAATCGGAAAATTTTGAAATTCTGGAAGATTAATAAAAAAAATTGCCCTGTACTTCTGAAAAGGCAGTGTGAGGAGCTCAGTGAACCCTCTCCCAGTAAAGCAACTATTTATCTGGTGGAAATATTTTAAAATAAAAGTAACCATTTAAATTATCAGGAAAGGGTCCTATATTCATACACCAATTTATGAAACATTTCTTCAAGAAAACCTACTAAATCTGGCTAAAGATAGCAAATCTGTGACATTTGAATCACGAGCTGCTTTAAGCCTTCCAGGCCCTCTTGTTGCTGAAGCTGCTCCCAGCTGGCTTCTTCATGAGAAGCAGAAGGTGGCCTCCCCTTTCCTTGGACTCCTACTCCTGAGCACACTTTCACCCAGAGGGGCCGGCCCCCAGCAGCCTGTGTTGTGAAAGCACTCTACCATCCACAGCTCCTCATTACGAAAATTTAAAAGGATAAAGCTCTACCTGAAAGAGGTTCACAGCAGCAGGGCATTGAGGCAGCATTATACTCAGTGAAACCCAAGTGAACAGAAAACTAATTTAGTTTCCTAAACTGACTGGTAATCCCAAGGAAGCATTTTCAATTAGGAAGTCTTTGGGGTTGTTCATAGTTATTCTCCCAAGCACGTTAAAATGTGTATAGAAATGACATTCAAAGCTATTTTTGAACAGTTGAAAAACACTATTTAATAGACATATACAGTTTATGTAAATAACAAATTAAATATTTTTAAATATATTTTATTGATTTTTTACAGAGATAAATTGAGAGAGATAGAGAGTTAGAAACATCGATGAGAGAGAAACATAGATCAGCTGTCTCTTGCACACCCCCAATGGGGATGTGCCCACAACCAAGGTACATGCCCTTAACCAGAATCGAACCTGGGACCTTTCAGTCCGCAGGCCAACGCTCTATCCACTGAGCCAAACCAGTTTCGACAAATATTTATTTTTAATTTCTATGAAGTAACTACATATTGAGGAACTTCATACTCAGTTAAAATATAAAAGGAAGAATAATTATGCTTTCAGCATAAGAGAATGTCTTAAAGAACATATCTTCCACTGCAATTGAATTTTAGAATAAATAAATCCATTTAGTCATATGAATTCCCTATAAAATAAGCAAATATGGCCCCAGCAACTTGAAGCTCATTTTTATCTTCCTCTTTTTACCCTAGAGATTTTTCTATGTTAAGAAATTACAATGCCCAAGCCCAGTTCCCTCTCTCTGTCTCTCTCTCTCTGTCTCTCTCTCTCTCTCTCTCTCTCTCTCTCTCTCTCTCTCTCTCTCTCTCTCACACACACACACACACACACACACACACACACACACATCCATATAAGTGTCCATATATATTTTCAGACTCCTCATTTCTCAGGGGGGAGTCCCTCTCTAACAGCACACTGGTAAGTATTGCCATGAAAAATTAGATAACAAATAGAGAAAGTAAAGACCATAGAGGTGGAAGGACTTTCACAGGGAAATGTAAAGTGAAATTATACTAATCTATATAATCTTACTAATAAAAGTCTAGGTGATTCTCACACTGTCACACTTTGATGCCCTCACGCCATCACAAGATGGCTGCATGAGCTGCAGGTAGGACACCGTGGCTGCTCCATGCAGTTTCTGCCGGGGTTCCTGTGGCCCCATTGGCACCATAGAGGCGGGACCCTTAGCTCTGGTCTACCTCTTTGGGACAATCCATCAAGGAGCCCCAGATGGGTGGGCAGGGCCTACCTCTTTGGGGCAAGTGATCAAGGGGCTCCTGCACTGTGAGGGCAGAGACCAGGCTAGAGGACTGCCCTTATCTCCCCCCTCTCCCCCCCCCCCCAGTGCATGAATTTCATGCACCAGGCCTCTAGTCTATATAATAAAGGGCAAAGAAGAAGGAGACACTCTGGATAGTGTCTGCAAGAATTTGCAAAGAATAAAAAGATAGAGGAAGTATTTATCAGTGTTATAGCTTAAGAGTTTCAACAAAGTTTTTGGAAGATGTGCTTAAGGATTGAATTCTTTTAAAATTACCTTTATGGCTGCTGAACCATGTTTCTCTGAAGGTAATTTCATGCTAAAATGAATCCCTGATCCCTGGTTGGTAGTTTCAGTTGGATGATAGATGCAAAAGGCAGGTCTTTGTGAAAATGGGGTGGAGGGGTAGCAAACTTATTGGCATGATGCTGTTAAACTTATTTTACTTACAATGTAGTCCCTTCTGAGGTACCATTTATACATTATTATGGAAGCAGCAGAGCATTGGTCTTTGCAGTCAGTTAATGTTTGACACTGGGCTTGTTGTTTTACTCATTTTTTATCAACTTAAAAATGGGTTAATGAAAGAATTAACTTTCAAATCTTCCTTGAAATTTAAATGAATTAATGCATATGAAATACTAAATTTCTGGAACATAGTAAAAATGTAATAATAATAGCTAGTTATTATTAGCTATGGATTAAATTTTTAGGAAAGTTAAGAAAATCAAGAGGCAATTCTGACACAGAAGGAGAGACAAAGTGATCAGTGAAGAAAAACTTTCTGAGAAAAATAAAAATAAAAATGCTTAATGGATGTCTGAAAATGCAAGTTTGAAATTCATGGAAACTTTTCATAACTCTATTTAAATAGTGAGTGTTTAATGTTTATGATGCTAAAAATGTCTCAATGGAATAAATAGTTTCATTAAATTTCTCTTTCAGCTCTCACTGCCCCCTAATTTAAACATCTTCATTCTCTAAAAACATTAATGCTCTTCACAATTTAATGAATGATTAATTTAGACAAAGCATTCTTACTAATGTACAGTTAGAGCTCTGCTGCTTACAGAATATATAAAGTATTCTAGTATTCCTTAAAATATAGTTTCAGTATTTTAATGTACATAATTTACTATAAAATTACATAACTAATTGAAACATATCATCTAGCCATTATCTTGTTATGTTGGGTATCTTGTCTGATTATTTAAAACTAAATGATTAAATAAGACTCATGTATAATAGATGACTATAACTTGGTACATATGAATTTATTTAATTGTTTCAGACAAATTTATTAAATAATAAAAAGTTAAATCTTTTCTAATAAAAGAGTAATATGCAAATTGACCAGACCTCTGCTACACCCATCAACCAGGCCCACCAACCACGCTCACCAGCCAATCAGAGCAGGTATGCAAATTAGCCTCAACCAAGATGGCTGTGGACACAGAGAGTAGGAGGGAGGCTTGGGTTTCCCAGGCAATGGAAGAAGCCAAACTTTCTCCCTGCCCTTGCTGGCCTAAGCCTCCACTCAAGGCTACAAAGTTTCAATTATAGAAGGTAAATAAATCCAAACAGAAATGGCAGCAGCCACAGAGCAAGCAGAAGGCTTGGCTCTGCTCTAGGCTGCAAAGTTTCAATTGTAGAAAGTAAATAAATTTCAGATACCAGGGCCCCTGTTTGGGTTGCTGGGGGACATGGTTGGCCTGCAAACCACCACAGGCCCCTCTCCCAGGCCACCTCACACCTCAAGGGAACCCACACCCTGATCTGGGACACCCTTCAGGGCAAACCAGCAGGTCCCCACCCATGCACCAGGCCTCTATCCTATCTTATAAAAGAGTAATATGCAGATTGTCCATCACTCCAACACACAAGATGGCTGTCTCCATGTGGTCAAAGATCCTGCCCCATGTGGACACCAGATGGCCACCACAAGATGGCCAGCAGGGGAGGGTAGTTAGGAGGGACCAGGCCTGCAAGGGAGGGAATTTGGGGGCAAACAGGCTGGCAGGGGAGGAGTTAGACATCAATCATGCTGCCATGGGAGTGGTTAGGGGATGATCAGGCTGGCAGGCAGAAGCAGTTAGGAGCAATGAGGAAGGCGGGTAGGTGAGCAGTTGGGAGCCAGCAGTCCTGGATTGTGAGAGGGATCCCAGATTGGAAAGGGTGCATGCTGGGCTGAGGGACACCACCAATACCTCCCTCTCCACCCTGCACAAATTTTGTGCACTGGGCCTCTAGTAATATATATAAGCCCTGACAGTGTGGCTAAGTTGGTTGGGCATTTTCCAATGCACCAAGAAGTCACCAGTTCATTTCCCAATCCAGGCACATGCCCAGTTGTAGGCTCAACTCCCATTGGAGTGAATACAGGAAGCAGCCGATCAATTTTTCTATCTCTTTAGCCCTCTCCCTTCCTGTCTCTCTAAAAATAAAGAAACACATACATACATGCATACATAAACTAAATAAAATATATACTAGTAAGAATCACATGTTTAGTAATAACATTGGAATGGTGAATGCCCTATTTCTTTTGAAAACAACTAAAACAGCTGAATGACACATTTTAAAATGTTCTTAAAGCATCAAAGGATAGAAAGCATATGTAAAATAGCAGAAAATAAATGTGTCAATATCTAAGTTAAACCAGGAGTCTAGGATGTAAGGCAAGCATTAAATTCTCTAACTGAAAAGCACTTTTAGAACCCAGAAATTACTAGCTTGAGTGCCTAGGTTAAAAGAAATAAGCCAAAGGTGTTTACATAGGGAGTACAAAAGGTTGCATATTCAAGTTAAGGGTGACCTGATAACAAACTTTACATAGACCCACACCCTAAGGGACTCCAAAGAAAGTCATCTAGGAAAATGCTATAAAATTGTAACTTCTACTCTGCCTGACAAGAATTTGCCACCCACGTTGCCATTACCTGGGCATTCTAAAACCTTAAACCACAAATGTAATCTGAAGTCTTTCAGATCCTGGACCTTGTTGCTGTGCACTGAAGGGATGCATGTTTATGCTAAATGAATTTCCACAGATATTATAATAAGGAAAACAAAAACTTTAAAATATTAATAAATGTTATTAACAAAGCATTATGAGAGCCAACCAAATAACAGTAATGACAAATAGACTAGCAAAATTTTTAGATATTTTAGAAATAAGTATTATTAAATAACTATAAAATAATAATGTTCACTATATTTAAAGACATAAAATGCATGTTTTTCTACTTTTATAAGACATTAGAAATACTGAGAATAATCAGATTTTAAATAATCTAATACAACTTTCAGGAAAAAAAATATGATCAAAAGTATGACACTATGAGCTGAAATTGACATGCAATATTGATTAACATTGTTTATATTAAGTTTTGACATAAAGTATGGCTTCCAGTTTTGCTCTTTTAAAAATTTGCTTTTATTATTCTATATTCCATGAATCCATATAAAGTGTAGAATCAATTTCTCAGTTTTTATTTAAAAAAAAAAAACTATTGGAATTTAGATATTTTATTAATTAATAGGGTAGAATTAACATCTTAGCAATACCAAAATTTCTGATTTGTGAACATAATTAACTCTTTATTTATGTCTTTAATTTCTCTCAATAACATTTTATATCTCTCAATAACATTTTATTATTCCTATTTATTTATTGCTGTTTAGTGATGTAAATAAAATTTTATTGCATATTCTAATTGTTACTACTATGTAACAATTTATGTCTGTTGAATTTTAGAGTAAATAACTCCATTTAGTCATATGAATTCCCTATAAAATAAGCAAATATGGACCCATATCTGTAACCTACATCATTAATAATGTTGCCTACTCTAATTCTAATAATCCTATTTAATAAAATCCTATCTAATAAAAAGAGTAATATACAAATTAACCATCTCTCCACTACAAAGATGGCAGAGCCTGCCTATAGTGCCAGGGCAGGATTCTGGTATCGTCACTATGGTGATGACACTAGGGTCTCACTCCCAGGTTGCAGATGGAGGAAGGGCTGCAGACAGAACACTGGGCTGCTGGGCCAGGAGTATGCTCTGAGCCGCTGCCATGTGGCTTGGGACATGCCAAGCAGATCATTGCTGGGTGGGGGGGCTGCTCAGAGCCGCAGCCTTGTGGTTTGGGACATGCCCCTGGCCCAGTGAACAGAAGCCCAGCTGACAGAAAATGGGGCTTCTGGGTTGGAGACATGCCCCCAGCATCTCCCAGCCCAGTGGATAAAAGCTCTGCGGACCCAATGCATGAGCATGAGCTGCAGAGGAAACACCTTTTCTGAAGGCTCATTGGCTAAGCTCCCTGTAAGCTGCCTCTCACAGTGTTCTTGTTAACTTGGGTTATAAGAATCCAAGAAGGTGATCTAGGGTTTTTCCACCGCACTCCTGGAGGAAAAACTAAGGTCTGCTGCTGAAGGGGCTAAGAAATGTCACATCCTACCCTAGCCAGTTTGGCTCAGGCCTGTTGATTGCTGGGTCTGGGTTTGATTCTGATCAAGATCATGTACCTAGTTTGCAGACTTCTTCCTGGTCAGGGCTTGTGCAGGAGGCAACTAATTGAAGTGTCCGTCTCACATTGATGTTTCTCTCTGTCTCTCCCTCTCTCTTCCAAGCTCTCTAAAAAGCAATGGAAACATATCCTCAGGTGAGAATGAAAAAGAAAGAAAAGAAACACAGGAGAGAAACCAAGATGGCGGCATAGGGTAGACACCTGAATGCAGCCTACCACAACAAATTTGAATTTAGAACTGGAAAACAGGGAAACATCACCCTGAAGCACTGGACGGCTGGCTGAGAGGAGGCTCTACCATCTGGGAAGGAGAGAGAAGGCATGCTGAACCTCAGGAACTGTGAAGGTACAGAGAACTGTGCACGCGAAAAGGCAGCCACCCGACTTCTCTGCCAGCTTGCTTGCAAGCATGGAGAGGGCGGGCCAGGCTGAGTTCACTGCTGGCTTACTTCCTGCGAGTGGAGCGGGCGGAGAGCTAACGCAGTTGGCTTTCTTGTTCAGGAGGAAAACAGAAGCACCCTATTGCTCTGATTAATGGCCCCAGACAAGGAGAGGCCAGACTGTTAGGCAGTGGGCAGAGATCTCTCAAAGGTGTGTGAAGCCAGTGGCCATTACTGCAGAACTCAGAAACCATACCCTTGTAGGGAGGGGCTGAATAAAGTTTGTCTGCACCACCCAAGACTCCTCCCCATCCAAGCGGAGGACAAAAGCCCTTACAGTGGTTAGCTTTCTCGCAGTGAATAGGACTCTCCTAGGGAGTGACAGACAGGAATCCAAAGCTTGTCTGCGCCTATACCAAAGAGGTGAGCATGCCTGCAACCAATTGTGAGGGATTCAACAAAGCTTGTCTGTGCCACCCTGAGACTCCACCCCATTCCAGCAGAATACAGAAACCCTCCTAGCTGAGACACTTCTGATCCTCATAGCCAATTGGCTTGGAGATCAATGCTCCCCAGTGATACCAACAATAAGCAAGGCTTAACAACAAGATTGCATACACAGCCCACAAAGGGCTACACCAAGACTGTTCACCTCAGGTAACTGGGAGGCTGACTCACTGAACCATATAGGACACCTTTGCACACAAAGCCAGCCTACCAACTCAGGAAAGCTGTGAAAATGCCTACAAGGAAACAGATCACAAACAAAAGAAATGGAGGACAAGAAGCGACTGGATATAGAGTTCAAAACCACGCTTATAAGGTTTTTCAAGAATTTCTAGAAAAGGCCTATAAAATAAACAAGACCTATGAGGATATAAAAAGGAATCAACTAGAAATAAAGAATACATTGTCTGAAATAAAAAATATTATACAGAGTCCTAAAAACAGAATGGAGGATCGCAAGAATCAAGTCAAAGATTTGGAACACAAAGACCCAGAGGACACTCCTCCACAGAAGCAAGAAGATAAGAGAATCCAGAAAGTTGAAGATAGTGTAAGAAACCTTTGGGACAATTTCAAATGAACCAACATCAGAATTATGGGGGTCCCAGAAGAAGAGAGAGAACAAGATACCGAAAGAATACTGGAAGAAATAGTAAAAGAAAACTTCCCCCACTTGGGGAAAGAAATAGGCTTACAATTCCAGGAAGCGCACAGAACCCCAAACAAAAGGAATCCAAAGAGGACCACACCAAGACACATCATAATTAAAATCCCAAGAAAAAAAGACAAAGAGAGAATATTAAAAGCAGCAAGAGCAAAGCAGGTAGTTACTTATAAAGGAGCACCCATACGATTGTCAGCTGATTTCTCAACAGAAACAATGCAGGCCAGACGGGAATGGCAAGAAATGTTCAAGGTGATGAATAGCAAGAACCTACAGCCAAAAATACTCTACCCAGCAAAGCTATCACTTAGAATCGAGGGCCAGGTAAAGAGCTTCACTAATAATAAAAAGCTAAAGGAATTTATCACCACCAAACCAGAATTATATGAATTGCTGAAGGGGGTTCTTTCAGAAGAGAAAGAAAATAAAGATAAAAATTATGAACAACAAATATGTAACTATCAACAAGTGAATCTAAAAACCAAGGGAATTAAAAAAAATCAGATGAACAGTATTAACTGTTGAATATAATAGAATCAGAGGTATGGAAGGGGAGTGAACTGATGATTCTCGGGGAAAGGGGAATGGGGAGTGTGGGAAAAGACTGAACATAAACTGTGCACCTATGGATGAGGACAATAGTGGGTGGGGAAAGGGCAGAGGGTGGGTGGGAACCTGGTGGAGGGGAGCAATGGAGGGGGAAAAAATGAGGAAAATTTGTAATAATATGAACAATAAAGATTTATTTTAAAAAAATAAAAGAAAGAAAAGAAATGTCATATCCTAGGAATGACACATCTTGAAAGTGCCTAAAGAAAGTTGTCATTATTTCATGGTGAAGGGACTGGAGTCCGTGTTGATGAAAACACGTTGGTGGCTATGACAGTGGCAGCAGCAGCTGGGTGATGGGTTTGGTGCCTTCCCTGATCAGTCCAGTCACCTCCCACAGAGGAAGGCCAAACTACGGCTTAGGCCTACTTCCAGTCAGTAGTACATCTCTTGAGGGCTCCCAATCTGTGAGAGGGGGCAGGCTTAGCTGAGGGACACTCTCTCCCCCCCACCAGGCCTCTAGTGGTTTTATAAGTTTCTTAAAGATTTTTAGTGCGAAAATGCTTTTCTAAGGACAGTTTTATTTCTTCCATTTTTAATCTCTAGAGTTTTTTTAAAATACATTTTATTGATTTTTTACAGAGAGGACCAGATAGGGGTAGAGAGTTAGAAACATTGATTAGAGAGAAACATCGATCAGCTGCCTCCTGACACCCCCTACTGTGCATGTGCCTGTAAACAAGGTACATGCCCTTGACTGGAATCAAACCTGGGACCCTTCAGTTTGCAGGCCGATACTCAATCCACTGAGCCAAACCGCTTAGGACAATCTCTATGTTTTTTATCTTTAACTTATTACACTAGCTATTATACCTCAAAGTATTTAAAGAAGTTACATTATATTGCCTTGTTCTCAATTATAAGGAGAAATACTCAGAATTTCATCATTAAATGCAGTGTTTATTTTTTTAATCATTCATGTGCATTTATGAATATTTTTTTAAATGGTGTTGTTGACAGTATTCCAAATGCCCCCCATTTCTCCCCTTTGTTTGTTTATTTTTTTAATGTAATTTTTTAGTTTGTGTAAATCATTTCAATCTTATTTTTCTGAAAAGTTTTATTATGAATAGAGATTGAATTTTATGAAATTATTTTTATTCAGTTTCTGAAATGATCAATTGATTTTTGTCCTTTTTTCACTCTTATTGCAGAAAATTAGACTGATTAATTTTTTACGTTAAAACAACCTTGATTTCTTGGGTTAAATTGCAATGCTTGTTATCTTTCTTTTCTTTCTATATTTTGCTGAATTTTACTTGCCAATATTTTATGAAGGATTTTGGGGGACTATATTTCTGAGGGAAATTGGCCTATAATTTCTTGTCTTGTAATGTCTTAGGCTTGAGTATCAAATGTATTCTGATTTGTAAGTATTATTGGAAAATGCACTCTCCAGAGCTAAACCCTTGCAGGCTTCATATTGCAGATTTCAAAGAAACAATGTGGAAGTGCTCAGCTTAATGCAAAAGGAGCGAGACTTGATGAGCAATGTGGCACAGTAGAAATGAAAAGCACCAATTTTCTCAGATAATTCTGAAAATCACAGTTACTACTCAGATATAGTTTGATGATCCTGAGACACTTTCTAATAGATTTCCTGCATGCAGTGTCTGCTTTCCAGGGAAAATAATCTGTGAGAAGAAATGAACCCACAAAGTTTTTTATGTACCTTAGAAGTCATGGAAGAGAAGCCTAGTGGTTTTCACGCGCTGTGTAATAACACAAAGTTATGGAGCAACAGGAGTAGGAGACACTGCAAAGTCAATGGAACACCCAGTCCAGGAAGAAGGTTGAGACAGTTACTACTGGCAGCTCTGAACAACTCTCAGCGGAAGAACTGAATCTAAACACCTTTCCAGGAAAAGCCCATGTAACGTCAATGTGGCGGCGACAATGATTTCAACAAGGATACCAACCAAACAGGCAAGAACATACGGGTCCTGGACTACTTCCCCACCACTGCCAAGTGGCTGACCAGGAAGGAAGACCACTCTGCCTCAACTTCCCCCCTTCAGACACTCAACAGTGGAGATCTGGTTCTTAATTAGGAGTGAGGGCATGTCAGAGCCAACTCACACCTCTGCCATACTACTAGTGCTGCAGTAGAAAATGAGCCATAATCTTGGAATCAATTTCAAGCTTGAAAACTTTTAATGAGAAATACTGGGTTCTAAATACCAAAATTATACAATTGCACTAAGCAAGAGTAACTGAAATCTGGCAAAAATAAAGGAACTTTGCATATATGAAAGATGAAAGCTCAAAAGTCGTTGTTGATGGACAGTTGTTAAAGATCACAGTGGATGGAGCCCACAGCCTGGGCATGTGCATTGATGGGGTTCAAACAGGCAGACTTTTGGTACACAAGGTGATACTCAACCAACAGAGCCACGCCAACCAGGGCACCAATTTCATTCTCCTCCTACTCCTCCTCCTCTTCCTCCTCCTCCTTCTCCTCTTCTTCCTCCTCCTCCTTCTCCTCTTTCCCCCTTCACTCTTTTTGAAGTTTCTCAATCTTATCTTTTCTAATAGCTAACTTTTGACTTGTTAATTTTCTCTATGATTTCTATCATATAACCTATAATAGTATTTATATTTCTCCTTGTGTGAAATTACACTTTTAATTGGAAACATTTAAACCAGATCATCACAACCCACACAGAAATTAAAGGTTTACTAACTAAGGCAGATATTGCAAATTTTAAATTCAAATTCTATCTGCCTCCAGAAGCTCCATATTACTCTATCTTCCTCAAAGACTTCCAGGATAGGCAATGGATCTTGCACTCTGGGTCTTCGCAGAATTGGTCACTGATCTTGTAATTTCTGGGTGGGAAATTGGTTGCAGAAGCCCAATTTACCCAGAACTTTAATAATTTTCTCTTGAATCAGGAAACAAATGCAATCGGCAGCTGTGCCATGCACCCCGAGGAAGTAGATGCCCACAGAGCTCCACTACCTAATGCAGCGCACCTGTCCTCAGCTTGGATCAGCTCTCCTTGACAGCAAAACAGCTTGGGAAAGAGAACCAGGTCAATGGAGAAGCTAGGCCAATGCTGGCAGAAGTGATGGACAGCACAACCACAGTGTGCCTCTCAAACAGCTGGACCTGCTGGCACAGATCTGTCAGGCTCCTCCCTTATGCTTTGTTGTGGTTTTATTTGTAGTTTTGTTTCAGGAATTGACTTTTCAAACTATGCATTGTCCAAACACACTGAATAGAAGGAATTATCATTGAAACTATTTTTAATAAAGCAGTTGAATCTTAGAAATAATCAAATATCACTTAAGGAACCAAATCATAAACTGGTTATTTTAAATAAAATTTATCACTATATTTGAGTTCTCATTTTTATTCAAGAAAGAAATGATCCATCATGCACTGCTAAAAAGCTTGACTCATGATTAATTATGATTGTGATCAATGGTAATTTATTTCAATCCTTTTCTTTTCAAATATGATTCCAGGACAATTCTTAGCTAATAAAGATATAAATTGGCATTCTGTTTAATGAATGAATTAATGAGTAACAAGTAACAATATGTAGTTAAGTAAGGATGGGAAATTCTCATACTTTATAGTCTAACTAGAGGCCTGGTGCATAAAATTTGGGCACAGGGGCTGGGGTATGTGTACCTCAGCCTGGTCTGCGCCATCCCTCAATCTGAGACCCCTTAGGAAGGGTCCCTAAGCCTGGCTGGTGATCAGGGCCTATTGGGGCTTTCCATTCCCTGGCTGCCACTAATGCCACTGTTTGCCATCTGTGTGGCGCTGCTCCCTTTCCACTGCCACTGTTTGCCTCCCTCTGCGGGTGACAGGCATGGGGTGCGATTGCTTGGCTGACCTGGGCCTCCCTCTATGGAGTGATTGCTGGCTGGCCCGGCCCACCCATCAAACATTGCTGGTCGGTGGTCTGGGCCTCCTCTGTGGGGCAATCCATCCCGAGACTAAAAAATAAGATATAGTTTTTAGTTTCTGTTTTTGACAAATTTTAATGCATTATTCAATTGTTTTTTGGTCAGTTTGCAGATGTATTATATTTTTAGTTTGGGTTTTTTTAAGTATAGTTGGTATCCAATCTTATATTCAACATTTTTATACTTTACAATGTGATCATCCCCCTAATTCTAGTAATTGCCTATTAGCATGCAAACTTATCACCATATTATGGACTAAATTCCACTTCCTGTTTGCACCCATCCTCTGGTAACCATCCCCTTGGACTCTTTTTTCTAAGAGTCCTTTTTTATTTTGTTTTGTTTTGTTTTGTTTGTTTTATGTTGTTTTTATATTTCACATGTAAGTGAAGCTATACAGTATTTGTCTTTATTTACCTGATTTATTTCACTTAGCATATTCTTTAGACTCATCCATGTTGTTTCAAATGGCATAATTTTGTTCTTCCTTATTGCTACATAATATTTCACATCTCTTTATCCATTCATCAACTGATGACACCTCGGTTGCATCCATAGCTTGGCTATTATAAAGAATACTGCACTCTTTTCGTGGCTCTGCAGAGGCTGTCGGCTGCTTCAGGATGAAGCTCAACATCTCTTTCCCAGCCACTGGCTGCCAGAAACTCATCGAAGTGGATGATGAACGCAAACTTCGTACCTTTTATGAGAAGCGTATGGCCACAGAAGTTGCCGCCGACGCTCTGGGTGAAGAATGGAAGGGTTATGTGGTTCGAATCAGTGGTGGGAACGACAAATGGTTTCCCTAGGAAGCAGGTGTCTTGACCCATGGCCGAGTCCGCCTGCTGCTGAGTAAGGGGCACTCCTATTACCGACCCAGGAGGACTGGAGAGAGAAAACGCAAATCTGTTCGGGATTGCATTGTGGATGCCAACCTCAGTGTTCTCAACTTGATCATTGTAAAAAAAAAAAAAAAAAAGGGGGGGGGGGGAGGATAATCCTGGTCTCACTGACACCACTGTGCCTCGTCGCCTGGGGCCCAAAAGAGCCAGCAGAATCCACAACTTTTCAATCTCTTTAAATAAGATAATGTCCTAAAATATGTTGTGAGAAAGCCTCTAACCAAAGAAGGTAAGAAACCTGAGACTAAAGCACCCAAGATTCAGCATCTTGTTACTGCACGTGTCCTGCAACACAAACGCAGGCGTATTGCTCTGAAAAAACAATGCGCTAAGAACAAGGAAGAGGCCGCAGAATATGCTAAACTTTTGGCTAAGAGGATGAAGGAGGCCAAAGAAAACCGCCAGGAGCAGATTGTGAAGAGATGTAGAAGTAGACTGTCCTCTCTGAGAGCTTCTAACTCTAAGTCTGAATCCAGTAAAAAAAAAAAAAAAAAAAAAAAAAAAAAAAAAAAAGAGAGATTTTGTAACTAACAAATAAAGGAGAGCAAATGTCAGAACTCCCCCCCGCCCCCCCCCCCAAAAAAAAGAATACGGCAATAAACATGAGGGTACATATATATTTTTCAATTATTGTTTTTGTTTTCCCTGTATAAATACCTAGAAGTGGAATCGCTGGCTCATGCGGTATATTCATTTTTAGTGTTTGGAGGAATCTCCATACTATTTTCCATAGGAGTCGTGTCAGTGTGTGATCCTTCCAACAAAGCACAAGGGTATCCTTTTCTCCACATCCTTGCCAATACTTGTTATTTGTTTATTTTTTTATAATAGCCAGTCTGACTGTGTGAAGTGGTATCTCATTGTGATTTTAATTTGCATTTATCTGATAATTAGTGATGTTGAGCATCTTTTCATATGTTTGTAGGCCATCTGCATATCTTCTGTGTAGAAATGTATTTTCATATCCTATGTCCATTTTTAAATTTATTTTTTGTTATTGTTTTGTATGAGTTTCCTACATATTAGATCACTGAAACAGAATAGATAGCTCAAAAATAAACCTTCATTTATTATGGTCAACTAATCTATGAATAAAAAAGTAAAAATACATACAGGAGTAAAGACAATATCTTCAACAAGTGGTGTAGGGAAAACTGGGCAGATGTATGCAAAAAAATGAAACTGGACCACTCTTTTATACCATATACAAAAATAAACTCAAAAACATTAAAAACTTAAATGTAATGCCTTAAATTAGAAATAATCTTATTATGTAAAATATATGGAAATATTTGTTTTAAAGAGAAAACCTAGAAATATCTATGTCATAGTAGATATTGATCAATATAGCTCTGCAGACTTTTTTTTTTTTTTTACCAATTTCAAAATAATGGAAATTTTTATTTTCTGTTTACCTTTGTGTGGTAATGTCAAAGCAAGTTAGATAGATTAAAATTATGATATCTTTAAATTTCTAACTTATGAAATTTTAACATCAATTCATGAGTTCAATGAAATGCCTCAGTGAGCTCTTGCTTTTGTATTTTCCATGATTCTTTCATGGATAGTGGAAACTGGAAGCTGATAAAAAAAAAAAAAACAAAAAAAAAAAAACAAACAAAAAAAAAAAAAAAAAACAGCAAGTTTGGGAACAACTCCAAATTCCTGCCTAGCCTCTTTAGTTGTGTCTTTTCTCAGAGCTTTGTTTTCTCTCTCAGGAGCTATTTTTCTTTCAGAGATAGTTTCCTTTTCTTTTAATCTATTACTTTCTTCCCTCTCAGAGGTCTACCTACACTATTCTCTGATGGGTATCTAATTCCAAAGACTACTGTCTACCTAACAGACTTATTTACTTACTGCTCAATTCTTTTCTGCTCCCCTTGACTCCTTCTAAGTCCTTGCTATATGTTTTCTTCTATCCTTCTACTTTCAAGGAATCTGAGTAGCAAGTTCTACTTATGAGAAACTACAATATATAAACTGGTATTCATCCCATCAGATATGTGGATTTTACTTTGAATCACCTGTGCCACTAAATATATGATTGGCTTTCTAAATATTTAGATAAAGGTGAAGAATATTGAACAAAGATAGAGAACTTTTAATCAATTTCTACCTCTGTTATGTTGGAAGTGTTTTTGAAAAGGCACTCTGAAATGTACTTAAAGTTATCAATTTTTAATTTGCCTTTAAGAAAATTTTTTTTTCAAAATGTCATCCTTTTATTATGGCTTCACCTGTGTAATGTATGTGACCAGTCTATTCTGACTTCAGAAGTAATTTGCCATTTTAGAGGCAAGATGTGATTAAGTCCTTAAAATCTTTAATCTTATGTCTGCTAGAGTTCACTGATGGTAGCTCTGTATATTGTCCTATTCTTATGAGCTTATTTTTTCCTTTGTAATTATCAAAATTATGTATATTACCATTCTACAGATTGGTTTGTCACTGATGATTATTTCTTTTATTGTGCACAAGAAGCTTATTAGTTTCATGTACTCCTATTTGTTTATTTATGTTTCATTCATTGTACTTGGGTATCAGGTTCATGAAACCATTGTGAATATCAATGTAATAAAGATTTTTTCCATTATTTTCTTCTAGGAGTTTTATAGATTTCAATCTTAAGCTTAAATTTTTAACCCATTTTGAATTAATCTTTGTGGATGTATAAGATATAAATCTAATTTTATCCTTTTGCATGTGTATATAATTTTTTTCTCAGCACCATTTGTTGAAGAAACTATATATTCCCTATTTTATGTTCTTGTCACCCTTGTTGAATATCAAATGACCATGTGTGAGTAGATTTCTGAGCTCTTGATTCTATCCCATTGATCCATGTGTCTGTGTTATGACAGTGCCATACTTATTGTTTTAATTATTGTAGCTTTGTAATATATTTTGAATTCAGAAAGTGTGATGTCTCCATCTTTGTTATTAGTTTTCAAGATTGTTTTTGGCTATTTGAGGATCTCTGGTTTATGTGAATTTTAGGTTGTTCTTTATATTTCTGTACAAAATGCCAGTGGGATTTTGATAGTAATTACCGGTGCATTGAATCTGTAGATTTCTTTGTGTAGTATGCACATTTTCACAATATTAAATACAATGTCCAAATCCATGCATATGGCATAACTTTCTGCTTGTTTGTGTATTTTATAAAATATTTCATCAGTGATTTGTAGTTTTCAGTGTACAAGTCTTACATCTCCTTGATGAAAATACTTGTAAACCATATGCCTAAAAGGGTTGATATCCAAAATACATAAAAAGCTGTAAAACAAACATAAACAATGCCCCAATTTATTTTTTAAAATATATTTTATTGATTTTTTTTTTTACAGAGAGGAAGGGAGAGGGAGAGAGAGTTAGAAACATAGAAACATGGATGAGATAGAAACATCTATCAACTGCCCCCTGCACACCCCCTACTGGGGATGTGCCTGCAACCAAGGTACATACCCACTACTGGAATCGAGCTTGAGACCCTTGAGTATGCAGGCCAACACTCTATCCACTGTGCCAAATCAGTCAGGGCTCAAATGCCCCAATTTAAAAATAAGCAAAGGAAATGAATAGACATCTATTCAAAGAATACATACAGTTGACCAATTTTACATCAAAAGATACTCAATATCACTAAACATCAGGAAAATCCAAATCAATACCACCAGAGATATCAACTCACACCTAATTATAGATTTTTAAAAAAATTTAACAGGTGGTGGCATCATTGTAAGAAATTGAAATTCTTACAATTTTGGTGGGAATGCAAAATGGTGCAGCAGCTATGGAAAACAGAAGGGAGAGTCCTAAAAAAGTTAAATGTAAAACTACTATGTGATCCAGCAATCCTACTTCTAGCCATAATTCAAAGGAACTAAAACCAGAATCATAAAGAGACATTTGCATTTCCCATGTTCCTTCACACATTATTTGAAAGAATACATAAGGAAAAAATTACTTTCCACAATAAGTGAATGGATAAAGAAAATGTGGTATATGCATACAGGGAAATATTTGGCTTTTAAAAAGAAGGAAATTCTGCCACTTGTCACAACATGGATGAACTTGGGGGGCATCATGCTACGTGAACTAAGTCAGTCATAGAAGAACAAATATTGCATGATTCTATTTAGCTGAGGTATATTAACTAGTAAACTCATAGAAGCAGATTATATAGTACTGGTTTCCAAGGCCTGGGAGAGGAAGAGATGGGGAGTCATTGTTCAGTGGTTATAAAGTTTCAGTTATACATGATAAATAAAATCTATTGTACAACATAGTGCTTATAGTTAGCAATATGGTATTGTACACTTCAAATTTTATTAAGGGGATAAACCTCAAGTTTAGGGAATTTACTAAAAAGGGGTGGACATCAGAAGCCTTGGGAGGTATTGACTATAACTTCACTTGATGATAGTTGGTAGCATACTAGGTATTTACATATGTCCAAACATCAAATTGTACATATTAAGTAAATACAGGTATTTATATATCAATTGTACCTCAATATAGGAGTTTTTTAGAAAAAGAATGAGAAAAAGCACAGATGTGCATACTTCTGTATTTCACTTATATTCAGTAGACAGTTGAAAGAAATGATGGGCAATTAAGTTCAGAAATATAGAACTAAGACTTTCTCTTTCTGCAAGTGTTATGATTGTTTACATAGAAAGTCCTAAGTAATCTATAAGAAAATAAAAGTCCTAATAAATAATTTTTCAAGACTTGATGGATACAAAATCAAATGTAATCTTTTATATTAGTAATAAAATTTGGAAAATGAAAGTGGAAACTATACCACTTACAAAAGTACCTAAACTCAAAATATTTAGAAATAAATATCAAGTCCTGTATACCCAAAATAACAAAATATCACTAATAAAATAGAAAGACTCAAATAAATTATGCAATATACAATATTTATGTATTAGAGAACTCAGTATAATTATCATTTCAATTCACTTAAAATAATCTATACTAGTACATTAACTTATAATACTGACAGACTGCTTTGAAGAAATTATCTAGCAGATTCTAAAATTTATATGCAATGTCAATGGACTTAGAATATCCAAAATAATTTCCCAAAAGAAGAACACAAATTACCTAACTTAAAGACCTAATTATAACCATGTGAACTAATCTGAACTTTCACATATTTGTGATGGGATTATAAAATGGTATATATTAATGTTTAAATATTTGGAACTTTAAATTATACTATTGAAAAACTGGAATGGCCCACATAGTCATAAATAGGTGAATGGAAAATAAGTTGTAGTAAATTCATACACTGGAATTTTATTCAACTATAAAAAATTAGAATACTATTGATTTATGTAACATGTAACATGTCCTAATCTCAAAAAAATAGATGTAAAATGCTTCGTACAGTATGATTCCATTCATATGAAGTTTCATAACAGACAAACTTCATATCTGGTAAGAAAAATCTGAATTGTGTTGTTAATGTATAACTAAAAAGTATTTTTATTATGTTTATAATTGTCAAATCTCATCAAATTATTTAATATACTAACATATATATTTTTTTAAAATAAATCTTTATTGTTCAGATTATTACAGGTGTTCCTCTTTCCCTCCCCCCATAGCTCTCCTCCACCTAATTCTCCACCCCACCCCATGCCTTTACTCCCCTGCCACTATCTTCATCCATATGTGTAAGATTTTTGTCCAATTTATTCCCACACCACTCACACTTCCTTCCCCCTGAGAATTGTCAGTCCACTTCCTTTCTGTGTCCCTGATTCTATTATATTCATCAGTCTATTCTGTTCATCAGATTTTTTATTCACTTGATTTTTAGATTCACTTGTTGGTAGGGATGTATTTGTTGTCATTTTGTTGTTCATAATTTTATACTTTACCTTCTTTTTCTTCTTCTTTTTCTCCTTCTTCTTTTTCTCCTTCTTCTTCTTTTTCTCCTTCTTCTTCTTCTTCTTCTTCTTCTTCTTCTTCTTCTTCTTCTTCTTCTTCTTCTTCTTCTTCTTCTAGAATACTCTTCAGCATTTCAAGTAATCCTGGTTTAGTGGTGATGAACTCCTTTAGCTTTTTCTTGTCTGTGAAGCTCTTTATCTGACCTTAAATTCTGAATAATAGCTTTGTTGGGTAGAGTAATCTTGGTTGTAGGTTCTTGCTGTTCATCACGTTGAATATTTCTTGCAACTCCCTTCTGGCCTGCATAGTTTCTGTTGAGAAATCAGCTGATAGTCATATGGATTCTCCCTTGTAGGTAACTAACTGTTTTTCTCTTGCTGCTTACAAGATTCTCTGTCTTTTGCCCTTGGTATTTTAATTATGATGTGTCTTGGTGTGGTCCTCTTTGGATTCTTCTTGTTTGGGGTTCTCTGTGCTTCCTGAACTTGTAAGTCTATTTCTTTCACCAAGTAGAGTAAGTTTTCTGTCATTATTTCTTCAAATAGGTTTTCAATATTTTGCTCTCTCTTTCTTCTAGCACCCCAATAATTCAAATGTTGGTATGCTTAAAGTTGTCCCAGAGGCTCCTTACACTGTCTTCATATTTTTTAATTCCCTTTTCTCTTTATTTTACTGGTTGGGTGTTTTTTGTTTCCTCATATTTCTGTATAGTATTTATTTCAGACAGTGTGTGCTTAATTTCTGACTGGTCCTTTTCCATTTTTTGCCATTCTCATTAAGGTACTTGAAGGTCTCACTAAGCTCCTCAGAGGTCTAATCAAGTTTCTCAGTGGTTTTTAGAAGATTCTTGAGTAACCTTATAAATGTGGTTTTGAACTCTATGTCCAGTAGTTTGCTTTCCTCCACTTATTTCATTGTGTTGATGGAGTGGCTTTGTGTGGTAGGTGACCTATAGGGGCCAGTGGCTTAGGCTCCCCAATCACCTGAGGTGGACATTCTTGGTGCAACCCTTTGTGAGATGAGTGCAAAGTCTTGGTATAGTTAAGCCTTGATGGCTGTTGGTGCACTGGGAGAAATTGACCTCCAGGCCAATTGGCTGTGAGCACTCGTTGTGTCTATAATGGAAGAACTGCTGTGCTGGAGACATGCTTATGGTGCAGGACTTGTTTCAGTGGGGCTTTGGTGTTCACTGAGTCTGCCTCTCAAACATACTTATGGATGTGAGAAGTTGAAATCTGGTGTCATCTCACACTGACCACTAGGTACACTGGCTTCTGGATCTCCAATAGGGTGTAGATCAGCTACTGCCTGAGGCCACCTAGCAGGAACTACAGTGAGAATTACAGTTTTCTCATCTTTGCTTGGGGTTTGGAGGTTTGGGAGCTGTCTGACCAGAGCTGCAGTTTGTTAGGTTAAGCTATGATAGGGCAGGCCATTTATATGCAAAAGCTGCTGAGTATAGCTTGTGTGGGTTTGTGGATTGTAGAGTCCGCCACTGCACATCACTTCCTCCACTGTATTCATGATAGCCAGTCCTCAAAACCAACCATCCTGAGGATTAATCTTGCCCATTGACATGCCAAAAGCAATCAAGGCTTGGGTACAACAGAAGGGCACACACAACCACACCAGGGGCACCCCTGAAGCATCAGCTTAGGTGATCATGGAAACTATCACTGAGTCCCAGAGGAACACTTACTATATAAGGCCTATTACATAAGACCACTCATCTAAGACTGAGGAATGTAGTAGCTCTGCTTAATGAATAGAAAACACACACACACACACACACACACACACACACACTCACACACACACACACACACAAAACAAAGTGAGGCAACCAAAATGAGAAGACAGAGAAATATGTCCCCAATAAAAGAACAGCACAAAACTCTAGAAAAAGTACTAAATAAAATGGAGACAAGCAATCAACCAGATGTAGAGTTCAAAACACTGGTTTTAAGGTTGCTTAATGAACATAAAGGAAAAATAGATTATCTCAGTGAGGAGATAGGAAACACAAAAAAAGGATACAGAAAACATAAAAAAGAACCAGTAATAAATAAGGGATACAATAATTAAAATGAACACATTAGAGGGAATCAACAGTAGATTAGACAAAGCAAATATTAAAATCAGCTATTTAGAACATAAAGAAGCAAAAACAAACAAAAACAAACAAAAAAAACCCACACAAACACACACAAAAAACACCAAATCACAATAGCATTTTTAAAGTACAAAATATGAGATTACTTTAAGTAACATCTGGAACAACATAAAGCATACCAACATTCGTCCATATGGAGTACCTGATAGAGAAGCAAGAGAGCAAGGAATTGAAAACCTATTTGAAATAATAATGACTTATCTAACCTGGCAAAGAAAATATACATAGAAGTTTAGAAACACATATAATCTCAAGTGAGATTACTCCAAATAGGTCTCATTAAAATGCAAAAGGTAAAAACAAAGAGAGAATACCAAAGGCAACAAAAGAACTGCAAGAAAGCTCCAATAAGCCAAAACCAGTTTGGCTCAATGGATAGAGCATTGGCTTGGGGACTGAAAGGTTCTGGGTTTGATTCCGGTAAAGGGCATGTACTTGGTTGCAGGCATATCCCCTGTAGGGGGTGTGCAAGAGGCAGCTGATCGATGATTCTTTCTCATCAATGTTTCTAACTCTCTATCCCTCTGTCTTCCTCTCTGTAAAAAAAATCAATAAAATATACCTAAAAAAGGACAAACAAAACAAAAATAAGAGAACTTTTAAAAAAAGAAAAAAAAAAGGAAACTCTAATAAGACTGACAGCTGATTTATCAACAAAAACTTTGCAGGCCAAAAGGGACTTGCACAGAATATTCAAAGTGTAAAAAGAAAAAACTTACAACCTAGTTTTGTCTATCCAGCAAAGCTATCATTTAGAAGTGAAGGATAAATCTTTTACCATCAAAATAGAATTACAAAAATAGTGCAGGTACGTCTTTGTAAAGAAAGAAAGAGCTCTGGCCAGGGTGGCTCAGTTGCTTGAGCGTAGTCCCATGCATTGAAAGGTTCCCAGTTTGATTTCAGTTTAGAATCATGACCAGGTTTTGGGGTGTGTGCAGGAAGCAACCAATCCATACTTCACTTTCATATCCAGAATATTGTCCAGAAATTCACTCAGCTAACCAATTAGCATATTACACTTTTATTAGTATAGATGCTTCCGTATATTTTTGTATGCATGCTTTTTTATGTAGTAATACAATTTTTTACCTATTTTACTGTGTTGTTGTATCATGTGTGATCAATTTAGTCAGTTCTAAGTATATCTTTTCATATTTTTGTGTGTCTAGGTGCTTAAAATTTCCTTGGCTATATCAATCACTCTATTTTGTAGGAAAAATAATAATAAAAAAAAAAAAGCAAACATTTTTAACCTTCACTTCAACAAAAAGTTTTCAAGTAACAGACTTAGAAAAGCAAGCAAACAAACAAACAAACAAACAAAAAACAATTAAGGCATTATAAATAAAAACTTCTCTTTGCACAGACTAACTGAATTTAATAAGAACATATAAAAATTGTAGGCTACAGAGTTATATTTCTGCTTTTCAGTGACTGTTTTTACTGATCTTCAATATTACAGTAGCTGCTATGCTACAGAAAAGTTTGGAGACATTTTTATGGCTCAGTGCTCAGGAAGTATTAGGATAGCTATAAAATGGCCCTTTGAATTTTTGAAGGATTACATTTTAAAACTCACCATGTATGTAATATGTTGAGAGGAATAAAAATTAACCATGAAACCTTAGCTGATTTGGCTCAGTGGATAGAGCATAGGCCCTTGGACTAAAGGGTCCTGGTTTCAATTCTGGTCAAGGGCTCATACCTCAGTTGCTGGTTTATTCCTCAGCCCTTGTTGAAGTGTGTGTAGGAGGCTAGTGATATCTATACAGGTGATGTGTCACTTCTTGTCAGAAGTTTAAAAACCAAAATGTGGTTTGCTATGATTTTCTTTTTTTTCTTTTTTTTTTTTCTTTTTTTGCTTTTATTTTCTTAAGAACAGGAGCAAGACAGGAATGTCTGCTTTCATCATTCTTATTCATCATAGTACTGGAAGTCTTGGCCACAGTGATCAGACAAGAAGAAAATATAAAAGGCATCGAAATTGGAAAGGAGGAAGTGAAATTGTCATTATTCAGAGATGACATGCTATTGTACATAAAAACCCCTAAGACTCCACCCAAAACTATTAGATTTAATAAACAAATTCAGCAAAGTAGCAGGATAGAAATTGATGGCATTTTTATACACCATTTATCTCCCCAAAATTTTTCTCCACCTTCCCACATCACTCCTCCCTCAGCAATCACCATGCTGTTGTCTATGTCCATGAAAAGAGAAACTTAAAAATAATACTGTTGTAACAAACACAGCAACAACAACAACAAAAATATACCTTGGAAGAAACTTAACCAAGGAATTAAAATTCCCATGCTCTGACTTTCTTTTTCTCTGCTTAGAAAGCTATATTCTCTAGCCTCAAACTACTTCTGTGGAAACTTACTAATTCAAAACACTACCCCATCAACAATACTAAGTGCCTATCTTTGGCTGTGAAGTAGTATGATTTCAAGTACACTTGAGAAAATAATTCACTGTATGTGCTAGAACATCCTAAGATGGCCAAGGTACCATAAAAGTGCTTCATAAAAAATTGGTGGCTCCTGATATGGTGTCAGAAGTTAGAGATGAAGACACTAACGTTGAATACACTGAAGGTCAGGCAAGCTTCAGACATAGGTGGTAAATTCAATACCTCTGCCTAATCAAGTAAATTTTATAAATTTTATACTTTGCAAAACCAAATAAGTATTTCAAATTCAAAAGCTTCTAGAGTCTAATTTGTTTGTTCTATAACAATGGAAGCCTCAATGTTGTCCTTATTAACAGCTTCTCTGCTTGGCTACCATGACAAAAAAATAAAAATAAAATTAGGTGACCATTCCCTAAGCCAAATGATCTCAGTCTGGCAATCCCAGGTCACCAGCACCACTGACTTCTAGGGCTGTTTTCGCTGCTGCTTTGACTGTTTTATAGAGTTCTTGTATGGATAATTGTCATGTATAGGATCTAATTGATTTTGGAAGAACTGTATCTATCTGAATCTTTAATGAAGCTGTTCTATCATCTATCAGTTTCTTGACTAAACAGAAAGGTGAGAGGGACAGAAATAAAATCTATTGTGAGTAAATCGATAAGTCAAGGTTTCTATGCTCTATGAAAGCATAGCTTAAGTTTTCCTCCATTCACTGAGATTTTAGCTAAATGGCATGGTGATGCTGGCACTAGAGAAGGATGGTGAAGGAGAGTTACTGTGTATGGTTTGAATAAGGAAAAGTGTAGTTGGAACTATCAAAGAATATGCATAAAGCTGTAGAAGAATGTCAGGAGATCATCAGAGTCTAACTTATGATTATCCACTCATCTTCCTTTCAAAGTTTCCCAAATGTTTCCCCCCGCCTCCCTATTTTGTATTCTGTGCTCCCAGTTTGTCCTGTGATTTATGGTCAGCCTGGACACCTTGTTGGTCTATCCAATGCCTAGAAACTTTTCATCTATTTTTTGAACTGGCTCACTTGCCTTTCCACTTTTCAGTCCTTGAAATTCATGTTTAGAGTTCATTCAATTGATTTTAAGATGTTGAACATTGCCTGTGAGTGTCACAACAGAGTGTCATGTAGGTTCTCTAAAAACTTTGTCATCCAACCTCTAATGATACTTTTCATTAATTAATTCTTTCATGACCCTATCACATCTATACTAATAAAAGCCTAAGTGGTCCTCACATCCTCGTGCCCTCACATCATCAAAATATGGCTACCCCCATGTCATCACAAAATGGCCACCACAAGATGGCCATCCCCACATTGTTGCAAGATGGCCATCACAAGAGAGCTGGCATGGGAGGGCAGCTTGGGGCCATCGGGCCAACAAGGGAGGGTAGATGGGGGAGACCAGGCTGGCAGAGGAGGGCAGTTGGGGCCAATCAGGCTGGCAGGGGAGGGCAGTTGGGGGTAATCGGGCTGGCAGGGGAGAAGTTAAGGGTGACCAGGCTGGCAGGCAGGAGCGGTTAGGAGCAATCAGGCAGGCAAACAAGTGGCAGTCCCGGATTGTGAGAGGGATGTCCAGCTGCCAGTTGGGATCAGGCCTAAACTGGCAGTTGAACATCCCTGGAAGGGTCCAGATTGCAGAGGGTGCAGGCTAGGGTGAGGGACACCCCACCCAGTGCATGAATTTTTTCCACTGAGGCTCTAGTTTCTTATAAAATTCATTTATTAATTAACCCATTTGACATTTTATAATGTGTGCCTACAATATATGAGGCCAAAACTGCCCATTTACAAAGTAGAAAATGTATGTAAATTAGCATCATAATTTTATTATATTTCTTTTGAATCTACTTTCTTCACTGTCACACAATCTCTGTACTCCCTATCTTGTTCTCTTTTCTCCTCCTTCATTTTTAATGGAACAAGATAATATCAAATAATAGAAGAGGTAACTATGCAGAAAGTATTGAGTGGTTTTAAAGGTGGAGGATGCCAATAAACATTTAAAGTAACACTAAAGAGAGGCTGAGACATTGATATTTAAAACTTAATTTCTTAACTTTTCCAAGTGCTGTTTCTCAATGATTTTTTAATGTTTGGATAGAGAAAAACTATTTGCATGGATTCTTTTTTTAAAATCTTTATTGTTTAAAGTATTACATATGTCCCCTTTTTTTCTCCAATCTATTCCTTCTAGCCTGCACCTACCCTTCCACCCTCTACCCCTTGGCTTTCTCCACCTTATTATCTGTGTCCATTGGTTATGCATATGTGCATATAAGTTCTTTGGTTTATCTTTTCTTATCCACCACCCCACTTCTCTCCTCTGTGAGACTCCACAGTCTGTTCAATACTTCTATGTTTCTGAATCTATTTTGTTCATCTGTTTATTTTGTTCATTAGATTTCACATATGAATGAGATCATGTGATACTTATTTTTCTCTGACAGGCTTATTTTGCTTAGCATAATTCTCTCAGGTCCTTCCATGTTGTGTCAAATGGTAAAATAGTGGTTGTTCTATCTTCATGAAAATTAATCACTTCTCCTCTTTTATGGTTCTTGTGGGTTTTCCAATTTTATATGTCCATTTATTCAATTGTTTTATTCAGTCTCAGCCTATGTTAACTCAGTCTTAACTCAAGGTTCAGACACCTCTCATTCTAGATAACTATCTATTCATTTAAACCATGTCTCAGCTCACACATTGTGATATTATGTTGGTTTTTGTTGTTTTGTATATTTTAGGAATTGGATAGCTAGTTATTTTTCATTCATATTGAAAACATTGCAAAATTAATGATTTTAAGACATATTATCATCTCTAAAATCATAATTTTCTTTTTTTCTTAGTTTTCATGATTTCATCCATGATACTATATACAAAACACACACACACACACACACACACACACACACACACACACACAAATACACACAAAAACAAGAGCAGCAAAGCATGGATTGATAAATTTAAAATTCTGAGAGAAAATAATTTCAAAATTACAATCCTTCTTTCAGCCAAACTAATATTACATTTAAAGCATTTAATTCTTGCTTGATCTACTCAAATGAAAATAAGTATAGTACATATGAAACTTTCTTTTTCATAAAACAAATTGTTACCACACATAAAAACTCTGAAATTAAGACTCATCACTTAAAAAAGAGGAAACAATAAAAGAATACTACCGAACAAAAACAACAGACAGAAAAACAAAGAAAATGAACCACAAAGAGGCACAGAGCAACCAGAAAATAAAGAATAAAATAGCTTTATGAAATCTTTCATCAGTAATTATTCTAAATGTAAATGGACTGATTTCATCAATAAAATGGCACAAAATAACAGATTGCATAAAAAAAAAAAAAACACCCTACCATATGTTGCCTTTAAGAGACACATCTAGCCTGCAAAGGCAAAGGTAGATTCAAAGTGAAAGGTTGCAAAATGATTTTCCAAGCAAATAACATCCACAGAAAAGTAGGTGTAGCAATAATTATATATGAAAAAATAGATTTCAAGATAACAAATAAAAGAGGAGGCAAATGTGTATTTTTACAATGATAAAGGGGACAATGTATCAAGAAAACAGAACATCTCTTGATATATATGCACCCAATCAGGGAGCACTGAAATACATAAAAACCACTTCTCACAGAAATAAAGGAAGAACCAGATCAAAACACAATCATAGTTGGGAACCTTGATACTCTATTGACAGATACACACAGATCACCCAAACAGAAAAGCAATACATAAATATGGCCTTAAATTAAACATTAGACCGAACAGATATAATTGACATTTACAGAGTTTTTCATCCCAAAATATCAGATTATATATTCTTCTCTAATGCACATAGAACATTCTGAAGAATAGACCCTATGTTGGGTCACAAAAAAAAAACAACAAAAAAAAAAAAACAAGCATTAAGAAATTCAAGAAGATTGAAATTATACCAAGCGTATTCTCCAAATACGATACCTTGAAATTAAAAATCAATGCAAAAAGAAACCCACAAATATGTAGAGATAGAACAACATACCACTAAAAATGACTGGGTCAAAAAATAAAAAATAAATAAAATCAGAAGATATACAGAGATAAATGAGAATGACAATACAGCATATCAAATTTTCTGGGATTCAGCAAAAGCAGTAGTGAAAGGGAAGTTTATATAATATAGGTTTATCTCAAGAAACAAGAGAAATCCCAAGTAAAAAACCCAACATTTGATCTTAAAGAATTAGAAGGAGAAGAATAAAAGCAACCAAATATCAGCAGAAGGAAAAAAATTATAAAAACTAAAGCAGAATTGAATGAAAAAGAGAACAAAAAGACTATACAAAATTAATAAAACAAAAAACTGGTTCTTTGAAAAAAAATAATAAAATTGACAAACCCCTGGCTAGGCTCACTAAGGAATAAAGGGGAAAAACCCATAAAAACAAAATAAAAAATGAGAGAGAAGTGATTTAATAAGATATATTACCCATTTGAGACTAAAACATTCAATAGAATAGGAATATAAGAAAAGTACCTCAACATAATAAAGGCCCTCAGCTAATGTTATACTCAATGGGGAAAAACTCAAAACTTTTTCTAAAATCAGGAACAAGACAAGAATGCCATTTTCACCCCTCTTTTTTTATTTTCATTTTTTGGAATCCTCACCTATGAATATTTATTCCATTGCTTTTCAGAAATACAGTGGAAGGAGAGGAGAGAGCAGGAAGGAGAGAGAAAGAGATCAACATGAGAAAGACATATCTATTGGTTGCCTTCCACAGACAACGTGACTGGACTGAGAAGGAAACTTGAAACCCAGGTATGTGCTCTTTACTGGGAATCAAACCTGAGATCCTTCCATGTGTGGGCTGATGTTCCAACCACTTAGAAACAGCTACCAGGTCTATTGTCATCACTCTTATTCAATACGGTTCTGGGAGTCCTAGCCAGAACAATAAGGCAAGAGAAAGAAATAAAAGACATCCTAAGAGGGAGCAAAGAAGTAAAACTGTCACATTTTGTAAATGACATGATTCTGTATATAGAAAACCCTCAAGATTCCACCCTAGGTCTCCCCAACTGTTCTCTCCTACAGGCCTTATTGCCAGCAACTGCCCTCCCCTCCTGCCATCTCATGGTGGCCATCTTTATTTTGCTATTACCTCTTTATTATATAGAATTATTATGTAGGATAGAATTCAAAGGTCTCTGGCCTGAATACAAATATCTCCTTTACCAACTAGCCATATGTCATTATAAACAACTTAAGTTACTGCCCTCAGAAAGCTCCTGTTAAATACAATTTTTTCTACCCCAACATTATATTAACAGCAACATGTCACCAAGAGAAGGGAACACAAAAGTCTATGTTGTTACTAGGGGCCCAGTGCACAAAATTCATACATGGGTGAGGGGGTGTCCCTCAGCCAGGCCTGTTCCTCTCACAATCTGGGACCCTTTGGGTAGGGTCTCTAGTCCAGTCCAGCTCTCAGGGCCTATTAAGGCTTTCCTTCTCCCACTGCTGGCAGCTGGCCCCACCTCCACTGCTGCCACTGCTTGCCATCTGTGTAGCACTGCTCCCAACTCCAACCACTGGTTGCCTCTCTCTGTAGGCAACAGCCATGGGGTGCAATCATTTGGCTGGCCTGGGCCTCCCTCTGTGGGGTGATCACTGGCTCCTCACCCCCCAACATTGCTGGCCTGTGGCCTGGGCCTCCCTCTTTGGGGGAGTACATGGTGCTATGATAAAATAGGACACCTTCTGACTTCATCTTCCTGATCTCCCCCCCTCCCTGATCAATCACCCCACCAGCCAATGGCCTTGGCTTCCCTCTTTGTGGCGATTGTGGGGCAAAGGCGGGGCCCCCAGACCAGTTGCATTGCATCCTCTATGGCTGGCCTGGCACTAGTGCGTGTCATAGCATAGTTGTCCAGACACTGTTCTGCTGTTTGGTCAATTTGCATATTATTCTTTTATTATTATAGATAGGAAAATAAAAGTGAAAGTATCAATGTGGGATAGCTGCATAGGAGGGAGACCAATTAGAATGTTGCCTCCAGGGACCTATGACAGGAAGATACTGAGGATGACAGAAGGATGAATATTGAAAAGGACATTAAAATCAAACTGCTATACAGATTTGCCAATGGCAAACCATTAAAACAACAGCAAAATAATTGAAAATAGTCAGTGGAAAGGCATCGATTTAAGAATTATGAAGTTATTCAAAACATTCTTAAAGGAAACATGACAAAATTGTTAACACTATCTCTACTGCCAGAGTGAAGTTTTGTCAGAATCCCATGCTCCATTATTAACAGAACACAGAGACAGATGTTTGAAGTAGCCGCCTGACTCTTAAGTGCTAATAACTAATAGTTAATCAAACTTCTTAGTGGAGTGCCAGATCTCAGTCAAATTTGGCCTAGCAGGAAAGTGAACTGTACAAATGGGCTGTGGGACACATTTACTTTGAGGAACACCACATTATAATACTTATGTTGTAAAAGCCCCATTATTTCTAAAAAAAAAAACACAAAAAAAACAGACAAATCACAGATATAGATAGCATGGTTTTCCAAGGAGTTTTGGAAAAAGTAGCTAGTCATATAAACATGTTTCAAAATTGATGACTTTATGGGTGATCAAAATATGCCATATAATTAATATTTGGATCAAACTTATATATATGCTAGTCAGTTATTCTTTAATAATTCTGCAGAACTTCACATTTTCCTAACATGCAAATATATTATTCTGGGGCTTTACTTCTGGAAGATTATACAGTGGAATTATATTTTTTGTTCTTATTGATTAAGTAAACTTCCAGTACTCTGTGTCAGGATGCCAGTTTATATAGAACACATTAATAAATGCATTTAAAATCATGAAAGGGTGATGGAGGAGAGTGTATATCATTTCCTCTTGACATTAAGCATTATGCTTTTTCTAGGTTTAGCTTAGCTTTTAGTTAATCTTGGGTTGGTGGCTCCAGAAGAGAATGTATCTTTGGGCAGATCAGGAATATCCTGAAAGTAAGCTTACAACTTTGCAAGTCTACTTACTATTCTTGCTTAGTTCTAACAAAGGTCAAAATACAACAGACAAAAGGTTAAGTAAAGTTTCTTTATGCCAGAACACTAAGCAGTTTCCCAAAGTGTAAACTTCCTGTTTATTGATTCTTTACCTTTCTCTTCCACTTCATATAGGAAATGACTGTAAAACAGAGATCTCCTCTACTGAGAGGGGGTTTATTCTTGATTCCCCCTTAGAATGAGACTGCCTCATTTCACTGCAACTTCTAAGAAAAATAAAGCAAATTAACTTTGCTATTTTTCAAAGTATTTTATTTTATATACTGTAAATTATTAATGTATTTTAGTGTAGATACATTTTCCTAAAATTTAAGACATCTTAAATTGCAAATCTCTTTTTATTTTTTTTATTGAACAGGCCAGTTATTTACTGAGATATTCCAATCTCTTATACTTTCTGAAGAAGGATTAGAAGAATTATGCAGAATGATGCATTGTGGCATTATCTAACTGAATTGATCTGAACATAAGAAAGGAGAAAAAATTCTTATAGGATGCAATTTGCAATTTGGAGCACAGAGTAAAATAGCAGTCTCATCAGGATGGTCTTCCTGGAGCCATTGTGCTGATCAGCCACAGTGAAAAACCCTAACTGAGCATTATTCAGAGCATTAGCATATTCCAACATTAGCACACTTCCACTCTTCCTCAGCTCATTACCACAGCTGAAGGGCATGGATACTTTTTTATTTCTTTTTTTTTTTTTTCTAAATTCTCTCTTCAATCAGGTTAATACTGAACTTTCAAGCTTTTGCTGGTAATTGTAGTCAGAAATATGACTTTACAAACTTACTAAGAAAATGCCAAGAGTATTAATGGATAAAAGAAAATTGCCTTGCATTAGTCAATTACTTGAATACATGTAATATTCTTGTTCTTCTTCTTCTTCTTCTTCTTTTTTTTTTTTTTTTACCTTAAGGTCTTCTTACAAATGTGTTTCTTTGACTGTTATAAAGGTTACTATAGCCATCAGATTTATGTATTTCTTATATATTATCATAAATATGTAGGCACAAAATTTACCTCATTTATATGACTAATTTGACAGATGTAAATGTAATTTTATTGATATGAGTGAGTATATCATCTCATAATAACACATTTTTCTGTATTTTTAACATACATAATATTTTTTATTGGAAAAAGTCAAGAAATTTCTTTTAAAAAATAAGAAAAAAAATGCATCTTGATTGACTGTAATTAGAAAACCATATCATTATGCAAGCTCTGAGGAAAATTAAATTAGAAATAATTAATTCATCTCAATAAACAAAAATCACTGAATCACCGGATGGGAGGAAAGAAGGAAGACAAGAGAAGGAGTAAGGAAGAAAAGAAGGAGGAAAGGGAAGAAGGAAAGAGAAAAGGAAGAAAGGAGAAGAGGAACAAAAAAAAAAAAAGAAAAGAAGGGAAAGGGAAAGCTAATCAGGCATTAATATACACTTTGGGGGTAGAATATATAAACTTTAAATGGAATCAGTCAAGATACTTATCTGAGCTGGAAACTGAGAAGGAAAATATGTAGGTACAGGCTAATTATTTATTTACTATAATTTTAAATTTCTAGAGATCAAGTTCAGTGCCCACTTCATCTTTAAAACCTCAGAATCTGATTTAAATAATAAATAAATATTAGAATAAACATATTACAAAGTAATATAAAATCCACCTTAGAAAGATTAAACAGCTAATATATTTATATGATGAAGGCATAAAATGAATGGCTATAAACTTGATAAACTGCTTTTAGCTTAATTTAAAGAACTTTTATTCATAATCAAAGGAAAAAAATCTACTTTAGAAGTAGTAAGTTTCTTATCCTAAATTGAGCAGTATGGGTAAATAAAAAGGGGGAGTGTAATGAGTGTTTAGATTTACTCAAACCTTAGGATTATACTTCCTTAATTTAAAGTTACCCAAAACCTATAAAAGAAATTTTATAAATAATCCTATCAAATAAAAGAGAAACATGTAAATAGGCTATACCTCTGCTATGCCCACAAGCCACGCCCACAAGCCAATCAGGAACAAGTATGAAAATTAACACAACCAATATAGCTGTGGTCATGGAGCTGGAGTGAGCAGGAGGCTTGGGTTGCCCCTGGAGATGGAGGAAGCCAAGCTTCCTACCCACCCTGGCTGGCCCTGGCCTCTGCTCAAGGCTCAAGGCTACAAAGTTTCAATTATAAAAGATAAATAAATCCCAGATACCTGCTTCTTGCCAACCCTGGCCTCCACTCAAGGAGGCACTGGGGAAAAAAGGCAAAAAAGGAGAGACTGGGAGCTTGGGTCACAGGGGACTGTAGCCAGCCTGCAAACAGCCATTAGCCCCTCACCCAGGCTGGCCAGGCACCCCAGCAGAACCCCCACCCTAATCCGGGACACTTCAGGGCAAACCAGCTGGCCCCCACCCATGCACCAGGCCTCTATCTATACAAATAAAAAGATAATATGCTAGACTGGGAGACCTTCCAGGAAACATTCCGGACATTCTTCTGGACAAAGTCATGGGGACAGGGCTGAGGTAGAGGTAGTTAGAGGCCAAGAGGGGAGGGCAGTTGTGGGTGGTCAGGCTTGTGGGGGGTGTGGCCATTGGGGGTAAGCAAACTAGCAGCAGGGCCAATTGAGGGTGAGCAGGCCATCAGTGGGGGTCAGTTGGAGGTGATCAGGATGGGGGGGACAGTTTGGAGTGAGCAGTCTAGCGGGGGGGCAGTTGGAGATGAGCACACTGGCACGCAGGGCATTTGGGGGCGAGCAGGCCAGCAGCAGGGGCAGTTTGGGGCAAACAGCCAAGCAGGCAGAGTGGTTTGGGACAATCAGGCAGGTAGGAGGGCAGGTGAGCAGTTAGGAGCCAGCAGTCCCAGATTGCGAGATAAATGTCCGACTGCCAGTGGAGACCCAATCTCTGTAAACTGGCAGTAGGATATCCTTCTTGGGGTCCCAGATTGGAGAGGATGCAGGCCTGGCTGAGGAACACACCCCTCCCCATGCACGAATTTTGGCACCAGGCCACTAGTATAGCAATAAAATTATATCTAGGATGTGAACATGCAATGTCATACTTTGTAGATTTAAATAATTTCCTAAAATCAGTATTTCTAAAATTTAAAAATTCAAAAAATATTTTAGCATAATCAATGCATTATTTTTATAGTTTACATTTGTTAGGGTCATGGAAGGAGGTAAAGAATTATGAATTTATTAGATCATCTGGAAAAGCAGATGGGCTGAAATCCCAAATGGCACCAGCACTCAGGGACTGGGAATCAGAGATTCTGAAGGACTGTAGGTGGGCTTTTTCTTGGCAGAGAAATCTCTAGGCAAGTTGTAAGGGGAAAGATAATGGTCTTTGCAAGTGGAATGTGGTCTAAGCAAAAGGAAATGTCAGTTGTGAATTGGTCTAGAGGTCAGTTTCCAGGGAAGGGGATGTTGCTTCAGTTATTTGATCAGACCTAATAACATCCATTTAACACATTTTACCACATAATTAAAAATCACAGAAATATATTTTCAAAGGAAATACTAACTGTATATGAATGAGCAAGTTAGAAGTATAACAGCTTGTATGACTGAAATGCACTCTGAAAGTCATTAGTTTCTACTAATTAGTTTCCATATTTTAGGTAACACTAATTTCCTTGAAGTAAAAGTTGTTTTCTCCTGCATGACAACAGTGATTACAATGTCACACGATTCCATGTCAGACTTTTATATCATTAACAGTGAAAATAACTTTCTTTAAATCTAGTAAAGGGAAGTTCCACTTGTCACCCAGGGCATCATATTCTCTGAAATACAGTTTTCCATTACCAGACTTCATAAAGATTATCCCCAGGCTAAGCTGCTATTTTGGGACTTAATGTTTTCTGCTGTTATAGATTTTGCAAATTTTCCATAATATGAATTCTCAAAAAATCTTGCAATATTTCTTGGATCATATATCTAAAATTTACAGTAAGATAAATAACTTGTTTATTTATACTCTGTTAATTTGTAATTGCCGAAATATGTGAAAAATAAGAATCAGAAGTAATTGTTTCATTCTTGAGTCCAAGAGGTCAGGTGATTCATACACCTAAAGACACAGAAGAAAACAAATATAAAAATATATGACCATCGTAGGCACTACATTAAGAATGTTAAGCACACTGAGATGTTTGGAAAGATCAAAGACATAATGATAAGAATATTAAGGCAACTCATTGCCTCTAACAATTAGTGAATGTGTCCTTCATTCACTGGTTTTTGATTATTCAATCTGATATTCAAAAGTGCTTTGTACTCATGCTGCTGTTCAATGTTTTATGAAAGTTAAAAAACACACATAATTTTGGCAGCAAAATGACAGCAGCACGGAGAATGGCAGGACACCAAAGGCTTTTCTTTTTGTGGAAAGATCAAACTAATTGCTCCAATATTTCAAGAAAAGTACACAAACATTATAAAAGAAAGTGTTAGTGTTCCATACCTAAATCCTTCATGCATCCCTACTGCTTCCATTAGAAGTGGTGTTATGAAAATTTTGCTGTTAAATAAATGTTTTGATAAAAAATTGTGCCCAGTCAGAGAATTAGGAATATATACAACAT
This sequence comes from Pipistrellus kuhlii, assembly GCF_014108245.1. Lineage (NCBI taxonomy): Eukaryota > Metazoa > Chordata > Mammalia > Chiroptera > Vespertilionidae > Pipistrellus > Pipistrellus kuhlii. The sequence continues at coordinate 96,577,959 of NW_023425404.1, forward strand.
ATTTTAAAATGAGGGAATCTCAGAGGGAAGGTGGGGTTGGTGAGTGGATGGTAAGAGATCAAACAAAAACACTTGTATGCACATATACCTAACCCATGGACCCAGACAACAGGGTGCTGAGGGCCTGAGGGGAGACAGTCTGGAAGGGGCCGATGCGGGGAAAAGGAGGCATATGTAATACTCTCCACAATAAAGGTTTATAAAAATAAATAAATAATAGGGACAAGAAAAAAATTTAAAATATTCAGATGTACTTAAAATATAGGCTTGCCCTCAGATTTCACAGATTCTTTGAAAACAGGGGGGAAAGGAAAGCACCAAAGTATTACCAAGCAATTAGGAGATCCGAGTGCAACTGCCATCAGCTCTCACCATTCACAGGAAACTGTAAAGGTTGGTAACCCTGTTTTGGTTGCCTTTATAATTTCCACTTTTTTCTAATATTTTTATAATGCTTATGATACTCTCTATAATTCCCATTAACACACTCTGTTACTGATTGGGGTTACCAGCTGGGTCATTGGTTCTTCTCACCAACATTAAAAAAAAAAAAAAAAAAAAAAAAAGATTTTAAGGTCAATGAAAATGAAAGTAAAGCAAAGTGGGGTTTTTGAAGATATATTCCAAAAGATGGGTCAGTCAAGAAAGCGAAAGGTGACAAACTCCTGGATTATAGATTTAAAAGAGATTTTCTGGGCAGAGACTTTCATTTGGATTTAGAGATTTAGAGATGATTGCCAGAAAAGTATTACATAACTATATTTTTTCTGCATTTGCCCTTACCCATAATGCATATGGGTAAAAACTCACTGGGGTGTGTGTGTGTGTGTGTGTGTGTGTGTATGTGTGTGTCAAAATCACAATGCAAATTTTATTATAAAAAATCCAGGACTCTAGTAAGGTGTCATTGAGTATTGAGGTTGTGTTGTTTTCCTCTGAGCTTGCCCCAAGTACCAGCTGGTTCTGAACCTGCCCACTGGTGATCTGCTGGCTGCTGGCTTGCCTCTAGAAGGATGTCTGAAGGCAATGTTGGTCCAATCTCTGTTCAGTGCATGTTTAACTTCCCAACATTTAGACATTGTAAAACTCTATGGATCCATTTAATAATTTAATATTTCTTCTTCACAATATTCAAGAGCAGATTATTTACTGAAAGAAAAAAAAAGAAAACAGTGACCTAATTTGATAAATAACTTCTATTGTTTCCATAATATAATTATGTCAGGTGTCATTTAAAAAATTTAATCTGCTCCTTATGGAAAATTTTCACAAATGTTATTAATCACTAGGATCCCAGTGCACAGATTTGTGGGCTGCAAGGCTGCGGTGAGTACAGGGTGGGTCTCACCCCATCCTCTGCGCCCTCACCTGGCTCCTTCTGCCATGGCCCCCTGTCCCTGTCTGCTGGCAGCTCTGCTCCCACCACCATGGCTCCCATGCACTGATGGTGCCAAGCCCGGCTCACACCTGCTGATGGCACGAAGCAATTGGGGCCAGCACCGCAGTGCTGCTGTCCCAATCACACCTCAGGAGCAGGGGGAGGTGGAGAAGCCCTAAGGGGCAATCTGGGCCAGCAGCCTTGTGCCCACTGATGGCCCAAAGTGACTGGTATTGGGCTTCACCAGCAGGTGTGAGCAGGGCTGTTTCTGGCAGTGGGTACAAAGAGGTCATTGCAGGCATTGGGTGTGAACTGTGGCTGCCGGCCTGACCGCCCCTCAGGAGCAGGGGGAGGTGAAGAAGCTCTGTGAGGTGATCGGGGTCGGCAGCCACCACTCGCATCTGCAGAAGGTGCTGAGCAATCAGGCACCGGTGCTGGAAGTGTGTGAGAGCAGGGCTGGTGCTGGCAGTAGGTGCAAGCACCTGGTGGGACCCCAGTGTGTGGGTGCAAAGAATTTTCAGTTACCACCAGAGGCTCACCCAATGACAGTGACCAGCACCTCACTTTGGTCTGGCCACCCAGCTCATCTGCTCCACCATCCCACCATGGCCAATGCCCGACATGTTCCTCTCTCTGCCACCTGCTGGCAATGCCTGCCATGTTCTGTGAGTCCCCTGGTGGTCAGCACACATCATAGCTACTGGTTGTTTGGCTGTTTCACTGTTGGTCTATTTGCATATTATGATTTTATATATATAGATTATGGCTGGAACCAGATGGTAGGATAGACCAGTTTAGTAATATATGTGAGGTCTTACTTTTTGGAAGCCCTTAAAAGGTATTTGATGATTTCACTTTTTTTTTCCCTGTCCAAAGATGCTTTATACTTAAGCACTCACTGATTTATGGGGGACAGAATTTGCCATGGGAGCAGATTTCTGAGTTGTTGGGTATTTAATTTATAATAAAGATTAAGCACCTCTGATGAAAATGGTTTAGTAGCAGTGGAGAGGGGTGCTATTATGGGCTGAATTTACCCCTCCCACCCAAATATTTTGAAGTCTTAGCCTCCATTATTTCTGATGGTAATTGTGTTTAGAGATAGGGTATTTAAAGAGATAGTTAAGGTAAAATGGAATCATGTGGTGGGCCCCAAACTAATCTGGCTGCTATGCTAGAAAAAGAGAACAATACCATAGTAACATGCACAGGGGGATGACCATGTGAAGACTCAGCAAGAAGAGGCCATCTATAAGCAGAGACATTCTGTTGTTAGAGTCACCTAGTCTATGCTACTTTGAGAATTCCTAGTTAACTAATATAGCAGCCTTTTGGAATGAAGTATTATAATGCAATTAGAAGTATTCCCCCTTTTTTTTCTTTTAGTTTATCTTTATTGTTGAAAGTATTACAGATATATCCATTTTCCACCCTTGGTCCCCTCTCCACATTGCCCCTACCACCCCCAGGTCTACCACACTGTTGTTTGTGTCCATGGGCTATGCATATCCTACCTAATAAAAGAGTAATATGCAAATTAACCATCACTCTGCTCCACAAACCATGCCCACCAGCCACAGCCAATAGCCAATCAGAGTGAGTATGCAAATAAACCCCAACTAAGATAGCTGCAGCCACAGAGAGCAGGAGGGAGGCTTGGGTTTCTCTGGCAATGGAAGAAGCCAAGCTTTCCACCTGCCCTAGCAGAGCTAAGCTTCCACTCTAGGCTACAAAGTTTCAATTATAGAAGCTAATCAAATCCAAATAGAAATGACTGCCACCACAGAGCAAGCAGAAGGCTTGGCTCCACTCCAGGCTACAAAGTTTCAATTGTAGAAGGTAAATAAATTCCAGATACCAGGGCCTCTACTTGGGCCTCTGAGGGGCACGGCCAGCCTGCAAACCACCACAGGCTCCTTGCTCAGGCACCCTATGCCCCAAGGGAACCCCCACCCTAATCCGGGACACCCTTCAGGTCAAACCAGCTGGCCCTCACCCATGCACTAGGCCTCTATCCTATCTAATAAAAGAGTAATATGCAAATTGACCATCACTCCAACACACAATATGGCTGCCCCCATGTGGTCAAAGATCCTGCCCCCATGTGGACACAAGATGGCCACCACAAGATGGCCGGCAAGAGTGGGCAGTTACCAGAGCTGCAAGGGAGGGCAGTTGGAAGGCTCCAAGCCTGCAAGGGAAGGCATTGAAGATGATCAACCCTGCAGGGAAGGGCAATTAGGGGTGACCAGGCTGGCAGAGGAGGGAAGTTGGGTGCAAACAGGCTCGCAGGGGAGCAGTTAGACATCAATCAAGCTGGCATGGGAGTGATTATGGGGTGATTAGGCTGGCAGACAGAAGTGGTTAGGGGCACTCAGGAAGACAGGCAGGCCAGAAGTTGGGAGCCAGCAGTCCTGGATTGTGAGAGGGATGTCCCAGTTTGGAGAGGGTGCAGGCTGGACTGACAGACAATGAATTTGGTGCACCGGGCCTCAAGTCCTATATAATAAAAGGCTAATATGCAAATCAACTGAACTGCAGCCGAAGCCGGTTTGGCTCAGTGGTAGAGTGTTGGTCTGCGGACTGAAAGGACCCAGGTTCGATTCCAGTCAAGGGCATTTTACATTGGTTGCAGGCACATCCCCGGTGGGAGTTGTGCAAGAGGCAGCCAGTTGATATTTCTCTCTCATTGACATTTGTAGCTCTCTATCTCTCTCCCTTCTTCTCTGTAAAAAATCAATAAAATATATTAAAAATAAAAAACAAACAACTAAACTGCAGAATGACCAGTCATTATGATGTGCACTGACCACCAGGGGGCAAATGCTCAATGTAGAAACTGCCCCCTGGTAGTCAGTGCACTCCCAAAGGGGGAGTTCGGCTCAACCCAAAACTAGCTTCCTCATGGCTGGTGAGCACAATAGCAGAGGTGGGAGAGACTAAGGATTTCTGACTGACAGATGATGCCTAGGGAGTGAGTGTAAGCTGTTAGTTAGACATCCCCTGAGGGCTCCCAGACTGCAAAAGGATGCAGGCCACACACACACCAAGTACACAAATTTCATGGACTGGGCCTCTAGTATGCATATAAGTTGTTTGGTTAATCTCTTCTTGCACCTTCTCTCCCTACCCCTCTTAGATTCAACAATCTGTTCCATACTTCCCATGTCTCTGGATCTATTTTGTTTCTCAGTTTTATTTTGTTCATTAGATTCTACATATAAGTGAGATCATGTGCTAATTGTCTTTTTCTGACTGGCTTATTTTGCTTAGCAAAATACTCTCCAAGTGTATCCCTTTATAAAGAGGTAGTTTACTATTCAAATAAACTATTGCTTTTATGCACAATAAGTAAACAGTTGGTGAGCCTAGGTTTGAAATAAAAAATAAAATGGCCAGAAAAAGAAGCATAGAAAACATTTAGATATCTCATACATAAAATATTTTCAATGAGATTCATTGTATAATACCTGCTTTTCCATTTACTGGCCTTAAAAATGTCGAGCCTTATAAGTAAAAGTCATGGAGAGATATCACTATCCTTTCTGTTGACACAGAGTCCACATGAAATCCAAACACCAAAACTGTGTCTCTTGTTCACCCCTTGTCTCCAATCATAAATCTGCATTCAATAAACATTTACCCTTTGCTGCCTAAAGAGCAGACAATCAAGGAAGCACTATACAGATTTTATAATGTAATAATAAAGGATCACAGTAGGTGATAGGCCTTGATTTTTTTTAATCCCCTAGGTACATATCTTACAAATTTTCCAGGATTTTATTTATTCTTTACATTAAAGAACAATAATAATAACAACAACAAAATAAAAGGAGATTCTTCTCTCAAGACTTATGGAAATAATGATTAAAAGTTAAACTGACATAGAAATGCTTTGAAGACTTGTCAGCTTTTGTATCTATCATATCAAGTGTGTGATATTGAATGTATTCTTAATTTTTAAGCACAAGACATATAGTCTCCAATACAACATAAATACTTTTTGTGTGTGTGGTAAGAATGCTTAACATAAGATTTATATTCTTAATCAATTTTCAAGTGCACAATATAGTATTGTAAGTTATTATAAGCTACTCTGTTTCTATGAGTTAGACTATTTTATAATAGATACCTCATATAAGTGATATCATATAGTATTTGTCCTTCTTTGATGGCTTATTTCACTTAGCTTAAAGTCCTCCATATGGCAGCATGTTTCTCATTTCTAAGAGTGAATAGTACACACACACACACACACACACACACACACACACACACACACATTTTCTCTGTATATTCAACGATTGATGGTTTTATAGATTGTTTCCATATATTACCAACTGTGCCTCTCAATTCTAAAAAATCAATAACAGTGCCCTGGCCAGGTGACTCAGATGGTTGGAGCATTGCAGGCTTGATTCCTGGTCAGGGCATATACCTGGGTTTCAGGTTTGATCCCTGGTTGGGTAGCATACAAGAGGCAACTAATTGATGTTTCTCTCTCACATCAATGCTTCTCTCTCTCTCTCACTGTCCCCCTTGCTCTTTCTATGGAAATTAAAAAATAAAAAAAACATATCCTTGAGTGAGGATTAAAAAATTAATACTTGTACTTTGTGATGCTTCCAATCAATTTTTTTTTAATTTTTATTATTTTATAATTTAAAATTTACAAACCCTTGTATTATAGGCTGACTTTCAATAGGTCACAGAAAGAAAGAATTTCTGCTACATATAAAATTCCCACCAGAAGCAGATCTTCAAGAATGGTTTAGGATAAACCAAGATGGCTGCATAGGTAAACACTTAAACTTCTGCCTCGCAAAACAATTTCAAAATTACAACTACACGACAAAATGGACATCATCCAGAACCACAAGAAAGCTGGCTGAGTGAACATTCTACAACTAGAAGGAAAGAGAAAAGCTCACAGAGAATCAGAAGAGCTGCTAAAGGCTGAGGTATGGAGACAAGCACGGAGAGGAAGGGCAGCTGAGTGCCTAGCTGGCTTTCTCTGGCGGAGGGAGTCAGAAGCTCTCAACTTCACTGAACACCAGTTCTGGGCGAGATCCTGGGGACCCAGACTCATGCAGGGGAAATCTGGACTGTCAGGAAAAGAGAGAGCACACAGAAACTAAGGGAAGCCATGAAAGGCAGCGGTCTGGAGGTGCATGCGCAAGTGCACACAGAAAGGACTAACTGCTGAGTGTGCTGCTGGCTTTCTCTAGCAGGAAAGAGATGGAAGCTCCCAACTGTGCTGAACCCCAGTTTCAGGCAAGAATCTGGGAATCCAGATTCATTTGGGGAGAAAATGGACTGTCTGGCAGTGAGCAAAACTCAAGAACAACTTTCTTTCAGAGGTGTTTTGCAACGATTACCAAGGGACACTGAGACCCAGGGGATTCATAGGGCAGGGCTGACGGGAAGCCAAGACTGTCTGCTCAGCTCTGAGACTTTGCCCATCCAAGCTGAGCACAGAAGCTCTTGCAGTTTTGCAAGTCTTGTCTCATAAGGCTGTCTCCAGCACAGAAGTTCTCCTAGCATAAATACAGCTGATTATCACAGTCAGTTGGCTTGGAGGTCAATTCCTCCCAGTGATACCAACAATCAAGACTAATTACAACAAGGCTATAAATTCAATCCACAAAGGGGTACACCAAGAGTGTCCACATCAGGTAACTGGGGAGACTGAGCCACTGGGCCATATAAGACACCTAGCATTCAAAGCTAGTCTACCAACTCAGGGAAGCAGTGAAAATGTGAAGACAAAGAAACAGATCACAAATGAAAGAAATTAAGGAAAACAAATGACTTGATATAGAATTCAAAACTACAGTTATAATGTTTTTCAAGAACCCAGATATCAACCCAATTCACTATGCTCAATTAATATTTGACAAAGGAGGCACGAATATACAATGGAGTCAAGACAGTTTCTTCAATAAATGGTGTTGGGAAAATTGGACAGACACATGCAAAAGAATGAAACTAGATCATCAACTTACACCATTCACAAAAATAAACTCAAAATGGATACAGGACATAAACATCAGACGAGAAACCATAAAAATACTAGAAGCATCCACAGGCAGCAAAATCTCAGATGTATGCCAAAAGAACTTCTTCACTGATACTGCCCCTAGGGCAATGGAAGCTAAAGAGAAAATAAACAAATGGGACTTCATCAAAATAAAAAAGCTTTTTTACAGCAAAAGAAACCATCAACAAAACAACAAGAAAGCCCATGGTGTGGGAGAACATATTTGCAAATAATACCACTGATAAAGGTTTAATCTCCAACATTTACAGACAGCTTATACAAATAAATAAAAGGAAGATGAATGATTCAATTAAAAAATGGGCAATGGACCTAAATAGAATATTTTCAAAAGAAGACAGAAGGAAGGCCAAAACATGCTCAAAGTCACTAATTGTCCTATAGGTGCAAATCAAAACAACAATGCGGTACCATCTCACACCTGTCAGAATGGCCAACATCAACAAATCAACAAATCAACAAACGACAAGTGTTGGCAAGGTTGCCGAGAAAAAGGAACCCTCGTGCACTGCTGGTGGGAATGCAGACTGGTGCAACCACTGTGGAGAACAGTGTGGAATTTCCTCAAAAAACTGAAAATGGAACTCCCATTTGACCCAGTAATCCCACTTCTAGGAATATATCCCGAGAAACTAGAAACACCAATCAGAAAGGATATTTGCACCCCTATGTTCATAGCAGCACAATCTACAATAGCCAGAATTTGGAAACAGCCTAGGTGCCCGTCAGCAGATGATTGGATCCAAAAACTATGGTAAATCTACACAATGGAATACTATGCTGCCATAAAAAAGAAGGAATTCTCATCATTTGCAGCAACCTGGATGGAATTGGAGAACATCATGCTGAGTGAAATAAGCCAATCAATGAAGGAGAAACACCACATGACCTCACTCATTGGTGGATGATAAAGAACATTATAAACTGATGAACCAAGAGACAGATATAGAGAAAGTAAAGCAACAGGCAGACTGTCAAATAACAGTGGGGAGGGGAGGAAGATCTGGAGGAGATAATAGCTCAACTGAAGGACTTTTATACATGCATATAAGTACAACCAATGGACACAAAACTCTGGGGAGGGAGGGGATGTGTGGGAGGGAGGGAGGAGGACAAAAAAAATTAATAAAATATGTAAAAATAAATAAATAAATTAATTAATTAATTAAAAATTAAAAAAAAAAAAGAATTTCTTAGAAAACACAGACAAATTTAGTGAGACCCTTAAGGATATGAAAAAGGACCAAGTAGAAATTAAACATACACTGACTGAAATAAAAAATATTATATAGAGACCTAACAGCAGACTATAGGAACGCAAGAATCAAGTCAAAGATTTTAAATACAAAGAAGCAAAAAACACTCAACTTGAAAAGCAAAAAAGACAAAAAGAATCCAAAAATTTGAAGATAGAGTAAGGAGCCTCTGGGACAATTTCAAGCTTACCAACATCAGAATTATGAGGGTGCCAGAAGAAGAGAGAGAGAAAGATAACTGAAATCCTACTTGAAGAAATAATGACTAAAAACTTCACTCACCTGGTGAAAGAAATAGATTTACAAGACCAAGAAGCACACAGAACCCCAAACAAAAGAAATCCAAAGAGGATCACACTAAGACACATCATAATTAAAATGCCAAGAACAAAAGACAAAGAGAAAATATTAAAAGCAGCAAGAAAAAAACAGTTAATTACCTACAAGAGAGAACCCATAAAATTGTCAGCTGATTTCTCAACAGAAACTATTCAGGCCAGATGAGAGTGGCAAGAAATATTTAAAGTGATGAATAGCAAGAACCTACAACCAAGATTACTCTACCCAGCAAAGCCATTATTCAGTATTGAAGGTCAGATCAACAGCTTCACAGATAAAAAAAAGCTAAAGGAGTTCATCACCACCAAACCAGTATTATATGAAATTCTAATTTCTTTAAGAAGAAGAAGAAGAAATAAAAAGGTAAAGATAAAAATTATAAACAACAAATACATATCTATCAAGAAGTGAGTCTAAAAATCAAGTGAATAAAAAATCTAATGAGCAGAATAAACTGTTGAATATAATAGAATCAGAGGCATATAAAGGGAGTGGACTGACAATTCTCAGGAGGAAAAGGGTGTGGTGGGTACAGAAAGAGACTGGACAAAAATCATACACCAGCTGAAACCGGTTTGGCTCATTGGATAGAGTTTGAGTCTGCGGACAGAAAGGTCCCAAGTTCGATTCTGGTCAGGAGCATGTGCCTTGGTTGCGGGCACATCCCAAATGGGGGGGGGGGGGGGGATGCAGGAGGCACCTGGTCGATGTTTCTCTCTCATCAATATTTCTAACTCTCTAGCCCTCTCTCTTCCTCTCTGTAAAAAATCAATAAAAAATATTTTTAAAAATCGTACACCAATGTATGAGGACAGTGGGGGGGGAGGTAAGGGCAGAGGGTGGGTGGGAACCGGGTAGAGGGAAGCTATGGGGGGAAAAAGAGAAACAATTGTAATAATCTGAACAATAAATATATTTTTTTAAAGAATGGTTTAGCATCAGGTTCCCCACACAATATGCTTTGCGTGACAGACAAGGAGCTGTCCCATTCCGGATTTTCCAGGATGAGGTTCTCTCTGTACAAACCTGATCCTCACAGCAGTGGAGCAAACCAAGCCATGTGGTCCAACCAATTAAAGAGAGCCAGAAATTTTGTTTTAATTAACATTCCAATATGTTTGGATTGCACAGTATACACTGCTTAAATATACAGACTGCTCTAGAGCCAGATTGCCTTTGTGCAAAGTCTGATTCTATCACTTAGTAATTGTGCAAGATACTGAATATATTTTCAAAATTTTTCTTTTTTATTGATTTCAGAGAGGAACATAAATATATAGAGAGAAACAACAATGATGAGAGAGAACCATTGACTGGATGCCCCTTGTATCCCCCTGTTGGAAGTTGAGCCCAAATCTGGGAATTGAACCTTGACCTCCTAGTTCATGGGTCGATGTTCAGCCACTGTACCACATTGACCAGGCTTGGCTATTTTATTGCCTTAAATGCTTACCTGTAAATGTTTCTGTAAATAGTTTCTGTCATAGGAGTGTTGGGCAAATTTAGTGAGATATATAAAAAAACATTTAGAAAAGTGATTTATATAAATACCACTCTTATTTTATTGATATCAGCAGATTCATTTCCTGTTCTCCTAGACTGAAAAAAATGTTTGATTTCAATGGTAAAGATATGAAATGGTAAAGACTATAGAAATAGCCAGCATATTGATGGTATATTTTTATACCATCAATATGCTGGCTATTTCTATAGTCTTTTTTGTTGTGTTTGTTCTTTTGTTTATTTTTTAAATTCCACATATAAGTAACATTATATTGTATTTGTCTTTCTCTGAATTATTATACTTTGCACACTATTTTCTAGCCTTTCCATGCTATCACAAATATTAAATTTTATTCATTTTTATTATTGAGTAATAATTTACCTATTGATATGCACCTAGGTTGTTTTCATATTTTGGTCATTGAAAATAATGCTACCACAAACATAGGGGTGCATGCATCTTTCTGAATTAGCATTTTTGTTTTCTTTGGGCAAATACCCAAAACTGAAATTGCTGTGCCATATGGTAGTATCATTTTTAGTTTATTGAGAAATCTCTATTCTGTATTCAAAAGTGACTGCACCAATTTTGAATCCCACAAACAAAGCACAAGGGTTTCCTTTTCTCTACATCTTTACCAACACTCATAATTTTATTATAGCCATAACAAATGTAAAGTGGTATCTCATTGTGCTTTTGATTTGCATTTCTTTGATGATTAGTGATGTTGAGTATTTTTTTCATATATCCTTGTCCATGAGTTTGTCTTCTTTGTAAAAATGGCCATCCTTTCTTTTGATGATTGCCATAAAAGTGGGGGAGCATAGAAAAGGTGAGGGTGAATAAAATGTAACAACTTCCCGTTATAAAATATGTAAACCAGGGTGATATAGTATATAGAGCAGAATTTAGTGTCAATAATATTGTAATAACTGCATGGTGACAGATAGTTATAAACCTAGTATGGAGATCACATCATAAGTTATACAAATGTTGTATCATTATTCTGTGCAATCCAAATTAATATACTATTATCTGCCAATTATAATAAAATTGTAAATAAATATATAAAACACAATATCATATGTGAATTCATTATTAACTAATAAACTTTGTAAATTATAAATGCTATTAAGGGGCATTGCAATTTTCAACCTATATGCCACAAGAATTTTTAAAACATGCAATACCTGACTATTTAGACAGGGGCACTGACCTCTTTCCCATTAATTGTTAAATAAATAAATAAATAAATGACAACAGCCAAGTGCAACAATAGCCATCCAGTGTGACTGAATCAAAATTATACCTATTTTTGTTAGATCGGCAAAAAAAGTATTTCTTGATGTGCTACAGAATTTTAGTAATTAGTGTTCGTGTGCCATGAGATGAAAAATGTTGAAACTTGCTGCTTAGCTACTTTGATAAAGATAGGATCAAAAGCAGTTAGATTCATATTGATCTGAGATAAAGCTCATTCTTACTTATTGCTCGGACCTACGCAGAGTTACAAAAACTTTTTAAGCCTACATTTTATTATTTATTAAAGAGAAAAGTATGATGTACATGTCACGGTAACTGGAAATGACATTAGTTAATGTTTAGAAAGTTCATATCATGTCTGGAATATAATACATCTTCAATATATATTTATATTGTGATAACTATTATTATTATGTTCTGGTTATTTATTAGTGTTTACAGACACCACAAAACTTGGTGGCTCAAAACAATAATTTATTTTTTATCTCTCGAGGTTCTGTGTGTTGGCAGAGCTCAGTGAGGTAATTCTCACTTGAGTCCCCTCATGCAATCAGTTGGTAGCTTAGCTAAAATTATCTGAAGGCTCAACTGGGTTGGACATCTAAAATGACTTCTTCTAGATTCACATGTCTTGTACCTCATCTATATATCAGGAATAATTTGGTACTATCCAAGTGTCTCTCTCTCTCCATTTGAACTTTCCACTTGGCAATTTGAACTTGCAACATAGCAGTCTCAGGATAAATGGTTTTCTCGAATGGTTGCTGGGTTCCTGAGGACAGGGTATAAGCTATGACAATATTTTAAACTAGCCATTGAAGCCACACCTCGTCATGTGAAATATACTCCCTTTGTTACAAATGAGTCATAGATTCAAGGCAAGAAACTATATAAGACTGTGAAAACTAGAAGGTATGATTCAAGAGGGTTGGGTAATCTTAAAAGTAGATCTACTACAGTATAATCTCTATAATCACTATTATCATTGTCCACATAGTCATACTAGCATCATTCTTGATTTAACTACAACTTATTTCAATCTATTTAAGAAAAGCATAAGGAAAATATTAGTATGCTTCAATTGTCTGTAGCCATATCACTCTACTTCTGAGACCTATTCATGGGGGGAAATCCAAAGAATTAGAATTTATTTATTTCTAGAGATGTTTGTCCTGAAGATATAAAGTTGGGGTGAAAAAAAGAGAATTACTAACAAATAAACAAAAAAAGAACAAAGTAAATTAAGGCATGTATTCAAGAAAATATTAAGTAAACATTAAGATGTTTTAGAGGATATTTTAAAATATCTGCTTTGTTACCACATTTTATATATATAATGTAAATTATACATACCTTTAGAATGATATAATGACACATTATAATTACAATGATATATTTTTGCAAATGTAAGAAAGGATTTTGAGATAGGGTAATTATACATGATTATCTAGGCATGCTTAGCTTATAAGTGGGGGCAGAAAGCAGAAAGAGATTTGAAAATGTTACTCTGACAACTTTGCAGGTGGAGAAAGGGTCAAGAGCCAAAGAAATGCAGGTGGTCTCTAGATGTTGGAAAAGGCAAGGAAACAGATTGCCCCTAGAACTAAAGGAATGCAGCCCTACTGACTCATTTCAGGCTTCTGACCTCCAGCACTATTCAGATGGAAAACTGGTGTTGTTTTGGTCCACAAACTTTGAGTAATTTTTTTTTAAATAGAAACAATAGGAAATAAATGTAAGCAATAAATGTTTCATAAAGCCTAATAGAAATCTTCCAAACTGAATGTGATATTATAGTCAACCTAAATATCAAGATGTTCTCATCCTCTATTTTCAAAATATCCTTATAATAAATATATACACAAGCATAGATTCTTTATTAGCATAAATGCTATTCCTCCGTTTTCTCTTTATAGTATTATTTTTCTTAAATACCATGTTAATATTTTTAGTATCTTTCTGTCCTAGTGCAGATTTGAAAAATTATGCAAGGGCTTGTCTGATGTTCTTCCAAGTCTACCCATCAAGCTGGTGAAGATTAACCTTTCATTTGAGAAAGTAATATAATGAGAAAATCTGATTAAATAAAATAAGCCTACTCAATGAACCAGCCAGACTTCAGTTATGTGTGAAGGACAACAGAACCTCTGTGACAAGTCCAAATAAACTGCTGTCATACATTCTATTTTTCAACAATGTCTTTTATCAGGTAAACGAATCTTTGCTAAAGAACCACCTAAGGAAGAAACAGGCCATTATACACTGTCCACTGATGCACTTCAGAGCTACTTAATATTTCTTTTAGAGGTGGAAAGTTAGATTTGTTGCTTGACTAAATAAGGTGCAGCAAAAGGTTGAAGCATTCTTCTTCTGTTGTTTTCCAAACCAGAAAATTACTGTCTCACTTGATTCTAAGTGGCAAGTGAAATAATAAGAAAATAGGATTGCTATCCTATTAGTTGTCACCATACAGAGAAAAGGCAACAGCTTAAATTTTTGTTACTCTAACACCAAACATCTTCAGATTCTAGACATTATTTTTTTTCCAAGAGGAGAAAGGGCAAAGCTGTGGTGGACTGCAAGAGAACATTTCATCTTAGTAAACTCCCTTACTTGCTTATAAATAACTGAAAATTTCCTTTATGTGAAAAATCCTTAAGTGACTCCATAAAATTGACATTCATCTAAACCATTGTTTATTAGTTTTAGATAGATAGATAGATAGATAGATACATAGATACATAGATAGATAGATAATAGATAGATAGATGTAATATGCAAATTAGGCCCGGACACTGTAATGGGTCACAGGAGGTTGCACACGCAGGTGAGGCCCAGAGTGGAGATGGAGACAGAAACAGGAGGGCCTGACGGAGCCTGCAAGGTGGCTCTGGTGGCCTGGAGCGGCCACAGGCAGGGGAGCCAGGGGGGCCTGGGGCAGAAGTCAGGCATGAGTTCTGGCCGCGGTGGTGCCAGTCAGGCCTGACTCCCCCATCAGCCCATGGGTTTCCCCCTCACATGGCGGGAGTCAGGGCGCCTCCTCACGTGATTTCAATTGCGTGCTGGGCCTCTAGTACTGAAATAAGAATGAAATGTCTAGGTTGGTCTTTTAACATTTCCTTTGTGCAATTAAGCCTGCAATTCATGTACCTGTCATCAGAAAGCAATAGTCCCACCAGAATTAAGCAGCTAAGGTTCTATGGCTCTGAAAACCAAGTTATTCAGAAGTTCAAATTATTTGTGATTTAGATGCTAGATTAACTTGCTCTTAAAACGAATTAAAAATAATGCATTAAGTAATTTCCAGTGAGATCAATAATTAAGCTAATAGTAGCAAGATAAGTGTTTCTTCTAAGAAACTTTATCTTATTCCATCTCTGAATATTTTAAATATTTTTGAACCTGAACAAGTGAATTGTCCTCTTGCCATTCACTTGCTGAGGAATGAATATGTTCTGATGAATTTATATACTCCAAATTGGGTATGTCTGGTCTCCAGAAACCTGAAAGCAGCATACTCTAATCTGTAGATTTCAAATTATTTCTTCTTGTGAAAATATGCATGCATACTCACACACACCAGTTGCTATATAGAGAGAACAAGGCAGGCCACTCAGTAGCTTATGCTGATTGATGACAGTGAAGAAATGAATAAAAGGATTGTAAATGTCTGCTTAATTTATACTACAAAATTTGTCATTAGATTTTGTAATCTATTTGATCATTTTTAGAAAATCTATCAGAAACTGCCGAGACCGGTTTGGCTCAATGGATAGAGCGTCGGCTTGGGGACTGACAGGTCCTGGGTTCGATTCCGGTCAAAGGGCATGTACCTTGGTTGCTGGCATATCCCCAGTAGGGCGTGTGCAAGAGGCAGCTGATCAATGACTCTCTCTCATCGATGTTTCTAACTCTCTATCTGTCTCCCTTCCTCTCTATACAAAATCAATAAAGATATATTTAAAAAAAAAAAAGAAAGAAAGAAAACCTATCAGAAACCTAGAAATAAGGCATAAAGGTGGTGGCACCTCTTTATGATGTCACTGTGGGGGCCCAGAACGAGTCAGTCCACATGTGCCTCTGTGATATGCAGATTGTTTCAGACTAAAGGAAATATTATCCTCCAACCGAAGAGAAAGTTTTGCCCCTTCTTAACCACCTAGAACAGGGATGGGGAACCTTTTTTTCTGCCAAGGACCATTTGGATATTTACAACATTATTCGTAGGCCATACAAAATTATTAACCTAAAATTTAACCTGCTATATTTGGTCAAACATTTAATTAACTCATCCCTAATGCTTGGGCGGGGCCAGACCAAATGATTTCATGGGGTTCATATGGCCTGCAGGCCAGAAGTTCACCCCTGACCTAAAAGAACTTGAATTAAAGGCATTGACCATAACAAGCCATTGTCAGAGATAATCTCTTTTGACCTATCTATAGGGCAAGAAAACTTCTATTTACTGAGCACCTGCAAGGACCCTTTGAAGTCCCTGAGGCAATTTAAGTCATCTCTAGCTCAGCCTGTCTTATATACCCACTAGAGACCAGGTGCACAATGTTTGTGCACATGGGGGATGTCCTTCAGCCCGACCCATGCCCTCTCACAGTCCGGGATTCCTTGGGGTTTGTCCACCAGCCAGCTTAGGGGAATGGACATAAGCCAGCAGGCAGACATCCCCGAAGGGTCCTTAGCACTGCTGGAGGCAGGACTCCTGACACTGCCACTGTGCTTGCCATGAACCTGGCTTCTGGCTGAGCTGCGCTCCCCCTGTGGGAGTGCACTGACCACCAGAGGGCAGCTCCTGCATTGAGCGTCTGCCTCCTGGTGTTCAGTGTGTGTCATAGAGACTGCTCATTCTGCTGTTCGATCAACTTGCATATTAGGGTTTTCTTATATAGGATAATATTGTAATAACTATATACGGTGCCACTTGCATATTAGAAATACCAGGAAGAACACTATGCAAAGTATATGATAGTCTACCTGACACTAATGTAAAATAATAGTGATTGTAAACTCTAATTTTAAAAAATTAATTTAAAAGGATAACATGAATTCAGATAAACATAATTAAAATGTATCTTTGGACAAAGCAGAACAGTTTAATAATTTTGGTCTAAGTAGATTTTTAAAAGTACCATATGTCTTTTATCTTCTTGATTATTAAGTATAACAATAGTTTTTATATTCATAAGATTTGCTTGTGTTATCAAAAAATGTCCTCGTTAGACTGAATGTCAAAAATATTTTATATGAGCCGAAACCAGTTTGGCTCAGTGAATAGAGCGTCGGTTTGCGGACTGAAAGGTCCCAGGTTCGATTCCGGTCAAGGGCATGTACCTTGATTTCGGGCACATCCCCAGTGGGGGGTGTGCAAAAAGCAGCTGGTCGATGTTTCTCGCTCTCTATCCCTCTTCCTTCCTCTTTGTAAAAAAATCAATAATATATATATTTTTTAAATGTTTTATATGGGTTTATTGATCAAATAAGCTGATAGTTATTTACATAATTTTTGAGATTTGAAAAAGTAAATCAGTGTTCAACAAAATTAGATAGTAATTCCAATAAACATTTTATAGCATTAATTATATTTGTTATATATTAGCTAAACATTATTTCTAATATTTGAAATAACCTAAAATATGAGTAAATGTTAAATAAGGTTAATATATAAATATTTTTTGGGTATCTGTTTAATTTCTCAGTAATGGTAGATACTAAAACATGATTACTAAGTATAATTGTAAACATAAATTTTGCTTCTTATTTTTATGTGTTTCAAGAGACTATCCCTTTGAGTCACTTAAAGATACTTATTTTCTATTTTAAAAAGACATATAAAAATGTATATAGCAGTAGAAAATTGTGATATCTATAGTCATGAATTTTAATAGTCTACTAGGATGCATGAATATGATAAACATTTTGTAACAAACCATCTCTAAGCATTTTCTCTGAAATTGATATTTCTTTTGGTTAAAAATTATAATTAACATGAATAGTTGAGCTTATCCTAGGGAAAGTGATGATCCAGAAGCATAAATGTGGACACAAATTAATAAAATGTATTTTCTAATCAATTCATATAAAAAGAGTAGTCTAATCTGTTTGTTTATTTCATAGTTTGAAAGAGAATATTGAAAAGCAAAAGCTGAATGTTTATAAAAATGTTTCCAATACTCACAGAAGGGAATTTTTACTTGTTTTAGTTTAAAATATCTGGATCTGTAGAGAAACAAGGGTTGTGTAAATAGTTTTGCCAAAGTTTGCTCAGTTTTATGTGCTTATTTTTAAAATGCCATGAAGAGTTTTCTGCCAAATATTGATGCCAAACTGGAATTTGACTTTCCCACTGTTAAAATGATAAATGATCCTCTTTTACCTTCTGTGCAATCTGCCCAGACATAGTAGAGATTCCATGGCCTACCAAAATGATTTTGTATTTTTGAGATAACTTTATCATTCACTTCATTTTAAAAAATAGAATAAAGTTTCCTAACATATAAAAAAGATGTTTCCCTCTAATTTGTTGCCCAGGTATCCATGTTGTATCTTAACTTAATGGCCAAATATCTTATGTAAATCTTTTTTTAAATGTATCTTTATTGCTGAAAGTATTATATATGTTCCTTTTTTTCCCCATCGATCCCTTCGAGCCTGCACCTGCTCCCTACCTAGGCCTCCACCACAATATTGTCTGTGTCCATGAGTATGCAGATATGCATATAAATTCTTTGGTTAATCTCTTCCCACTCACCCTCCCTCACCTCCCTTTGAGATTCTTCAGTGTGTTCTATGCTTATATTTTATTGTCAGAAGAGCAGGCCCTTTGCTTCAGAAAAAAAAGAAAAAGAAAATTGTAAGTAAAATGTTTAAATCAAAACATTCCTTATGTTTCCCAGAAAATCCCCATGAGGTGATATAGAACTCCTTTTTCACTTTCTAAAAGTGATACTAGATGTAGATTTGTTTGTTGTCTTCCGTGGTTTTCAATTAGCAAAATACAATCTAAGACCTGCATAGGAATTGTCAAATTTAAAAAGATGTTGAGGCTATCAAAGCTAAGTTTGACGAGTTATAATATTAGTAATAGAAATATTTCTATAAAAATACCTTGCAGATTTGTCAATGACTTTATAATCCATGGTTTGTTCTTAATTTCATGAGAAACATGGATAAGATTCTTAGGTCATAGCTATATACTTCACCAGAATAAAAAATTTTACTCTTTTATGTTTTATACTGTTGGCAAGAAATTGAACACAGTCATTTATTATCATTATCAAACAGGTTTTTGCTTCCTTCTGATGGTAGTCTTGAAGGCTCTGCTATAAGCTGCATCTAGAATGTGTATATTAAACAACATTGCATTATGGAAAGAACAGTATTAGATACTTTGAACTAAACCTACTCTTTAGGATGTTGATACTGCAACATCCTAAAGAGTAGGATGTTGTATATAGGTTTCCAAGCTGACATGACTTAGAGAATTTTCAGACTATTCCAGTTAAGTGAGGCATTATATAGAAATTTCTCTATTGTCCAGAAACAAATGAAAACACACTGCTGATCCCCAATCCAATAGAATTAATTACCCAGGATTAAATAATCAACTTGTGCAATTCAACTGCTGTTATTTGTGTGGAATATTCTTGATGATATTTTCAATATTCTCTTTTTATGGATAGATGGAGTCACTATCTCTAAGCCTCAATTTAGTGGACTACATTTTCTAAACAGAAATAAATTATTTTAATGACATCTGGTTGTCACTGACCCCTACCTCCTCCTGCCCTTGCTCAGAATTCAGAAACAAGCAACCTCTTTTGAGTTTCCTTATATTTTAGGGCATCCATTCAGTGACACCTGTCTTCCTGTTTACTGGTATATGATTGGACGAGTTGTATAACCACGGCCTCATCTTGGTGTCACAATGATTCTCACTTAATCAGGCATGACAATCCCACTATTAGGAAATGTGTTGACTTTATATGTGAATCTGGTGCTTGGAGCCCCTACCCACCAAACAAAAACAGACCCAGAGAAAGAGAAGCAGCGGACAGACTCTCAAACCTCACAAGGAAAGTAGGGGAGGGGAAGAGATCAACCAAAGGACTTGTGTTCATGCATATGGGCCTGGCCAGTGGCCATGGACAACAGTGGGGTGGGGGCATATTGGGATGGGAATGGGGGGAATAAGGACAACTATGTGACACCATAATCAATAAAAAAATAAAAAAATAAAAGACAAAAACAAACAAAAATATTGTGAAATATTTTGCCACATAGTGTATGAGAATGTCCCTGAATCTCTCAGCTAGCTCCCACCTAACACCCCTGTGCAGAGTGCCCTCTCAGGGGCTGCGGGGGCTGGTGGCAGGGGCTGCTGGTGGCAGGCAGGGCAGGAAGATGGGCACAGGAAGGCAGGAGCCAGGTAGGGCCTCAGGGCGGGGCCGCGGGGCGGGGCAGCGGGGCGGGGGGGGAGGGGGCGGGGTCGCTGGGCGGGGCCTATGGGAGGGGCCTGAGGTGGGGCCGCGGGGCGGGCCTGAGGGCGTGGCCGTGGCGCGTGGCCGAGGGGCGGGGTCTGGGAAGATGCCTGCGCTGAGTCAGGGTGTGAAGGGCCTGGTGGCCCTGATCACTGGAGGCGCCTCGGGCCTCGGACTGGCCACCGCCGAGCGGCTGGTGGCGCAGGGCGCCAGAGCCGTGCTCCTGGACTTGCCCTCCTCCAAGGGGAAGGCGCAGGCCCAGCGGCTGGGGGAGAGATGCGCCTTCGCCCCAACGGACGTGACCTCCGAGTCGGATGTGCGGGCGGCCCTGGCGCTGGCGAAGGGCACCTTTGGCCGCGTGGACGTGGCCGTCAACTGCGCGGGCATCGCCGTGTCCTTCAAGACCTACGACCCGAAGCACAGCCGGGTCCACCCGCTGGAGGACTTCCAACGGGTCATCCATGTGAACCTCATCGGCACCTTCAACGTGGTCCGCCTGGTGGCGGGGGCGATGGCCCTGAACACCCTGGACGCTGAGGGCCAGCGCGGGGTCATCGTCAACACGGCCAGCGTGGCGGCCTTCGAGGGCCAGGTGGGCCTGGCCGCCTACGCCGCCTCCAAGGGGGGCCTGGTGGGCATGACGCTGCCCATCGCCCGCGACCTGGCGCCCCTGGGCATCCGCGTCGTCACCATCGCACCCGGGGCATTCAACACCCCGATGCTGTCCACGATCCCCGAAAAGGTGTGCCAGTTCCTGGCCAGCCAGGTGCCCTTCCCGCAACGCCTGGGCCACCCCGCCGAGTACGCGCACCTGGTGCAGTCAGTCATCGAGAACCCCTTCATCAACGGCGAGGTCATCCGGCTGGACGGCGCCATCCGCCTGCAGCCCTGAGGGCACCCCGCCCCTTCCCACCCTGTGCTCCAGCGGGGGAAGCCCCCTGGCCTTTGTTTAACTCTGCCCATTCATCACCTCTGTGCCTAATAAAAGTCCATTTCTTACAGGGAAAAACAACATCACTTCAGTGCCTGATAAAGTCCAATTCTTACAGGGGGGAAAAAAAAAGTGAAAAGAGGAATTTACCCAAATTCATGAGGACCGCACATGAAATCTGGCAGAGAAAATGTCCTGTAGTTGGTTTCCTAGCTTTGGAATAGATGATCATATAAGAGAAACTTTTTCCAAATCCAGCCTGAGATTCGGTACCAGAATCTGGGGACAGTAGTTAGTCCTCTGGCATTTGTACTTGGCCAATACGGAATGGCTCTAGCTTTGCAAAGCAAAGTCTACAGATACATATGGTTAGTGTCTTACAGCACTCATTTGTATAATATACAGTAAAAGGACAACCACAGTGCATTGTGGAGGTATTAACTACTTTGAACTAATCAGGTCAAATCTAATCCCACAAACATTTTTGTGAACAAAAATAATCTTTGAAGATTACTTATTATCTCAAGGTGATAAAAAGTAAAAAAAATAAAAATAAATGTACAACAACTCTGAAACTTAAAGGAAAAAAAGTTATCTCTTTTGATGTTTTATATTGAAAGGAAACTGGAGGATTATCTAGGAGAATAACTTGTGCATGATATTGTTTACTACTGATTTGTAGTCCCAGATTTGATAGGAGATTTCCTCAGTAAAGGAATTAATTCCTCTCAGGTGGAACAGGTAATCCAAATGATTATAGATTATGGCCTGTTGGACTTCAACCAGTTTTATATCTAATGGAGCAATTAGATAGACATTTTCCATCATTTAATTAGTTGAATAAGTTTTCATGAATCAATTTGTAGGAGATATGTTTCTTAATATTTTAAAAATTATACTTTAGCCGAATCCGGTTTGGCTCAGTGGTAGAGTGTCGGTCTGCAGACTGAAAGGTCCCAGGTTCGATTCCGGTCAAGGGCATGTACATTGGTTGCAGGCACATCCCCGGTAGGGGGTGTGCAAGAGGCACCTAGTCGATGATCCTCATGGATGTTTCTAGCTCTCTATCTCTCTTCCTCTCTTTAAAAAAACAATTAAAAAATCATACTTTAATAAATATCATTAATACACATATATGGAACTAGAAAAGGGGAAACATCATTAAAACATGCCAACTTATGCCAACTTCCCACCACCAGCTATCAATGGAATATGATTTTAGACATCTATCCAGCTGTATGTCTCTACTAGAAAAATACTGAAGGCCATTCATGGCAAAGATACGTACATCTGGAAATTTTCCTACTAAAACTCATTTAGAGAGTATAATTTGGTGGGAAATTTTTTTACTAAGTGTTGTAATTTATAATTATATGAATTAATACATTTCTAGATGATCTTTGCTTAACAAATTCTTTCTCTTCCATGGTTTAGAAATTTATATTTACTCTCTAGAATTTTAGGTTTCTGGAGATATTTGGAGTAATATTTGATACTTGAAAACTCAAATACAAATGTAAATTATTTTTAATTTATCCTATCAAGTTGATAACTGAATCTTTCTTTCTGTATCAATGATGAAGTCACTATCTCTAAGCCTTGATTTAGTGGACTATATTTTCTAAACGGAAATAAAACATTTTTTTAAAATACATTTTTATTGATTTTTTACAGAGAAGAAGGGAGAGGAATAGAGAGTTAGAAATATCGATGAGAGAGGAACATCAATCAGCTGCCTCCTGCACACCCGCTACCGGGGATGTGCCCACAACCAATGTACATGCCCTTGACCGGAATCGAACCTGGGACCTTTCAGTCCACAGGCGGACGCTCTATCCACTGAGGCAAACCGGTTTTGGAGGAAATAAAACATTTTAATGGCATCTGGTTGTCACTGACCCCTACCTCCTCCTGCTCTTGCTCAGAATTCAGAAACAAGCAACCTCTTTTGAGTTTCTTTACATTTTAGGGCAATGTAGTCATTTGCATTCATTCAGTGAAACCTGTCTTCCTGTTTACTGGTATATGATTGGACGAGTTGTATAACCATGGACTCATCTTGGTGTCACAATGATTCTCACTTAATCAGGCATGACAATCCCACTATTAGGAAATGTGTTGACTTTATATGTGAATCTGGTGCTTGGAGCCCCTACCCACCAAACAAAAACAGACCCAGAGAAAGAGAAGCAGCGGACAGACTCTTAAACCTCACAAGGAAAGTAGGGGAGGGGAAGAGATCAACCAAAGGACTTGTGTTCATGCATATGGGCCTGGCCAATGGCCATGGATAACAGTGGGGTGGGGGGATATGTAGGTAGGGGTTTGGGATGGGAAGGGGGGGATAAGGACAACTATGTGACACCATAATCAAGAAAAACAAATAAAAAAATAAAAAACAAAAACAAACAAAAATATTGTGAAATATTTTGCCACATAGTGTATGAGAATGTCCCTGAATCTCACAGCTAGCTCCCACCTAACACCCCTGTGCAGAGTGCCCTCTCAGGGGCTGCGGGGGCTGGTGGCAGGGGCTGCTGGTGGCAGGCAGGGCAGGAAGATGGGCACAGGAAGGCAGGAGGGGGGGCGGGGCCTCGGGGCCAAGGCAACGGGGCAGGGCCGCGGGGCGGGGCCGCGGGGCTGGGGGGGTGGGGCGGGGCCGAGGGGCGGGGCCGAGGGGCGGAGAGGGGGCACGGGGGGGGGCGCGGGGCGGGCCTGAGGGCGTGGCCGTGGCGCGTGGCCGAGGGGCGGGGTCTGGGAAGATGCCTGCGCTGAGTCAGGGTGTGAAGGGCCTGGTGGCCCTGATCACTGGAGGCGCCTCGGGCCTCGGACTGGCCACCGCCGAGCGGCTGGTGGCGCAGGGCGCCAGAGCCGTGCTCCTGGACTTGCCCTCCTCCAAGGGGAAGGCGCAGGCCCAGCGGCTGGGGGAGAGATGCGCCTTCGCCCCAACGGACGTGACCTCCGAGTCGGATGTGCGGGCGGCCCTGGCGCTGGCGAAGGGCACCTTTGGCCGCGTGGACGTGGCCGTCAACTGCGCGGGCATCGCCGTGTCCTTCAAGACCTACGACCCGAAGCACAGCCGGGCCCACCCGCTGGAGGACTTCCAAGTGGTCATCCATGTGAACCTCATCGGCACCTTCAACGTGGTCCGCCTGGTGGCGGGGGAGATGGCCCTGAACACCCCGGATGCTGAGGGCCAGCGCGGGGTCATCGTCAACACGGCCAGCGTGGCGGCCTTCGAGGGCCAGGTGGGCCTGGCCGCCTACGCCGCCTCCAAGGGGGGCCTGGTGGGCATGACGCTGCCCATCGCCCGCGACCTGGCGCCCCTGGGCATCCGCGTCGTCACCATCGCGCCTGGGCTGTTCGGCACCCCGCTGCTGACCACGCTCCCCGAAAATGTGTGCAAGTTCCTGACCAGCCAGGTGCCCTTCCCGCAACGCCTGGGCCACCCCGCCGAGTACGCGCACCTGGTGCAGTCAGTCATCGAGAACCCCTTCATCAACGGCGAGGTCATCCGGCTGGACGGCGCCATCCGCCTGCAGCCCTGAGGGCACCCCGCCCCTTCCCACCCTGTGCTCCAGTGGGGGAAGCCCCCTGGCCTTTGTTTAACTCTGCCCATTCATCACCTCTGTGCCTAATAAAAGTCCATTTCTTACAGGGAAAAACAACATCACTTCAGTGCCTGATAAAGTCCAATTCTTACAGGGGGGAAAAAAAAAGTGAAAAGAGGAATTTACCCAAATTCATGAGGACCGCACATGAAATCTGGCAGAGAAAATGTCCTGTAGTTGGTTTCCTAGCTTTGGAATAGATGATCATATAAGAGAAACTTTTTCCAAATCCAGCCTGAGATTCGGTACCAGAATCTGGGGACAGTAGTTAGTCCTCTGGCATTTGTACTTGGCCAATACGGAATGGCTCTAGCTTTGCAAAGCAAAGTCTACAGATACATATGGTTAGTGTCTTACAGCACTCATTTGTATAATATACAGTAAAAGGACAACCACAGTGCATTGTGGAGGTATTAACTACTTTGAACTAATCAGGTCAAATCTAATCCCACAAACATTTTTGTGAACAAAAATAATCTTTGAAGATTACTTATCTCAAGGTAATAAAAAGTAAAATATAAAATAAAAAAATTGTACAACAGCCCTGAAACTTAAAGGAAAACAAGTTATCTTTTTTTGATGTTTTATATTGAAAGGTAACTGGAGGATTATCTAGGAGAATAACTTGTACATGATATTGTTTACTACTGATTTGTAGTCCCAGATTTGATAGGAGATTTCCTCAGTAAAGGAATTAATTCCTCTCAGGTGGAACAGGTAATCCAAATGATTATAGATTATGGCCTGTTGGACTTCAACCAGTTTTATATCTAATGGAGCAATTAGATAGACATTTTCCATCATTTAATTAGTTGAATAAGTTTTCATGAATCAATTTGTAGGAGATACGTTTCTTAATATTTTAAAAATTATACTTTAATAAATATCATTAGTATACATATATGGAACTAAAAAGAGGGAAACATCATTGAAACATGCCAACTTATGCCAACTTCCCACCACCAGCTATCAATGGAATATGATTTTAGACATCTATCCAGCTGTATGTCTCTACTAGAAAAATACTGAAGGCATTCATGGCAAAGATACGTACATCTGGAAATTTTCCTAAAACTCATTTAGAGAGTATAATTTGGTGGGAAATTTTTTTACTAAGTGTTGTAATTTATAATTTTATGAACTAATACATTTCTAGATGATCTTTGCTTAACAAATTCTTTCTCTTCCATGGTTTAGAAATTTATATTTACTCTCTAGAATTTTAGGTTTCTGGAGATATTTGGAGTAATATTTGATACTTGAAAACTCACATACAAATGTAAATTATTTTTAATTTTTCCTATCAAGTTGATAACTGAATCTTTCTTTCTGTATCAATATGCTCTATTTTTCCATTACCTTACTGATGTATTGATGGCATGCTCATATTTCAGTTACTCTGATGGCCTGCTATCTATTTTCAGATACCCAAGAAAAAATTGTCAACTAATCCCCAAACTTTCATTTTAAGAATGAAGTGAACTCATTCTATCTTCAGTCCTTGAGCCTTTTGAAGAATTGCTATAAAAAGATAATTATTTCCTCTTGTACTAATTTTAGTTTTTGTCCCTGTTCTTTTTAAGCTTGCATTATAAATTTTTACTTTGTAATATTATTTTAAAAGCAAAAAAAAAATTTCATTTGAGAATAGTCATCTTCATCTTAGTAATAGACTAAATATATTCATATTGACATTGGGCAATGGCAAAAACATTCACCATACTCAATATTCACTAACTCAGTAATTACATAATTTTTATAATGAAATAATGTAAAGGGTTTCTTTTAAAACCACAAGATAAGAATTCCATTTCTCATTATCTATTTAGCATAACCTCAAGATTGAGTCTATTTTCCATTCATAAAAATGAATCCCTTGAATGTCATAATTCCAGTATATTTCTTTTTCTTTTTCTACACTTTGTGAAAACACAGACATTCATTTTAATAGTATTTCAATACAATTATTAAAATTTCAAATTGAGTCATCCATCATATTTTTAAAAAGGTCATAATTCTATTCACTAATGTTGACAATGTCTTGCCCAAAAAATGATCATAAAATTATAATTATATTATCATTCTATTAATTAAATTTTATAAATAGTGGTTTATTTTAATGAAAAATTTTATTGGAAAAATGTGTGTGTTTATTTTTTCAAGGTTCCTCTAACAAAGCTGTATCTCTTACTGATAGTAAGCACCTTCATCATTACAAGAAGACAACAGTACTTCCTTTACACTTCACAAAAGCATTTATTATCTGAATGAGATTACACTTAATTCCAATAACAATTAAATAAATCATTTTATTTATAAAGTTTTTCAGCACCATATTTTAATAAGATGTAGTACTTGAATTGAACCAACCTGTTGGTAATCAGTGAAGATAGGAAACCATGTTGATACAAATGATTGTTTTAACTTAAGTGGTTGGCAACCTTTAACACTTGTGCCAGATGGTGGCACACTGGGATATTGGACTGGCAACCAGCTTCTGGCAGGAGCTCAACCCCTTCGCACTTTACTATTTGGAGTTATTGTTACATTCCTGTCCACTGACATAGGCACAATCAATATCAATCATGAATTTCACAACATTTTCCTGCCCTTCACGTCAAGCCATCTGTTCTAAACTCTGTAATACAAATAAAGGAAAGGAAAATATTTTTAAAATCTTGAAAAGGATAATTTTATAAAATATTCTTATTCTACTGTAGATTAGGTGCTGGGTATGGAGGCCACAGGAACATAGGTTACCAAGGAGACAGAACTGAACCTCACATCACCCTGCTTTGGCCCTGGAGGATGGCTGGTTAGCCAGAGACGGGTAAGATTCCTCAGGGAAGAAACAACCTAAGACAGGCACAGTCACAGAGGGGCCATCAGGAGAAAACTTGGGGGTCAACAGAGGTGGGGCATAGACCCTCACCCCCCACCCAACTTTGCAGGGGCCTGAATCCTCACCCCTGTTGAGGGAGTCTCCTGCCCCCATGGCTGCTTCGCTTCCCATGCCCAGCTCAAATCAGAACCCAGTAACAGACAGAGACTTGGCTGACAGCAGCTGCCCTCGCACTACAACAAGACTTGTCTGAGTTGTCTTGTAAATATGGTGTGGGGAAGTGGGCTTTTGATATCTAAATCCAGTCTACCATCAGGAATGCTCAGGGCCTATCAAGAAGGCAAATAACCCTTTCCCCCAATATTTACACGGTAAAATAAGATTGTTTTAGAGTAATAAATTTGATAGTAAAATATTAGACAAGTTTTCAGACTAATTTAAATTGGCTAATTGAAATAAGCGAATATGCTAGAAAAACGAATTGCACTTGACAGAAAGCTGTTCCTAAAGTGGTTATAAATATTGATTTTGAAACAATCTATTTCTTAAAATATATAATG
Source organism: Pipistrellus kuhlii (assembly GCF_014108245.1). Taxonomy (NCBI): domain Eukaryota; kingdom Metazoa; phylum Chordata; class Mammalia; order Chiroptera; family Vespertilionidae; genus Pipistrellus; species Pipistrellus kuhlii. Next base: position 96,606,193 of record NW_023425404.1, read on the forward strand.
GAAATGAGGTGAATAAAAGCATTCACCAAACTTTTTCTCATTATCCAGAATAATGAAAATATGTTAGCAGTTTGTTATTTGCCAGCATGTTGTGTGGTTTTTTTTAAATTTTGAATTAACAGATAAAAAAGAGAGATACTGTCTTAATCAGCATCATGCAATTGCTATCTGATTGACATAATTTGAGGACACTGCAATTTTATTTGATACAGTCATTGCTTTTTGTCATAGGAATAATATATTGTTTTACAACACAGAATTGAACAAGAGATGAGAATTTTACTAACATTAAAAAATATATATATCTTACCTGTCAGGGACATAGAGAATGGAAGAATGCTTAAAAAATAAGTTTATGGGAGAGGATCCAAGATGGCTGCTCAGGTAGACATCTAACCGTAGCAGCACACAACAATTTCAATGGAATACAACTAAAATGTAGAGTGGACATCACCCAGAGCTACAGATAGTCGACTGACTGAAAATTCTACAACAAGAAGGAAAGAGAAAACCAGAAGGAAAATCAGAGGAGCTGAAAAAAAGTCTAAGGTATGGAGACATGCTGCGCTCCCACACGCACACGCGCACGGAGAGGTCGCAGCCGGAGAGGAGAGGGCTGGGTGCTGCCTGGCATTCCTTAGCAGAGAGGAAATAAAACCCCCAGCCTGGGCTGAACCCCCGAACTGGCAGTGCTGAGCCCCAGTTATGGGCCAGACCTTGGGGACCCAGGCTCTGGCAGGGGGAGACGGGCTGTGAGGCGGAATCCCAGGGGAGCAGGGAAGCACATTGCGCGCAGAGGACTGAATGTTGAATCTGATGCTGGATTGCCCTAGCCAGAAGAAACAAAGCCTCCGGCGGCGCTGAGCCTCAGTCCGGACTGCTCTGAACCCCAGTTCTAGTCCAATCTCTGAGGACCCAGGCTCGGGCAGGGGGAGACGGGGCTGTGAGGTGGAGTCCTGGGAGAGCGGCGAAAGGCCAAGCCCCCGGAGTCACGCACATTGCTCCTAAGGGAAGGAATGTTGACTCTGATGCGAGATTGCCCTGGAGGGAAGGAAACAGGAGTCCCGGCCATGTTGGGCCCCAGTTTTGACTGCTCTGAAGCCAGTCCTAGGCCAGACCCTGGGGACCCAGGCTCAGGCAGGGGGAGACGGGTTGTGAGGCGGAATCCCAGGGGAGCGGTGAAAAGCGGAGCCCCCAGAGTCGCGCACACTGCTCTCAGAGGACAGTCTGTTGACTCTGATCCTAGACTCCCCTAGCGGGAAGGAGAAAGAAGGTTCTAGACTGGAGGAATGGGACGGGGAGCAGGAGCCCCTGCCGGACGCCGGACAGCCTGGAGCCAGCAAGGAGCTGGGCGACGGGGGCCCCCCAGGGGGGGGGTGCCCCTGAGCCTTCTACCGCTGAGCGCGGGAAACGGAGCCAAGGCCGGGGGCTGCTTCCTGGGCGGCGATGACCCCTGCAACAGGCTGAAGCAGCGCAGGAGCCCACGGAGAACAAAGGGGTGCCACAGGCCAACCTGCTGAGCTCCCAGGACAAGGAGGAAGAAACCAAAGAAGTTCTCAATGCGAAGAAATCAAGTGAGAGCAAAAGATAGTAAAATTACTTAAGAAAGAATACAAAGAAGATCTTGAAAAATCAAAGACTAAGTCAGAACTCAACTCACCAGCCAACATTGCAACATAAATGCATTTAAAAAAAAAAAAAAGGACAGAATGTTGGAGCAGCGGCGGCCAGGCCTAGAGTGGCCAGGCACAAGGCAGTGGCAGCCAGGCCTGAGGCGGAGGCGGCCAAGCCCAGGGTGGCCAGTCCAGGAACACCCAGACCCAGAGTGGCCTGGCCCCGAGAAGCCAGGCCCGGAGCAGCGGTTGCCAGGCTGGGAGTGGCCAGGCCCGGAGCAGCGGCTGCCAGGCTGGGAGCGGCCAGGCCCGGAGCAGCAGCAGCCAAGTCCAGAGCAACTGGGTCGGGAGCGGCGGTGACCAGACCCGGAGCAGCTGGTTGTGGAACGAACCAGAGCAACAGAGGCCAGGCCCGGAGCAGCCAGGCCAGGAACCGCTCGCTCCTCGCCTGCCCCTGCCCCAAGGCTGCCTCTCAGACATGGCTGGAAACTTTTGTGGGAACCTGAGGGTCTGCTGAATCAAGTGATGAAGGCTTAGATCTGGATGTGTTGAGTTAGTATAGCACTGGGGTATTGATCTGTGAGTGCCTTGGGTGGAGCCTGGATGAGGCTGGTTGACCTATTTGGAAATGTCTTTTGTGTGAAGTGTATCTTTGGACATGTGGAGGAATTATTGATATGAGAAAATGCTAAGTAACTGATTTACTATCTGAAAAGGGATTTACTATCGGGGAAAGGGAGGGAGGAAGAGACTAAACTGTGCACCTATGGATGAGGACAATGGGGGATGGGGAGGGGGCAGAGGGTGGGGTGGGAACCTGGTGGAGGGGAGAAGAAATGAGGAACCTTTGTAATAATATGAACAATAAAGATTGATTTAAAAAAAATAAGTATATGGATTTATGCAGATATTAACAGTAAATCCCTTTTCATTTTATGATTTACTGTCATATTCTACCTGAAGAAGCATTTGTAGAAAATAAGAGTAGATTGATACATTCTTCTCAAATTAAATGATTTTAAAGGAAAATAATCTCATTAAGTACATTTTTAATCAGAGAATAATGGATATAGATTTTTTTTTGTATTTCCAGCCTTTTCTTTTGGATATAGATTTTTAAATGTATTTCTTAATCTTAAGAAAATCACTAGATAAAATTATATTTTGTTTTTGTACTAGAGTATTGCTGCCAATTCCTGGGTTACTTCAGGAAATACTTATCTCTAGAGTACAATTGTTTTAATATTTTGATCATTCATTTTATAATATGAGAACAAAATTTAATTCAGATACCACAGAAATAATACTCTCTGATACAAATATAAAAATTTCCTTCTGTTTATAAGTTCACTGCTATTTTCAGTATAAAAACAAATATATTTCAGTTATATAGCCTTTTAGTCTTAAAAATTGATTTTCAAAACATGTAGCAGCTGAAATCTTCATTGTGCAGCCTCCTATATAATCACATAATCCATTGGTGAGAGACACTGGAAGTGGAATTGAAATAGAGTTTTGTAGATTTAATTTGTTTCCTAGTAAAATGCTGAAAATCATATCTGGTTTTCTCTTACAACTATTTTGATAATACAATTCTATGTGATAGAAACAAATTCTTCACTCTTGTACAATAAATATACCTTAGTATCCTAATGAAAAAGATGATCACATCTTCTTTATTTAGAATGATAAATTCTTTTTTTCCTCCAGATTCCTAATGGGATATTAGTATCTGTATAAATCACACAGTTTGTACCCTAGAGTCAGAAAGAAGTTATTGTCACATACTGCTTTTTTCCCCTTACTTCAGTAGTCTGTCTCTCTGTTTTTCTCTCATCTCTGTTTTTGTTTCAATGTATCTCCATCTCTCTCTCTGCCCTCATGGTGTCTTATATGATTTATGGCAAATTATATTTGCCCAAAGTTTAAAATGGTACTAGTAAAAACATTATTATAGCATATAAAAATTTAAAAATACAAAAATATGTGTTATAAAATGTCTCCCAAACCTAGACTAACATTTGAACCTATCCCATTAGTAACCACTGACAAATACTTGTTATATGAAGTTTCAAAAGTTTTATTTTATAATATTTAAAATGTATATGTAGTAAATTTACATATGTATTTATTAGTATTATTTTGGTATATGTAATTGGTTTATTCCACTCATCAAAATATCATTAAATATTTAACATCAGCATACATATATATTATATTAATATACTTCATGCTTGTATAGAATTTTATTACTCTTATGACTGTTTAAATTATTTCATAATGTTTATGAAAATGCTGAAAAAAAGGTGTATATGTGTCTTGGCACACATATGAAAGTACAGACATCTACTGCTTAATGATGGGGATATGTTCTGAGAAATGCACCATTAGGCAATTATGTCATTGTGCAAACAAGCCAACTGATATATAGAGAGGTATAAATCAAGGCTCTATGGTACAGCTATAAACCTGCATGTTACTATACTGAATGTAATAAGCAACTGTAACACAATGGTATTTGTATATACAAATATAAAAAAGGTACAGTAAAAATATGATGTGAGATAACTACCTTACCATGAATGGAGCTGAGAAGTCTGGAAGCTGTTCTGGGTGAGTCAGTAAGTAGTGAGTGAATGTGAAGGCCTAGGGCATTACTATGCATTCTTGTAGGCTTCATAGACCCTGTATGCCTAAGTTACACTAAACTTTCCTTCAAAAATAAATTAACCTTAACATATTGCAACTTTTTATTTTAAAAACATTTTAATTTTTTTAATTTACTATTTTCTAATAACACTCAGCTTAAAACAGGAACACATTATACAGCTATACAAAAAAAGTATCTTCTTTCTCTAAATCCTTATTTTGTAAGCTTTTTCTATTTTTTAATAATTTTTAAACTTTTTGGTTAATAACTGAGAAACAAAAACATATTAGACTTACACATAGTCAAGATCATCATAAACACTGTTTTTTATCTCCACATTTTTTCCCACTGAAGAGTCTACAGGAGCAATTACATGCACAGAGCTCTTATCCTACATGATAACAACGTCTTCTTCTGTAATACTTTCTGAAGGACCTGTCAGAAACTCCTGTTAAGGCTGTATCACTCTTCAGAAACATGTCCATGGTGGTTTGCTTGGTTTGTTTCTTTTTTTCAACATAGATTCCCAGATAATGCACCATGAAATTTCTCTCTATTAATTAAAACATTTGGTGTTGTGACCCATGACTTCAAACATTTTGAGAAGCTTCTTAAGGTTTGCAAAAGCTGCTGCTAACTTCCTTCTGTGGATTTTCTGGGGGTTCTTTTTCTTTTTCTTCACCTTCAGTTTCTTTTTCTCCTGCGTTTTCTTCAGGTATGTGAGTATTTTTCCAGTTCAAACAACTTCTCACTAGTAAATTCCTTAGGAATCACCTATATGAGTTTCTCAATGATGCCCTCATGCACACCCCAGGTTAAAGTTGTTTGCCATCTCAACAACAGCCTTGATTTTTGCAAACATCTAATTTTTTACAAGTCCTTTGAAGTCATGAGCAAACCTCTTGAGTGTCTTTTTTCAGATGCCATTTATACACTCCATGGTAACATTGCCTCAATATTGATGCAGTCATAGATGTTATAATTCTTCCAGAATTTGATCAGTGTCATCCTCAGTTCTAGCAATAGTCTGGGCAAAGATCCTCCTCAGATAGTAAGGTTTTTTTGTGTGTTTTTTTTTTAAAATATATTTTATTGATTTTTTACAGAGAGAAAGGGAGAGAGATAGAGAGCTAGAAACGTCGATGAGAGAGAAACATTGACCAGCTGCCTCCTGCACACCCCCCACCGGGGATGTGCCCGCAACCAATGTACATGCCCCCGACCGGAATCAAACCTGGGACCTTTCAGTCCGCAGACCGACGCTCTACCACTGAGCCAAACCGGTTTCGGCAGATAGTAAGTCTTGAAAGCTGATTAAAATCCTTGATTCCTTGGTTGAATCAAAGAGGTGGTATTTGAAGAGAGAAGAACCACCTTGACATTGAGATAAAATTAATTATAACTCTACAGGCCTAACTCAAGAAAGAAAGAAAGAAAGAAAGAAAGAAAGAAAGAAAGAAAGAAAGAAAGAAAGAAAGAAAGAAAGAAGAGAGAGAGAGAAGGAAGGAAGGAAGGAAGGAAGGAAGGAAGGAAGGAAGGAAGGAAGGAAGGAAGGAAGGAAGAAAGAAAGAAAGAAAGAAGGAAGGAAAGAAAGAAAAGGAAACAATGGTAATAAATCATCAAACTCTGCAACTTAAAGAATTAGAAAGAGAGCAACAAGAAAAGCACAGAGTGAGCAGAAGGAAGGAGATAATAAAGACCAGAGCAGAAATAAATGACGTAGAGACCAAAACAAACAAACAAACAAAAAAAAAAACCCACAACAATACAAAATATCAATGAAACAAAGAGCTGGTTCTATGAAAAGACAAATAAGATTGATGAATCTCTAGCCAGGATCACTAAAAAGCAAAGAGAGAGGACCCAAATAAACAAAATGACAAATGAAAGAAGCGAAATAACAACAGACTGTATAGAAATACAAAAGATTATTTAAAAAATACTATGAAAAACTCTATTCCAACAAACTAGACTACCTGGAAGAAATGGGCATAGTCCTAGAAAAATACAAAATCCAAAACTCAGGAAGAATCCAAAAATCTCAATAGGCCAGTAACTATGGAGGAAATTGAAGGAGTAATCAAAAAGCTTTCAGCAAACAAAAGCCCATAGCCAGACTGCTTCACAAGGGATTTTACCAAACATTCAAGGAAAAACTAAAACTTATCCTCCTCAGACTATTCCAAAAAATTCAAAAGGAAGGAACGCTTCCAATCTCATTCTACAAAGCCAGCATTAACCTAACATCAAAACTAGATAAAGACACTACAAAGAAAGAAAATCACAGGCCAATATCCCTCATGAACATAGATGCCAAAATCCTCAACAATAGCCCATAGCCGGGGTGCACCAAGAGTGTCAAAATCAGGTAACTGGGGAGGCTGAGCCACTGGGCCCTATAGGACACCTATCACACAAAGCTACTCTACCAACTCAGGGAAGCAGCAAAAATGCAGAGACAAAGAAACATCACAAATTAAAGAAATGGAGAAAAACAAATGACTGAATATTTTCTTGTATTTTGATATGTGCTAGAAATAATTGATCATTTAGACTTTTGTCCATTATGGCACATACTTTACAACTCATTTAGTTTCAGGCTGATTTATTTTGAATTTCATTTTAGAATATCTTTCATTTTCTAAGTCCTTGCATAATGGTAACTGATGAAACATTTGGAGTAGAGGAGTAAATTCATGTTTGGAGTGAGGCATTAGTTTCAACAAGGGCTTTTGCTACCCATGCCAGAGTAGAAGTTATCTAATGTATTCAACTTTCTACTAAATATATCATTGTTCTCCTTCATAATTCACTGCTGATTAAACATCTAATACATTAGTAGTTAGATTAGCATTGATTAGAGAAAGCTCATGCTGTAGACTATCTGTATAGTCTCCATCTTTGCAAACATGGCCACTGTATTCATGAGTCCATTTTATAATCAATGGTATAGCTGGGTATAAAGTATGGCCAGCATCTACTGAATATGTCATATATTCACCATACTGTCAAGTACCCTTCTACACTGGATCCTCTCTACTAGGTCATTACATGCCCTATTCTAGAGTCACTTTTCTTTGATCTTTTAGTTTTAATCTTCTGTGTCCTGACTAGCCAACCATTTGTACTACTTCATAGCACATGTACATTTTTATAGCAGGCCATATCTACTCTCTGTGAATTAGGCCTGGGTTTTTTCCCATGAGGCCATAGGCTTAAGTTATGGAAGAGAAATCATAGCAGCAAAGATAATGGAGTTCTGAACCATTTGTTCATGTAATTTTCTGAACCCTCTTGAGTCCCAGAAAACTGCTTGAGGCCAATTCTAATAGCACAATTTTCATCCTACAATGTATTGCGATTCTCCTGCTAAAATCCTGATGACTGACAACATCCATTTTGTGATGAGTAACTCTGGTCACATATGTCTCATGGCCAGGCTTTTAGTCTCAATTTATTCTATGACTGAGAGTGGTTTTCAAACAGTGAGTGGTTTCTCTTGAACAAGTCATTTACTAGAACTTAGAAAGTCCCTGTTGTGACTCTCCAATTGGGTTTTGTCAAAGACTACACAGACAGTACTTATTAAACATGAATATTTCTTGTAAGGTTGATCATGATTTTTCACCACAGTGTAAGCCTAACTGCTTAAGCCTCCCTTTATTAAATTTATAGCCAAAATTTTCAAGCTTTCAGTTCACCTGAAATATATTTTGCAAAACCCATAGAAGCTCAGATACTGCTCTTTTATAGTTAATAGTTAAAAATGCAATAATTTGGGGATTTTTTTATAAGAATTCCCATTATATTTAGAATAAGAGATATTATTGTAGAAAGGATCAAGTGGAAGTCTCTGTAACTGCCCTTTCTGCTAAGTTTTTAAATCAAATGTCAGATAAATATTTCAAGGAAAAAACAAACATTTTTCAAAGGGTCATCGTAGTGTCTGCATTTTAAGGATTCATACACTAAATATTAGTACCATGTCCAGGTTTCTTGCTAAGACATTACATTCTTATATCTTAAGTAAATAATATTTTTTAAAATTTTATTTTATTGTGTAAAGTATTATGAATAGTATTATATATTTTCTCAATGTTTACTACTAATAATACTGAACTTCTGGTATTATTTTAGAAAATATATAAACTAACATACAAGAGCAAATGTCAAATAGAAACACAAGCAAATATATATGATGTAATATATACATTAGTTCATATAAAAATTTGTGTAATATAAAATTCAAATTTGGATAAAGTTAAAGAAAATATGCCAGAAGAAGTTCAAGATGGTAGTATAGGAAGATCCTGAGATCATTTGCTCTTACAGACACAAGAAACCTACAGGTATAAATGGACTAATTTCTCTGAAAAAAAAAACAACAACAACTGGAAACTGAATAAACAGAATCTCCACAATAAAACGACAGTACTGGGAAGGACAGGAAATATCTTCACTGTCAGAAGATATTTCAAATGTACAGAACTTTTATCTGCACAAGAAGGGATTCAGGCTCTACAAAAGGCCCTTAGAATGTACACAGATGAGATGAGTGCCTAAAACATCCTGGTTTTGAAAGTCAAAGTAGAATATTCCCATGGAAACCTTATCACTACAGGGAAAGTAAAACTCACTCTTAAAGAGTTCACACACTGACTCACTAGACTTCAAAAATAGAAATACCTATATTTACATAAAACAAATATTAACACACATATAGAAATAAATTGACAGTTTAATAATAAAAGTAGAGGACCCCCCTACCTCATTGGCTGGATCATCCAAACTAATTAATAAATGAACATTAAAGTAGATGTACTTAATAGGTTTATATAGAACATGTCATCAAAACAGCAGAATACACATTTTTTCAAGTGTACATGAAGGATTCTCCAAGATAGATAATCTAGTAGGCCACAAAATAAGTCTTAATAAATTTAAGGAGACTAAAATCATACCAAGCATTTTTATGTCCACAGTAGTATAAAACAAAATTTATCACACAAAGAAAACTGGAAGAAATACAAACACATATAGACTAAACAACATGCTGAACAGCCAATGGGTCAATGGAAAAATCAAAGAGGAAAATAGAATTACCTTGATACAAATGAAAATGAAAACACAATGTTCCAAAATCTATGGGATGCAGCAAAAGCAGTCCTAATAGGGATATTTTTTTTTAGCAATACAGGCCTACCTTAAGAAACATGAAAAATATCAAAATATTTTTTTCCTAACACTTCAAAGGATAGGGAAAGACAAAACATACAAAGCCCAAAGTTAGAAGAAAGAAAATAAAGTTCAGAGTAGAAATCAATAAAATAGAAACTAAAAAAATGAGGAAAATGGTCAATGAAACTAATACTGGTTCTTTCAAAAGTTATACAGAATTGATATACTGTTATCAAGAATAAACAAGAAAAAAAACATGCCATCAAATATACAAAATCAGAAATGGAAGAGAGAACACCACAAAATTATAAGGAATCAGTAGAAATTACCATGAACATTTATATGCCAAAAGCCTGGGTAATTTAAAAGAAATGAATAAATCCCTAGAAACATACAATCAATCAGAAAAAAACAGAAAATCTAAGAGACTAATTTTTAGTAATAAATTTGAATCAATAATTTAAAAACTAGCAAAAAACAGAAGTCTAAGAATAGTTTCACAAGTAAATTCTAACAAATATTTAAAGAAGGGTTTAGAGTTATCCTTTTCAAATTAGTCCAAATACAGAAAAGGAAGGAATTATTCTAAATTTATTCTAAGAGGTCCTAATACCAAAACCAGACAACACTACAAAAAAATTACAGACCAATATCTCTGATGTACATGGATGACAAATCCTCAGCAAAATATTAACAAACCAAATTCAATAATATATTTAAAAAAATCATACAACATAATGAAATAGGATTTATTTCTGGGATGTAAGAATGTTTCAATACTTACAATTCAATGAACATAATACTCTACATTAACAAAACAAAAATAAAAAATATATGATTATTTCAATAGATACAGAAAAATTTAACAAAATTCAACATCTATTTATGATAAAAACTATCAACAATGTATTTATAGAGGAAATATACTTCAGAATAATGAAGGCTCTATATGACAAATAATGAAGGCTTTATATGACAAATAATGAAGGCTCTATATGACAAATCCACATCATAGTCAAAAAACAAAAAGCTAAAAGTTTTTTCTCTAAGCTCAGGAACAAGATAAGGTGCCCATTCTCCCCATTTTTCCAGATAGTATTAGAAGTTCTAACCACATAAACCAGACAAGAAACTTTAAAAAGGCATCCAAATTGGAAAGGAAGAAGTAAAACTGTCACTTTTTGAAGATGGCATATTATTATATCAATATATATAAGACCCTAAAGACACCACCAAAATCAAGGAGGGTAGAGGAAAGGTGATGGGTAGAGGGGGATAAAGGGAAGAGAAATGGGGAACATCTGTAATACTGCCAACAAGGGGGATAAAGAGAAAGGGAATGGGGAACGTCAGTAATGCAGTCAAAATTATATATGTAATTTTTAAAATTTCAATAAATTTGCAGAATACACATTTAATAGAAGGAAATCTGTTGCATTTTTGTACACTAATGAAGAACTAACAGAAAGGGAAATTAAGAAAACAATACCATTTAAAACTGCATCAAACAAAGAAAATAACTGGAATTAAATTTATTCATGCAGGTGAAAGACTTGTACTTTTAAACTATTAGACATGGATGAAAGAAACTAAAAGACTCACAAGTAAATGTACAGATATACCATGCTTTTATTTTGGAAGAATTAATATGGTTAAAATATCTATGCTACCCAAAGCAAACTACAGATTCAGTACATTTCTTATTAAAATACCAGTGGTGCGGAAACTGGTTTGGCTCAGTGGTAGAGCGTCAGTCTGCCAACTGAAAGGGCCCAGGTTCGATTCCGGTTAAGGGCATGTACATTGGTTGCGGGCACATCCCCAGTAGGGGGAGTGCAGGAGGCGACTGGTGGATGTTTCTCTCTCATTGACTTCTCTGGCTCTCTATCTCTCTCCCTTCCTCTCTGTAAAAAATCAATAAAATATATTTTAAAAAATAAAAATAAATAAAATAAAATACCAGTGGTATTTCTCACAGAACTAATACTCCTAAAATTTATATTAAATCACAAATGACCTTGAATATCCAAAGCAATATTGAAAAAGAGAAAATGTTTCTTGTTTTCATACTATATTAAAAAGCTATCCTAACTAAAATTGTACATATAGTTCTGGCATAATAGCAGACACATAGATAAGTGAAACTCAAAAGAGAACTCAGAAGTAAACCCATTTATGGTCAAATAATCTAAGACAAAAGATGCAAAAATATAAAGGTAATCTCTTCAATATCTAGTGCTGGAAAAACTGGATAACTACATGCAAGATAATAAAACTGGACTACATTCTTATACTATATTTAAATTAAAGACTTGGAACTGTCTCATTAGAAAATGGCAATAGAAGAAAAACAAACAAAGTGGGAATACATCAAACTAAAAAACTTGTTCACAGCAAAGAAAACCATCTAAAAAACAACCTACTAAAGGCAACCTACTAAATGAGAGAAAAAATTATAAATCATATATTTATCAAGAGGTCTATTTTCAAATATATAAAGAATGCATGCAACTCAACAACAAAAAACAACCCTCATCTGGGAAATTCTAATCAAAACACACCTGTCATAATGGCTATTATCATAGAGCCAACAAACAAACAAGTGTTGACCATGATGCACAATGCTGGGATTGTAAATCGGTGGAGCCACTTTAGAAAACAGTAAGGACGTGCCTCAAAAAATTAAAAATGGAACTTCTGTATGATCAGCAATTCAACTTCTGTGTATTTTTCCAAATATTCAAAACACTCATTGGAAAAAATATATACACTCCTAAGTTCATTGCAGTATTATTTCAATAACCAAGTTATGGAGGAAATTGAAATATCTATCGATAGACAAATAGATTTTTTTAAAAGACCTCCTACATATATACAAAGACCTCCTACATATATACAATCACTCAGCCATAAAAGATTTGCAACAACATTGATGGACCTAGAGGGTATTATGCTGAATGAAATAAGTCAGGCAGAGAAAGACAAATACTATATGATTTCACTTATAAATCTAAATAATAATAATAATAATAATAACTGAACAAACAAAACATAAAAAAACTCATCAATACAAAGATCAAGTGGATGGTTTCCAGATGGGAGGATGGGGAGATAGGCAAAAAATGTCAAAAGGAATAAATATAAATTTCCATTTATAATACATTCATGGGGATTTAAGGTGAAGAATAGGGAATATAGTCCATAATGTTGTAATAACTATGTACGGTGCCAGGTGGATAGTAAATTAATCATGGTGATCACTTTGTAGGTATATAAATGACTAACCCCTATGACATAAACCTGAAACTAATGTAATATAATATTATCACAGTTGTAATTCAAAAATGAATTTTAAAAGAAAACTTAAAAAAAAATTATGTGAATAGACATTTCTCAAAATCAGACAGAGAGATGCATAAAAGACACATGCAAAGAATCTTACTATCACTAATCATCAGGAAAATGAAAATCAGAAGCACAATAAAATATCAACTCACACCAGTCAGAATGGTTATTTTCAAAAGGACAACCAATGACAAGTATTGGTGGAATATGAATAAAATAAAACCCTTGGACACAGTTGGTAATGTAAATTGGTGTAGCCACTATGAAAAATAATATGGAGTTTTATCAAAAACATTACAAATAAAGGAACCATATGACTCCACAAAACCACTTCTGTGAATTACCCCCCCAAATAATTAAATCATTAATTTGAAAACATATTTATGCACCCCTATGTGCATTGCACTATTGTAGAACACAGCCAAGATACATAAGCAATCAAACTTTTTCACTGATAGAAAAATATTTAAAAAAGTGAGGAAGATAGATGGTAAATTGATAGATTATAGATAATAGGTAGATAGGTAGATAGATGATAGATGATAGATTATAGATAGATAGATGCAAAGAAATTTTACTCAGCCATAAAAAAGAATAAAATATTGTCATCAACATGGATGAACATAGAGGATATTATGCTAATTGTAATAATTAAGACAGAAAAAGATAAGTACCATATGATTTCATCTATATGTAGAATATTAAAAACAAGTATAATAAAAACATGAACAGAGATCCAAGATAGCTGCGCCCAGGTAAACACCTAGCCGCAGCCGCACACAACAATTTCAATAAAATACAACTAAAATATAAAATGGACATTACCCAGAACTACAGGAAAGTCGACTGACTGGAAATTCTACAATGAGAAGCAAGGAGAAAACCAGAAGGAAGCACTGAGGAGCTGGAAAAGCCCAAGGTACGGAGACATGCGGCGTGCGGAGAGATTGGAGCTGGAGAGGAGGGAGGCCAAGTGCCTGGCTGGCGTTCCCTAGCGGGAAGGAGATCAAACTCCGACTGTGTTGGGCCCCAGTTCTGACTGCTCTGAACCCCAGTTCTATGCCAGACCCCGGGGACCCAGGCTCATCCACAGGGAGCTGGGCTGTAAGGCGGAACCCCAGGGAAGCGGCGAAAGGAGGTCCCGGCGGTGCGCACATTGCACACAGAGAAGGGACAGTCAGCTGTGCCACGGGATTGCCCTCACCGGAAGGAGACTGGGGCTCCAGTCTGCTCTGAACGTCACCTCCAACTCCACTTCCAAGTGAACTGAACCCCAATACCGGGCTCATTGGGGGAGAGCATAGACTGTTTGGCAGCAGGCGAAAATCGAGGGCACCTATCTCTCAGAGGCGCTTTGCAGCGGGTACTGAAGGACCCTGAGATCCAGGAGCCGCATAGGGCGGGGCTGACAGAAGCCAAGGCTGTAGGCTCCGCCCTGAAATCCCATCCCATCTGTAACTGCGAAATGCAACAACGAAATAGATCACAAACGAAAGAAATGGAGGACAAAAAGCTACTGGATATAGAGTTCAAAACTATGCTTATAAGGTTTTTCAAGAATTTCCTAGAAAAGATGGATAAGACCTATGAGGATATGAAAAGAGATCAACTAGAATTAATAAGGAGTCAACAAGAAATGATAAGGGATCAACAAGAAATAAAGAATACATTGTCTGAAATAAAAAATATTATACAGAGTCCTAAAAACAGAATGGAAGACCACAAGAATCAAGTCAAAGATTTGGAACATAAAGAACCAGAAGACACTACTCCACAGAAGCTAGAAGGCAAGAGAATCCAGAAAAATTGAAGATAATGTAAGAAACCTCTGGGACAACTTCAAGCGAACCAACATCAGAATTATGGGGGTCCCAGAAGATGAGAGAGAGCAAGATATCGAAAACATACTGAAAGAAATAGTGACAGAAAACTTCCCCCACCTGGTGAAAGAATTAGACTTACAAGTCCAGGAAGTGCACAGAACTCCAAACAAAAGGAATCCAAAGAGGACCACACCAAGACACATCATAATTAAAATCCCAAGAGCAAAAGACAAAGAGAGAATATTAAAAGCAGCAAGAGCAAAGAAGGTAGTTACCTATAAAGGAGCACCTATACGATTGTCAGCTGATTTCTCAACAGAAACCATGCAGGCCAGATGGGAATGGCAAGACATATTCAAGGTGATGAATAGTAAGAATCTATAGCCAAGGATAATCTATCCAGCAAAGCTATCACTCAGAATCGAAGGTCAGATAAAGAGCTTCACTAATAAAAAAAAAGCTAAAGGAGTTCATCACCACCAAACCAGAATTATATGAATTGCTGAATGGAGTTCTTTCAGAAGAGGAAGAAAATAAAGATAAAAATTATGAACAACAAATACGTAACTCTCAACAAGTGAATCTAAAAACCAAGGAAATTAAAAAAAAAATCTGATGAACAATATTAACTGTTGAATAGAATAGAATCAGAGGTATGAAAGGGGAGTGAATTGATGATTCTTGGGGAAAAGGGGAGAGGGGGATGTGGGAAGAGACGGAATATAAACTGTGCACCTATGGATGAGGAAATGGGGAGTGAGGAAAGGGCAGAGGGTGGGGTGGGAACCTGGTGGAGGAGAGCAATGGTGGGGGGGAGGAACATTTGTAATAATATGAACAATAAAAACTGATTTAAAAAATTAAAAAAATAAAAACATGAACAAACAAAACAAAACAAAAATAGACTCATAGATATAGAAAACAGATTGATAATTGCCAGAGTGAGAGACATGGGGAGAATAGGAAACAAAGGAGAAGGGGATTAAAAAGTACAAAATTCTGCTAAAAGTATCATACATAATGAAAAAGAGGCCCACACCAAGATACATATTTAAGATGATAAAGATTAAAGGCAAAGAGAAAATTCTAATACCATATTTCCCCGAAAATAAAACATACTCTGAAAATAAGACCTACTTACAGGTTTCCTTCTGAGTGAAATATAAGGCATCCCCCAAAAAATAAGGCCCTCCCTAGGCTCTATCTCAGAATAAAAATTAATTTACCGTAAACTGGTTGCTAGGGCTACTCCGACTGGCATCTAACAACCATTGACGTTACACAGCGTCCTGACGTCACTGCTGTGTGGAGGTGGAGCAGAGGTCGGAGTGAGCGGTAAGCGTGGGGTAGGAGAGAGGAGAAGATTTTAGAAGATGTGTGTAGAAGAACAGGAGGATTAGAGCAGACAGGACTCGGCGAAGGTGGTGAGTGCTGGTCTGTCTCTAGTGACACTACCTGATGCTCGCGGCTGCCCTCATGATGACTGAAGTTTTTCAGTCAGTGGCAGACCCTGCTCCAGCCCAGATCCAGGCCCCAGAAAGCCCAGTGACAGTTCCCAGGCAGGCCCCAGGGGGGTAAACGTCTGATAATGGGATAGGGGGGATGTCTGGTGAAGGTGTTTAGTGGCACAGGGGTTGGGGGAGGGGGATCACTTAAAATGGCACAAAAGGATCAGAGGGGGCAATCAAAATTACTAAAATGGGAATCCCCCTCTGATTCTCCTGTGCCATTTTTATTCCCCCTTCTAATCCCCCCTGTGTCATTTTAAGTGATCCCCCTTCCCCCTCCTTGATACCCCAATTCCTTTTTTTTACCCCTAGAAATGAGCTCAAAAAGAAAAAGCTACTCCGTGAAGTACAAGAAAGGAATCGTGGAAGACTCTTGGGGCCAAAATCTTATTGCTTTCTGCAAACAGAAGATATTGAGTATCCAATTGGTCCAAAAATGGTGAGCAGAGTATGGTAACCTCAGAACAAGTGGACAAGAGAAATGCTAAAAAGTGCAAGTGTGGATCAGGTCAGCAGCCATTATTTTCCGAGCTGGAAGACGTGATCTGTGAATGGGTTGTTGACAGGAGAGCAAAGGCTTTGGTTGTGAATAGGGCTCAGATTCAAGAATTTGCCCTTGCAATGGCACCACAGTTTGACATAGCCCCCGAAGACTTCAAAGCATCACAACACTGGCTGGATAATTTCCTTCAGCGAAGTGAACTGTCTTTAAGAAGATCTACAACATTGTTTTGGTTAGAAGATACTAAAGTTATTAAGCAAGCACTTGCATTCAAGTTCTTTATTGATGATGCTGACTTCTCTACATACAATCTTCCCAACATTATTGCTATGGATGAAACTGCAGTGTTTATGGGCCAATCATCTCAAACAACAATTGAACAGCAGGGTGCCTCTTTAGTGTACATTCCCTCCACTGCTTAAGAACGTGTTTCCTGTGTTTTGGCAATTCGTCTGGATGGCACTAAAACTCACCTTTACTCATTTCTAAGGGCAAGAAGGAAAAGATTGAACGTGTTTTGGGTGTTTTTATTCTTGAAACTGAAAAAGCCTGGGCCACACAAGGAGTTATAAGGAAGTGGGTCGATTTAATGCTGCTGCTTGTTATGCGAGGGAGCCAAAGAGGTCTGCTAGTCTGGGATGCAGCCAGCACTCACCGCGCTAAAGACATGAAGATATTTCTTCATGAAAGAAAAATATATCAGATGATGATTCCCTCAGGAATGACGGCCTATCTCCAGACTCTTGAGATTGCAATAAACAAGCCATTCAAAGACAATTTGTGCATGGAAATTAATGACTACATTGAAAATAGAAGGGAGAGAAATCAGCATGGAAACTTTGTGAAACCTTAACTGCAAGAAGTTGTGACTTGGGTGAAGAATTCATGGGAGAAAATCACTGACAGTTGAATTGCAAATGCACTGTGAGTAGGCTACCTTGACAAGAAGTACTCATTTAAAGACAGTGTTATTGCTAAACATGAGAAATTTGGTCCACTGATTCTGAAATAAATGGAGTCACAAGAAATTCACCAGGAAATTCAGGAATTGGATTGTTATGATGATGTTCCAGGAGATGATGACATGATTGTCATTGAATACATGAGTAAATTCTTGATACTGTAGGATTCACAGTTTGTCTGGTTTGTGTTGACATCTACCGTACTACCGTACCGTATACAGGTAATAAATTTTCTTTATTTTCATTTAACAATAAATGTGTACGGTATTCTTTTCATGGAAAAATAAGACATCCCCTGAAAATAAGACCTAGTGCATCTTTGGGAGCAAAAATTAATATAAGAAACTGTCGTATTTTGGGGGAAACAGGGTAGAAGCAAGAGAAGATAGTTACTTAAAAAGAAGCTTCCATATGACTGTCACCTGATTTCTCAACAGAAACTTTGTAGGCCAGAAGGAACTGGCATGAAATGTTCAAAGTGATGAAAAACAAGGATCTTTAGGATTTATAACCAAATTACTCTACACAGCAAGGATACCATTGAGGTCTGAAGGACAGATAAAGAGCTTCCCAGAGATGCATCTCTGCCTCTGTATCTATTTTTGCTCATTAGTTTATAATGTATATCGAACAGACAGACCAACTACAATGGGAAGGCTAGGGAGGGGGCAGAGGAGATAAGATATCAACCAAAGGATTGTATGCATTCATATAAGCATGACCAATGGACCCAAAACACTTGGAGGGGGGTGACCACATTTGCCAGGAAGGTAGGGGAGGCTGGGGGAAAGTCAAATGGAAAAATAAAGGAAACATATGTAATACTATTTGTAATACTTTAAACAATAATATATATATTGTTTTCACTTATCTTTTTTTTCATCATTTACTTACAAAATTATTTTTTACTCACTTGATTTTACCTTTTTAATTACTACATTTTTATTTTCAATCAGTATTATTACTACTGCTATTTTACCTTGTTAAAAAAAAGTGTCATTTTATTTTCTCTTTATTTTACTTTGGGATTAGTGTAATACATTCTATTTTCACCTTTCCTTTAGCATATTTTACTCTATCTCAACTTTACCTTTATGCCAACATTCTCTTCCTCACTTTTTCCTTTTTTTGGTCTTGTTTCTCTTACCCTATTCCTATTTTAGATTTTTTCTATTCCTTCTTTTTACCCTCTGTTAAAATTTTACTCTACTTATATATCTAATTTTCAATCTTCTGCTCCAATTCCATACACTCCTCTCTCTTCACTTTCTTCACTATCTAAAAATTTTTCTCTCTGTCCTTTTCCTATTGTTTGCATTATTGTAGATTATATCAGTTTTTTATGCTTTTTTTTGTGAGATTGTTTCACTTTTTCTTCTTGTTAATTGTTTATTTGTTTGTTTTGTTTTGTTTGTTTTTTACTTCTGTTTTCCCATGCCTCATTTGATATTAGTTGTTGTTTGTAGTTTGCATTCATCTCTAAGTATTTGTTGCTGGCATTTGTTGGGATTAGTGGCTATTCTATTGTAGTATTCTCTCCATATAAATAGTTTTTCCCCTCTTCTTTCTTATTCTCTTCTTTTCTCTCTTCCTTTTTTTTTTCCTGTTCCCAATTTCATTTTTTTCACACTTTTTTTTTCTCTTATTTTTGTTTCCTCTCCACTCATTTACCTTTCTCTGGTGAGCACCTTTTTTGGGGGGTTATTAGCATCATGAACACATTTATGTTCAGTGTGTTGTGCCTTGTAATATTGTATTTGAACATTTAAATCAATGCAGGATAGTGAGAATTACATAACTAGACACCAAGAGAGGAGAGATCATGAGAAAACAAAGAAACAGCCCACATATGAAAGAAAAGCAGGCATCACCAGAAAAGAAAGTAAACAAAATGGAGGAAAGCAACCTGTCAGAAAAAGAATTCAGAGAAATGGTCATAAGATGGATGAAAAGAATGGAAGAAAAATTTAACAATATGTGCAAGAACCAAAGGGAAATGAAGAAGAACAAAGAAGAAATGAAAAATGACATCGCTGGTATAAAGAACTCAATTGAGCCCTAACCAGTTTGGTTCAGTGGATAGAGCGTTGGCCTGCGGACTCAAAGGTCCCGGTTCAATTCTGGTCTAGGGCATGTACCTTGGTTGTGGGCACATCCCCAATAGGGAGTGGGCAGGAGGCAGCTGGTTGATGTTTTTCTCTCATTGATGTTTCTAACTCTCTATCCCTTTCCCTTCCTCTCTGTAAAAAAATCAATAATATATATATATTTTAAACGCTCAATACAAAGCATCAAGAGTAGACTAGAAGAAGCAAAGGACAACATCAGAGAACTAGAAGACAAGGTAGGAAAAAATACCCAAGTAGAGCAGCTTCTAGAAAGAAAGAAAAAATTGAAAAGGAGGAGAGCCTAAGGGAACTTTGGACAACAAGAAACAAAATAACATCCACATATTAGGGATCCCAGAAGGAGAGGAAACTTAGCAAGGAATAGAAAACCTGTTTGAAGAAATAATGACAGAAAACTTCCCTGATATAGGGGAGAAAAAAACACAAAAATCCAAGAAGCTCACAGAGTCCGAAGCAAAATATAACCACAAAGACTGACACCAAAGCACATTATAATTAAATTGGCAAAAGCCAATGACAAAGAATCTTAAAAGTGGATAGAGAGAGACATAAAGTTACCTATAAAGGATTCCCCATCAGACTAGAGACTGATTTCTCAACAAAAACACATTAGGCAAGAAGGGAATTGAATGAAATATACAAAGTCATGCAAAGGAAGAGTCTGAATCCAAGAATACTGTACCTAGCAAGGCTGTCAATCAAAATCGAGGGTGAAATCAGGAGCTACAAAGACAAAAAAAAAAAAAAAAAAAAAAAAAAAAAAAAAAAAAAAAAAAAAAAAAAAAAGACTAACGGAGTTTATGACCATCAAACCAGCAATACAAGAAATGTTAAATGGAGAAACCAATCACACAACAATATCAAAACTACAACTAAAAGATAAAACGGACACCATCCATAACCATAGGAAAGCTGGCTGAGTGGAAATTCTACAACTAGAAGGAAAGAGGAAAGCCCATTGAGACTCAGAGGAGGGGCAAAAGGCTGAGGTTTGGAGATGCAGGTGTGGAGAACACAGGTAGCTATGTGCATGGGTGGCTGATTGTGCTGCTGGCTTTCTAAAGTGGGAGGGAGACAGAAGCTCCAACTGTGCTGAACCCCAGTCCAGGGTAAGACTCTGGGAAACCAGACTCATTCGGGGAGAATCTGGACCATCAGGAAATGAGAAAGCACACTGAGACTCAGGGGAGCTGCGGAAGGCAAAGTCTTGAGGTGTGCGTGCACATAGAGGACTGACTGATGAGTGCACAAGCGGCTTAGTGCATGGCTGGCTTTCTAAAGTGGGAAGGAGACATAAGTTCCTTACTGCACTGAACTGCAGTTCTGGGTGAGAATCTGAGAATGCAGATTTCTTGGGGGAAACATTGGACTATCTGGCAGTGGGCGAAACTGAAGGGCGGTTTTCTCTCAGAGTTGCTTGCAGGGAATACCAAGGGACACTCAGAATCAGAGGCAGGGCTGATGAGAAGCCAAGACTGTCTGCTCAGCCCTGAGACTCTGCCCATCCAACCTGAGCACAGAGGCTTTGCAATGTTCAAGTCTTGTCTCATAAGGTTGTCTCTAGCACAGAAGTTCTCCTGGCGTAGACACAGCTGATCCTCACAGCCAGTTGGCCTGGAGGTCAATTCCTCCCAGTAATACCAACAACAATCAAGGTGTAACTACAACAAAGCTGTAGACACAGTCCACAAAAAGGTGCACCAAGGGTGTCCACCTCAGGTAATTAGGGAGGCTGGCCCACTAGACCATATAGGATACCTAGCACACAAAGCCACCCTACCAACTCAGGTAAGCAGCGAAAATACAGAGACAAAGAAACAGACCACAAACAAAAAAAATTGAGGAAACCAAATGACTGCATAGAGAGTTCAAAATCACATTATGCCCTAACTGGTTTGGCTAAGTGGATAGAATCTGTGGACAGAAGGGTCCCAGGTTAGATTTTCATCAAGGCATGTACCTCAGTTGCAGGCACATCCCCAGTAGAGGGTGTGCAAGAGGCAGATGATTGATGTTTCTCTCTCATTGATGTTTCTAACTCTCTATCCCTTTTCTTTCCTCTCTGTAAAAAAAAATCAATAAAATATATTGAAATAAAAATCAGGGTTATAAGGTTTTAAAGAATTTTCTAGAAAAAGCCAATAAATTTAGAGAGACCCTCAAGGATATGAAAATGGGCCAACTAGAAATTAAACATACATTTACTGAAAAAAAAAAATATTATGCAGAGACCCAACAGCAGACAAGAGAAATGCAAGACTGAAGTAAAAGATTTTAAATACAAAGAAGCAAAAACTACTCAACCAGAAAAGAAAAAAGAAAAAAGAATCCAAAAAGTTGAAGATAGTATAAGAAGCATCTGGGACAACTTCAAGCGTACCAACACCAGATTAATGGGGATGCCAGAAGAAGAGAAAGAGCAAGATACTAAAAATCTATTTGAAGAAATAATGACTGAAAACTTCCCCCACCTGGTGAAAGAATTAGACTTACAAGTCCAGGAAGCACACAGAACCCCAAACCAAAGGAATTCAAAGAGGAACACACCCAGACACATCATAATTAAGATGCCAAGAGCAAAAGACAAAGAGAGAGTATTAAAAGCAGCAAGATAAAAACAGTTAATTACCTACAAGGGAGCACCCATACAATTATCAGTTGATTTCTTATCAGAATCTATGCAGGCCAGACAGGAGTGCTATTCAAAGTGATTAATAGCAAGAACCTACAACCAAGATTACTTTACCCAGCAAAACTATCATTCAGAATTGAAGGTCAGATAAAGAGCTTCACAGATAAAAAGCTAAAGGAGTTCATCACTACCAAACCAGTATTATATGAAATGCTGAAAGGTATTCTTTAAGAAGAGAAAGAAGAAGAAAATAGTAAGATAAAAATTATGAACAACAAATAAATGTCTATCAAGTAAATCTAAAAATCAAGTAAATAAAAAAATTTCATGAACAAAATAAACTGGTGAATATAATAGATACAGGGGCATAGAAAGGGAGTGGAGTGACAATTCTTAGGGGGGGGAAGGTGTGGGGGTGAGGAAAGAGACTGGACAAAAATCATACACCTATGGATAAGGACAGTTTGGGGAAGTAAGGGGCAGAAGGTGGAGAGGAAAATAGGTGAAAGGAAGCTATAGGGAGAAAAGAGAGGAACAATTGTAATAATCTGAACAATAAAGATTTATTAAATTAAAGAAAAAATAAATGCAAATGGTCTGCTGTAAAAAGAAATAGGAAGTGAAGAAGAAACACAAGGGTAAAGAATAAAAATGGCAACAATCAAGTACCTATCAACCATAACTTTAAATGTAAATGGATTGCTAAAGCCGGTTTGGCTCAGTGGTAGAGCATCATCGGTCTGCGGACTGAAAGGTCCTGGGTTCGATTCTGGTCAAGGGCATGTACATTGGTTGTGGGCACATCCCCAGTAGGGGGTGTGCAAGAGGCAGCTGATCGATGGCTCTCTCTCATTGATGTTTCTAACTCTCTATCTCTCTCCCTTCCTTCTGTAAAAAATCAATAAAATATATATTTTTTTAAATGTAAATGGATTAAATGCCTGTTGTAGTAATGAGGATAGTAATAAGGATAAATACAATATTTTGAATAAGTATTAAAGTGTGGAATTGAAGTGTGATATCTGAAAGTATGGAATGGAATGTAAAAAAAATGATAAGCACCCTTGAGTGACCTGTATGTAGGAAATAGATAAAGTGATCTGTACCCCATATTTAAGACTGGATAGCAAGGCTCCTGGGACCCTCTGATAAGACACACTGACGACACATAAAAAGAGGAAGCTCCACAGAAGATCAGAGACATTCTTTCTGCTCCTCCACAGAGGGTCTCTAATTCCCCTGCCTGCACCAGTCAAAGCTCTGCCTGAGCAGTGAGCCCTGAACCCTGAGCCATGGACTGTGAGCCATTGTGAGAGGCCTCAACTCAAGCTGAGCTGCAACTTTAAAGTCCTCCGTGAACCATGTGTCTGTCAGTGTGAATCCCCAGGTGGCCTGCCGAGGTCTGGAACCCACCAGGACTCTGGTAAATAAACCACGAGTGATTCGTGCATTGTATGTTTGTCTCCTGTGTGATTTATGCTTGATGGAATTATTAATTAAGTACCTACAGTCATACATGCATGTCAGATTTATGGCTGAGGCACCCTAGGTCACCCATGTATACGTCCCTTATGGAATTATTGGGACAATGCCCCAATCAAAAGACATAGGGTAATGGATTGGGTAAGAAAACATGACCCATTTATTTGCTGTCTGCAAGAGACCCACATCAGAGCAAAGGATTCACACAGAATGAGAGTGAAGGGATGAATAAATGTTTTTCCGGTAAATGGAAATGAGAAAAAAGTTGGGATTGTGATACATATATCTGATAAAATAGACCTTAAAGTAAAGGCCATAACAAGAGATATGAAGGCCACTACATAATACTAAAGCGAACAATTCAACAAGAAGATATAATTCTGGTAAACATATTTGCACCCAATTTAAGAGCACCCAAATACATAAAAAATAAAAAAATAAAAATTTCTGGAAGATATCAAAGGAGAGATCGACAATAATACAATCATAGTAGGAGACTTTAATACAACATTGGCATCACTGGATAAATCCTCTAGACAAAAAAAAAAAAAAAAATTAGTAAAGAAACAGCAATTCTAAATGACTCACTAGATCAGATGGACCTAGTTAACATCTTAGGAGCATTTCATCCCAAACCCATGGAATATGCGTTCTTCTCAAGTGCATATGGGACATTTTAAAAAATAAACCACATATTGGGTCACAAGCAAAGTCTTTCCAAATTCAAAATAATTGAAATCATATCAAGCATTTTCTCAGACCACAATGGCATAATATTAGAAATAAACTATACTGAAAACATTCCAAAAAATTCAAACACTTGAAAGCTGAATAACATGCTATTGAACAATAATTTGGTGATCAATTAAATCAAAGAAGAAATTAAAAATATCCTGGAGACTAATGACAATAAAAACACAACAATTCAAATGTTATGGGACACAATAAAAGCAGTCCTGAGAGGAAAGTTTATAGCTATACAAGCTTACCTCAAAAAACAAGAAGAAATGGTAATAAATCATCTAACTCAACAACTCAAAGAATTTGAAAGAGAGCAACAAGAAAATCTCACAGTGAGTAGAAGGATGGACATAATAAAGATCAAAGCAGAAATGAATGACAAAGATACCCTCCTCCCCCCAAAATACAAATGATCAACAAAACCAAGAGCTGGTTCTTTGAAAGGATAAATTACATTGAGGAACCTCTAGCCAAGCTCACCAAGAAGCAAATAGAGAGGACCCAAATAAACAAAATCAGAAATGAAAGAGGTGAAATAACAACAGATTCCACAGAAATACAAAGGATTGTTAAAAAAATACTAGAAGCAACTCTATTCCAACAAACTGGACAACCTGGAGGAAATGTACAGATTCCTAGAAAAACATAACTTTCCAAAACTCAATCAGGAAGAATCTAAACAGCTCAATATGCTAATAACAAAGGAAGAAATTGAAAACTTCCAGCAAACAAAAAACTTCCAGCAAACAAAATCAAAAAACTTCCAGCAAACAAAATCCCGGGGACAGACGCCTTCAAAGTGGAGTTTTACCAAACATTCAAGGAAGAACTAAAACCTAATCTCCTCAGACTATTCAAGAGGAAGTAACGCTTCCAAGTTCCTTCTATGAAGCTAGCATCACCCTAATACACAAACCAGATAAAGATGACACAATAAAAGAGAGTTACAGGCAATATCCCTCATGAATGTAGATGCCAAAATCCTCAACAAAATTCTAGCAAATTGGATCCAGCAGAACCTCAGAAAGATAATACACCATGAAAAAGTAGGATTTATCCTGGGGATGCAAGGATGGTACAATATTTACAAATTGATAAATGTGATACATCACATAAACAAGTTGAGAGATAAAAACTATATATTCATATCAATTGATGCAGAAAAAGCATTTGACAAAATCCAACATCCTTTATTGATAAAATCTCTCAGCAAGGAGAAAATGAAATGCTCATAATTCAACATAATAAAAGCCATATATGATAAGCCCACAGCCAACATCATACTCAATGGGCAAAAACTAAAACCATTTCCCCTAAGAGCAGGAACATGACAGGGATGCCCATTCTCAGGATACCTGTTTGACATAGTACTGGGATTATTAGCCACTGCGATTAGACAAGAAGAAACAAAAGGCTTCCAAATTGGAAGAGAAGAACTAAAACTGTCCTTATTTGCAAATGACATGATACTGTACATAGAAAACCCTAATGACTCTATCAAAAAAATTACTAGACTTAATAAATGAATTTGGCAATGTAGGAGGATTAGCACCAAGAAATCTATGGCGTTTCTATACACTAATAATGAACTTATAGAAACATAGACTAAAAAAGCAATCCTATTTACCCTATTGCCCCCCAAAATTGATAGTGTCTTATATTAATTTTTGCTCTCAAAGATGCGCTAAGTCTTATTTTCAGGGGATGTCTTATATTTCCATGAAGAAGAATACAGTACACATTTATTGTTAAATAAAAATAAAGGAAATTTTCCTGTATATGGTACGGTAGTACGGTAGTTGTAACACAAACCAGACAAACTGTGAATCCTACAGTATCAAGAATTTACTCATTTATTCAATGACAATCATGTCATTATCTTCTGGAACATCATCATAACAATCCAATTCCTGAATTTCCTGGTGAATTTCTTGTGACTCCATTTCTTTCAGAATAAGTGGACCAAATTTCTCATGTTTAGCCTTGGGAGGCCTTATTTTCAGGGGGATGCCTTATATTTCACTCAGAAGGAAACCTGTAAATAGGTCTTATTTTCGGAGGATGTCTTATTTTTGGGGAAACATGGTACCATCACACCAAAAAAATTAAGATACCTAGGAATAAACTTAACTAAGGAGGTAAAAGACCTATATGCAGAAAACTACAGGACACTGAAAAAAAAGAGATAGAGGAAGACATAAACAGATGGAAGAACATGCCATGTTCATAGATTGGTAAAATCAACATCATTAAAATGCCCATACTACCCAAAGCAATCAATCTATTGTTCAATGCATTTCCCATTAAAATACCAATGACATATTTCACAGACCTATAAAGAACTCTCCAAAAATTCATCTGGAATTAAAAAAGATCCTGAATAGCCATAGCAATCCTGAGAAAGAAGAACGAAGTAGGTGGACTCTCAACACCAGATTTCAAGCTGTATTACAAAGCCACAGTTCTCAAAACACCCTGATACTGGCACACGAACAGACATATAGACCAATAGAATAGAAAAGAAAACCCAGATGTCAACCCAAACCACTATGCTCAATTAATATTTAACAAAGGAGGCATGAACATACCATGGAGTCTAAGAAGTCTCTTCAATAAATTGTTTTGGGAAAATTGGACATACACATGCAAAAAAAATATGAAACTAGATCACCAACTCACACCATACACAAAAATAAACTCAAAATGGATAAAGGACTTTAACATAAGATGGGAAATTCTAAGAATACTAGAGGAATCCACAGGCAGTAAAATCTCACACACATACTGTAGTAATTTCACGGATTCCACTCCGAGGGTAATGGAAACTAAAGGGAAAATAAACAAATGGGACAACATGAAAATAAAAAGCTTCTGCACAGCAAAATAAACCATCAACAAACAACAAGAAATATCTCTAAATGGGAGAACTTATTTGCAAATGTTATCACCAAGAAGGGCTTAATCTCCTACATTTACAGGGAACTCATACACCCTAATAAAATGAAGATAAATGATCTAATAAAAAAAAAATAGACAATGGACCTAAATAGAAACTTTTTGAAAGAAGACAGAAGGAAGGCCAAGAGACATATGAAAACATGCTCAAAGTCACTAATTATCAGAGAGATGCAAATCAAAATGACAATGCAGTACAATATCATACCTGTCAGAATGCTATCATCAACAAATCAACAAAGGACAAGTTTTGGCTAGGATGCAGAGAAAAATGAACCCTTGTGCATTGCTGATGGGAATGCATTCTCTGTGGAGAACAGTATGGAGTTTCCTCAAAGAACTAAAAATGGAACTCCCATTTGAACCAGTAATACCACTTCTAGGAACATATCCCAAGAGACTAGAAACACCAATCAAAAAGGATATATGCACCCCTATGTTCATAGCAGCACAATTCCCCATAGCTAAGATTTGGAAATGACCATCAACAGATGAGTGGATCAGAAAACTATGGTGAACAAAAAGATAGATACAGAGGCAGTAAAGCATCAAACAGACTGTCAAACTACAGCAGGAAAGCTGAGAAGTGTTTGGGGAAGCAGGAAAATAGATCAACCAAAGGACTTGTATGCATCCATATAAGCACAACTAATGGACACTAGACAGTGGGGGGGACAGGGATGAGGGCATGTTACAGGGGTAGAGGAACCTGGGGGAATATCAATGGGGAAAATAAGAAGATATATGTACTACTATGTGTTATCCTTTAAACAATAAAAAAAAAAAAAATAGCAGAAACCGGTTTGGCTCAGTGGAGAGAGCGTGGGCCTGCAGACTGAAAGGTCCCAGGTTTGATTCTGGTCAAGGGCTTGTACCTTGGTTGAGAGCACATTCCCAGTGGGGGGTGTGCAGAAGGCGGCTGATCAATGATTCTCTCTCATTGATGTTTTTAACTTTCTATCCCTCTCTCTTCCTCTCTGTAAAAAATCAATAAAATAGATATTTTTTAAAACAATAAAAAAATAAAAAAGAGGAAAAAATTAATAATATGAATGATAAAAATGATAATAACTACATATTTCTCTATAATTAATTTCAATATTAATGGATCAAATGCTTCAATCAAATGGTATAGATGGACTGAATAGATAAGAAAACAAGATCCATACACTTTCTGTCTACATGAGACACACTTCAGATCAAAAGACACACACATACTGACATTAAGGGGATGGAAAAGTATATTTCATTCATATGGAAAGAAAATGTAAATCTGAGGTAGCAACACATATCGAAGAAAGTGGACTTTAAAACTAAGGCTATCACAAGGGCTAAAGAAGGACCCAGAAATTACACCTCTGGGTACTTATCCAAAGCAATCCAAAACACTAATTCAAAAAGACATATGCACCCTTATGTTCATTGCAACATAAATTACAAGATAGGGGAGTAACCTAAGTTCTATCAATAGACAAATGTTAGATGAAGATGCATATATGCATAACCCATGGACACAGACAATAATACAGTGAAGGCTTGGGGGAGATGTGGGAATGGGGAGGAGGAGGCCAATGTGATAAGGGGAAACATTTGTAATACTTTCAAAAATAAAGATTAAAAAAGAAAATGTTGCCATAAAAAATAATGAAACCTTGCCATTTATGACAACATGGATGGACATAGAGGATATTGTGCTGAATAAAAATCAATTGAACAGAGAAAGAGAAATACATTATGGTTTCACTTATATATAGAATACAAAAATTAAAGAAAAGGAAAAACCCAGAGAGCATTTTGATAGTTGTCAGATGGGAGAAAGTTTGGGGGGATATATGCAAAGGGAGAAAATATTAAAGATGTAACAATTTCTAGTTATAAAATCAGTGATAGGATGTAAAGAATAGCATAAGGAATATCTTATATAATAAGAGGTAATATGCAAATTGACCATCATACCCTCACAAAAGATTGCCGCCCCCATGTGGTCACAAGATGGCTGTCAGGGGAGGGCAGGTGTTTGGTGATCAGTTCACCAGGGGTGTGAAGTTAGAGGCAACCAGGCTGGCAGGGAAGGGCCGTTAGGGGTGAACAGGCTGGCAGGGGAGAGCAGTTGTGGGTGACCAGGCCTGCAGGGGATGGCAGTTAGGGGCAACTGGTCCAGCAGGGGAGGGCAGTTGAGAGTGATCAGGCCAACAGATTAGAGCAGTTGGGGCAATCAGGCTAGCAGGGCAGCAGTTAGGTATCAATCAGGCTGTCAGGGGAGTGGTTAGGTGGTGATCAGGCTGGCAGGCAAAAGCACTTAGGAGCAATCCTATAGGGATCGGGCCTAAACCGGCAATCGGACATCCCCCAAGGAGTCCCAGATTGGAGAGGGTGCAGGCTGGGATGAGGGCCAGCCTTCTTCTCTTCCTCCCCCCTCTCCCCTCCCCCCCCCCGTGCACAAATTTCCTGCACCAGGCCTCTATAAGTCAATAATGTTATAATAACTATGTATGATGTCAAGTGGGTACTAGATTTATCAGGATGATCCCTTCATAAGTTATACAAATGTCTAATCACTATGTTGCACATCTGAGGTTAATATAATATTATATGTCAACTGTAATAAAAGAATTTTTAATTATTAAAAAATAAAAACTTCTAGCCTGGCTGGTGTGGCTCAGTTTTTTGGAGTGTTGTGCATTACACCGAAAGGTTGCTGGTTTGATTTCTGGTCAGGGCATATATCAAGATTGCAGGCTTGATCCCCCATGAGGGCACATACAGAGGCAACCTCTCATACCTGGATGTTTATCTCTTTCTACCTTCCTGTCTCTTTAAAATAAAATAAAATAAATAAAAATAATTTTAAAATAATTTTTAAATGTTAAAAAAAATGACAAACTTTAGTTATAAGATAATAAGTCATTGGAATGTAATATACAGCATAGACAATATAGTCACTAATATTGTAATAACTTTGCATAGTGATAGATAGCTATTCGACTTATTAGTATTGTGGAGATCATTTCATAAGGTATATAAATGTCAAATAAGTATGTTATACACAAAAAATAGCATAATGTTATATGTCAACTATGCTTCACAAGGAAAAGGAAATACAAAATTGAGAGCTAGGAGAAACAATAGTAAATGGTTATGAATGCAGATTGTGGCATCTGACAGACAGGCTTGAAACCCAGTTCTATTTCTCATCAGCTATGCATATAGCTGGACCAGTTCTTTAAACTTAACGAGGTTTACATAAATGAGGTGTCTGTGTATCACCTTTAGCTCAATGTTAAAAAGAAAAAAGAAAAAAATGCCTCATATCTCTTTTAATTTATACAAAACATTAACCACGTGGGACAATTTAAAATGCAAAATACATAAATGTATAAACAACCTACAGTGGTGCCTCACACAACGAACTTAATTCGTTCCAGGAGCAAGTTTGTTATGCGAAAAGTTCGTTATGTGAAACGCGTTTTCCCATAACAATACATGTTAAAAAAAAATAATTCGTTCTGTAGCATAAAATATGCTAAGATGACATAAAAAAAGATAAATTTTTTGTTATTATTTTTATTTAGATACATCATGATATAAAAAAAATATTGAGTTTAACTTAAAAGGACGACTGCCGTGATACATGCGTGATTTAATTCGTAATGAAGAACGATTGCCGCGATACGTGCTTAAGTTAAGCGCAGTGACTAACGACTGCCTGCAGTGCCTGCGCGGAAGGATGCAATACATCGGCAGCGATCATGGAAGCTCAGGTGAAGCAGTCGTGGAAGCTCAGGCAAAGCAGTCGTGGAAGCTCAGGCGACTTCATTGTGTGAAACGAAGTTCGTTGCATGAATCATGAAATGAAGTTCGTTGTGTGCAGCGTTCGCTGTGCGAGGCGTTCTTTATGCGAGGCACCACTGTAATATGAATTAAATAAAATTTCTATCTATAATGTCTCAAAAGACAAATGTCAAAATATAAATGGTGTTATTTTTAGGTACTTAGATTATCATTTCTGTGAATCATTCACTTTTCTAATTCTGGTCATAAAATATTTTTAGAAAAAAATTAAACATATTAGTATATAAAGTGAAATTTTTACTCAGATATAATACATTATGTTTCAAGGAATCAAGCCTAAAATATTTTTGTTAAAATATGTCACATGCAAAAATTGTTTAAAGTACATCTTAAATAATTTTAAGAGGAAGTAGTAACACACAAATGAAGAACCGGATTGAAGAACTTTTGAAAATACCAAAAAATGCTGTTTACTTCTGATTCAAAAAAGGATTCAAGATTTGGTTTCAATACAACTTGATTTATATCCAGTTATCATCCACTATTTTATTTATGCTTACTGACTTTAACATGTTCTTTTAGATATTATTTGATAGAAAAATTCAGCTCTTATTAGATAACCTAAAGCAGCTTGCCTAAAGAAATGTAACTCAGTCAGAGGAAAGTGTAGAAAATGCAGTACTATTTATTTTTTAAAAGCTTTCAATAAAAATTCAATAGAGCATTAAGTTAATCAGTAATTGAATTAAATGTTAAAAACTTTAAGATAATGAACTCATTATCTTTGGAAGAGTCCAGCAAAGATATCATTAGGTTATCCACCCTGCAAAGAAGACAACCAACTCCCAGCATTCCCCTAGTAATAGAGAAGCAATTATTCCCTAGTGCTAATGAGGGTTAGACTTTACTGCTTTCAATATGCTTATTGAAGGAATTTACTCTCCTGTCTATCCTCTCGGTTACATTAGGTATGTGACAGTAATTTGAAAAGACAAAGTGAATATCTTATTAAATTTAACATAGTGCTGTAACTGTTAAATTGACTTTATAAAGTGGCCAGATGGCAGGATTTTCTTAGAGTGATAGGTAAGTAACTCAATACTCATAAAAATGAATGGAAGTGATGTTATGAATGATAAAACAAGTCAGACTGATTATGAAGAATCAAGGTCATTTGTGCTGTTATATGCCACAAATATAGGTACAATCAATGAGTGCCTTGGCAATATGAGTAAACATTTTGATAAAACAAAAGAAGCTAGATTTGAGGCATCAATAGACTCCAAATAAGATATGGCAATGTCCCAGTCAGTGTGGCTCAGTGGTTGATGTTTGACATATGAACCAAGAGGGCATGGTTTGATTCCTAGTCAGGGCAGATGTCCGGGTTGCAGGCTTGATTCCCAATAGGGAGTGTATGGGCGGCAACTGATTAATAATTCCAATCTTTAGTATTTCGATATCTCTGTGAAATAAAAACATATTAAAAAAAAAGATATGGCATCCCTGATGACCCTGGTCTGGTGAGTCAGTTGGGTGTAGCATCATTCCAAACACCAAAAGGTTACTGGTTCAAATGAGGTCAGGGCACGTACCTAGGTTCAATCCTTAGTATGGACACACATGGGAGGCAGTAGATTGATGGTACTCTCTCACATCAATATATTTCTCTCTCTTTCTAAAAATCAATTAAAAGTATATCCTCAGGTGAAGATTTTTTAAAAATAAGAAGTAGCAATGATTTCTAGTAAGGTTCCTGGATGTTTGAAAATATCTTCTCAGGTCACAGTGAATACTAAAAGCATTATAAAAATAATACCTAGAAAGTACGGTCCTGAGGTAAGGAGAATATTTCCATTTACCTGGAAAAATGCCTCTGGAGTTTGTATTTATTAAAAGTTGTTCACCCTGGAAAATGCTAAAGTTTGTTTACACATGACCTAGAGCTCTGAGATGATTTCCAGAGTTAAGCAGTTGAGAGCTGGTCAAGAGGTCATGCCATCCTCAAATATGAGTCAGTCACAGCCTCCCTTGCCTTCAGGTCTGGATTTGGCTTCTCCTGGTCCAGTGATTTATAAATTAATAATTTATTATATCCAGTGATAGTGGGGGGGAAAACAGTATAATTACCAAAACAAACAGAGAAACAAAACAAAAACATAAATAAAAAGAAAACAAAACATTCTCTTTTAGAAAAAAGAAAGCTTTTAAATGATCATTACTGGCTAATAATATACAGAGCAGAATCATAAATACCTTCTTCCATGGCCATGGAGTGAAGTTCCTTTTTGAGACTCCAGTTCTGCTTTCAGGGAGGGACTTTTTAATTCACCGTCCTTTGTAATCTTAGACTTTACACCTGGATAAATCTTTTGCTATTATTTCACATATAACACAAGACTTGGACATTATACAACTAGAGGCCCGGTGCACAACATTCGTGTACTGGGTTGGGGTCCCTCAGCCTGGATTGTGCCCTCTTGCAGCCTGGGACCTCTAGGGGAAGGTCCGACTGCCAGCTTAGGCCTGCTGGCAGTCAGACATCCCCCACAGAGACCTTAGCACTGCCATGGAGGTGGGAGAGGCTCTTGCCACCACCACTGTGCTCACCAGAGTAAGTCTGGTTTCTTGAGAGCACACTGACTACCAGGGAACAGCTCCTGCATTGAGCATCTGCCCCCTGGTAGTCAGTGCAAGTCATAGCTACTGGTAGTTCCACTGTTTGGTCCATTTGCATATTGGCCTTTTATTATATAGGATGACCCTCTTTACCATATTGCACACTTAACACTTTGTTTTCGTGAGCTTGGGACCTGAGGTTATAGTATTGTACATGTGGGAACCATTAGATTTCACATTCTTCTGGTATGATTGGCAATCTACTGCTTTTGAAAAGTTAGAAACTTTAAAATTTATGTTGTTTTCAATCAGTTCTTAGTGAATGTAACCTTAGCTCAAGATCTATTTGCACATAGATTTTAAGCCAACATTTTCACCATTTGTCTTTAATGCTAGCATTACTAGGCACCCAGTTAAAGACCTTCAATTCTTCACAATATCTGTGAAGTGATAATGTGTCACATGGGGAAATTACCCTCAGAAGAATGGCATGTTTTCTCCTCTGATTCCCCCCTCCTCCTTCTGGGTGTGAGATGGAAATTAGACTGCTCCTTTCACCCTGGCTTCAGATACAAAAGCCATGATTATAGAATGATCATATCATTCTATCTGGGCTGGCATGCTTACTTCCTACTGGTTATATGAGAGAAGATTAAATGGCTCTTTTGGTTAAATCACTGAATTTGGGGGATCTATTTTTGCAGCCAGCTAGTCTCAACTTTAACAATAAAGGTTGCTATTGCTGTTTTATGATTTTTCAACCAACCAATTGTTGAATAATCTGTTCACTTAATACAAATAGAGCCTCAAACTGTATTAGTAATAATCCAGGGATATAGCTGCCAAGGACATTATATCAGACATGCAGAGAAAATCAGTTTACTATATTTGTTTATAATTTTATAACATAAACATTAATGTATTTATGTTTCAAATGGTCTTTTTATATGAAGCACTCTGAATTACCAACAAAATTTGTATGAAAGCACTATAATGAGTTGGGAGTTTCTTAAATTATAGAAAGACTATGTCCATCTATTTCTAATATTCTTCAAAAACTGATTGAAGCTAAAAACCACAAACACAGGATTAAAGAAACCTATGCTCAGGTTCTGTGTATGTGAATATTATGTATTAAAACCTTATATTGACATTCTAATATTTACAACTAATTTTTAAGCATTTTCTATGTATGTACCATATTCTATAGCAAAAAATTATAACATAATCTAGGAGGAAATGAAAATAAGCTAAAGTTCACACAGCTAGAAAAAAAGCAGAAATTACTGAATTTTTAACATTTATGATATGAAAAAAATTGAGTTCACTCAGTCAATGGCAACCACAATGCATAGAAGGGTTTTTCATCTTAAAATATTTTCTCAAGATTAGCTACTTCTTCATTCAGATTGCAAGTACATTAATACAGCTGATTTCATTTGAATCTCACCAGATTCAGTATTGTAACTGCAACTGGGTATTCAATTTTAGTTAATAATAATAAGTTTCTACTATGACCTTTCTATATTTAAGAAATATTTTATATCTTTCTTATTTCTGACTTCAAAAAGAATATTTAGATTTAAATGTTGAATATAAGATCCTGTATTGATTAAAGAAGTATTCAATATTGTCATTTCTCTGTTTCCTGAATCCTACTCCCATATGGGGACCAGTGAATTATGTTATATTTGGCCAAAAAATGTTCTTTAAAACACCAAGTGATGAGTCCATGTGTGTTAGTGAACTTCAGCTATAAGTACACAGATTTCAGTCTGTATGAAATTAACATGAAAATTAAATAAATTTTACTTCTAAAATCCAAGTGTAACCTAGAGTAAATCAATGGGTGAGCTCCTTCATTTGTGAGACCTGCTATTTCAAAATTGGTGACAGACCAAGTACAATTATCTAGTTGACAGGAAAACTGAAAATAAAAGCAGATGTCTAGAAAACTGAAAGAAGGGATTATTTACCTATATGTTTAGAATTAAAATTAAGAAAGCTTACCATGTTTCAATAAATAAACTGTATCTCATTCATACCTTTTTTATCTCTGAAATTTTCAAGAGGCAGAATTTGGGGCAACTGTGAGACACTGAGAGATTAAAAATACATTCTGTAGCATAAAAGTAGTGAGTTTCATTCCATTTGTGCTTTATGCTGAGTAAAAGGAAAGGTTGACTCTTTCCTTGGATTTGGAGGAATCTTAACTATTGAGGGTATAAATTTTCTTTTTTATTAATTTTCTCCAAATATATTCTGATGAATCTTACTTTCATACTAAAAAGGCATCAAGACATCTTGGTTCCACTCTGAAATTTTTATATCCTCGTGTAAATAGGACACCATTATTGCGGTAGTTGTTTGGTTATTTTCATATAAAGTCTTAGTTATTTTTATTTTTAAAACTTTATTCTCAACTCAGTTTAAAGTTTGATCTTCCCCCTTGCATGAGGGCAGGCCATGTACCTTGTAGTGGCTCTCAGAAATAGAAAAGGATCTGTTCTGGTTTTAAGTCACTTCCTCCCTCTCTTCTGGGCTCAAAAAGAGGCAGAGAGGCTAGGCCAACCCATGATCTTCTATCATGTCAGCAAAATCCTCTCTTTAGTTATCTGTTCTTATTAATATTCAGCACTCTACTGATATAGTAGTCTTCACATGAAGATACCATTGGTCTATGTCAAGTGATGCATGTCTTTACTTAGCTCAGCAACTGCCCACAGTCCCTTCCCTCTGGTAAGAAAATTGATCTGGGGTGAGAAATCACAGGGGCAGCTGAAGTTTTGATTCACCACCATATTGGGCCCCAGACATCTTATCTGGATGTCTGAGATTAGCAGGTTCCAAAGCTTGGCTAGCGTCAAGCTGTAGAACAAGATTTCCAATGACACTTTTTGCAACTTTACTTAGGTTTTGCAAGTGATTTTGGGGGGTCATTTGCTTTAGGCCTCTCATCCATGAACCTTGAACGTCCTATCAGGCTAATAGCATTCTCAGCCATCTTCTTATGTTAGATTGAGAATGAGGCAGAAGTAAAATGCTGAATTACTCAACCTGTTAATTAATCCTGAGGACAACTGACTGATCTCACATGCTCAGAGAGTTTTCACCTCAGACCTTGGGGTACATAATAATAATTTTGTTCTGAGCTTTGAGATATGTCATCAATTCTAGTCCAACAAAAAATGGCCTTTTAATATTCTAGGATACCACATTAATCACTTTGAGAGAGAATCCTGATATGATTCACTCATTCAATTAGCTTTTATAGATGGCCAGGGAAAACAGATATCTATTATCTCATTCTGATGCCACAAAATTGTTCTCTTAAGGGCATGCAGAGCTCCTTTTGATTAGAAGGGAAGACAGACCTCCACACTTTAAATGTAATGGAGAGAAGAGAAGGGTAACAGAACAAATCACTGTAATGAGTCCAAAAGAAAAAAAAAAAATATTTTGATAGCTGAGATTGCATCCTTAAA
This sequence comes from Pipistrellus kuhlii, assembly GCF_014108245.1. Classification (NCBI taxonomy): domain Eukaryota; kingdom Metazoa; phylum Chordata; class Mammalia; order Chiroptera; family Vespertilionidae; genus Pipistrellus; species Pipistrellus kuhlii. The sequence continues at coordinate 96,643,609 of NW_023425404.1, forward strand.
ATTATGCCATCCAACATCCACACTGGGATGTTGTAAGTCAAGTTCGATTTTGCACTGGAGAAAACCAATGTCCAGAGTGGAGAAAGGATGTGCCAAATGTTCCTTGGCTTTTTTGAAAGACAAAGATTAGAGATCAGATTGCTTGATAACAAATTATTTCCACAAAACTGCTAACGTTATTTTATAACACAGACAGACGGGATAGTGCACACTTCACTGGAATAATACATCCATAGTTATGTTGAGAAAAATATTAATGCATTTGTTGGCACCAGTACTGAATACCCTGAGTACCATGGAGTTAGGAGAATTCCCTTCAGTGTCTCTGCCAGGGTGAAACAAGTGTCATGTCCATCACCTGCCAGGCCTCCCAGGCGTACTGATGGGCCCTCAGAATCGCTCAGAGGTATGTGTCATGCATGTTCCAGATGGAAAACACTACATGATTTTCATTTCCTGAGTATATTTGCCCAATATTACCCATCATCTTTTAGTACTAATAGTCAAATATATTAAAATATTTGCAGTGATAGAAAGCCACTACCTAATTGAAATGCTATTCAGCACAAGCAACACTTCAAAATACATAAAGTAAAAGAGAACTTATAGTCTTTGTAAAATGAAGGCTTATTTTAATTTTTCTTAAATTAGGAATTTGAAATTATTTCATTAAACACTTTGGCATAACTTAGATTTACTTTATTTTCTTATCCTTCACATTGTTCCCATAGGAATAAACCTCATCCAGAATTAGTATCAATACATATTTAAAAACTTGGAAATAATAATTTAGGAAATATCTCATCATGAAAAAGAGTTAACTTTAAGCTAACTTTTATATTGGTTGTAGTCTGCTTCAAATAATAAAAACTGTGTTCTAATGAGCTGACATTTCCTGGCCCTGAAGAGGTTCTGTAATTAGGCAGCTGAAAACAGCGGAGCAGTTATGCAGTTGTCGTTATTTTTAATTGTTTTATTCCTAAGGAGGCAGCATTTTGGATTAACTTGCTATATTTGTAGTGAGTGAAAAAAACATCTTGATAAAAACAATGTTCTGAAATATTTGCCACCATCCCTAAATAGTAAAAGGACATTTTTTTCTTTTATTTTGTTAACTGAAGATAGTCTGCCATCTTCACTTGGCTACTTTATAAAATTATGCATCTAAAAGTGGATGCTGCTTAATCTTTTTCAGAGATCACTGGGAGCATTTTGGATGGCTGCATCATTAACAGAGAAAGGACAGGAGGGCACACACATTTCAAGTGAAATATAATAAGCAATTAGTCACCGAAGTTCAAGAATATTGTGTGACTGATACATACAAAACAGTGCACTTAAGTTGCACTTATGTTTATACACTAAATATTAAAAAAATATTAAAACTACACATAGATGCTGGTAGCCTTCTAAAAGACTTCCAGTTTGCATTGAGTCCCTGAATTAGTATCTCAGTAACAAATCCACTTAAATATGCCTGACCAGGTCTTTTCTTTAAGCTTTCAGGTATATTGTGCTCCCTTCACTATTCTCTGTGATAATGCCTTTTTAAATGCCAAGAGGGAAGTCTCTCAATTCCCTTAAGACCAGCATTGCAATGAATGCCAAAATGGTGTTAAGTTCTGCAAAACTGTAGGAAAATGAGTCTTTTCCCATTTTGTCACTTGAGGTCCAAAGGAAACACTCTTACGCAAGGGATTCTATATTAGTCAGGATTCTCCAGAGTAACAGAATTTGTGTGTGTGTGTGTGTGTGTGTGTGTGTGTGTGTGTGTGTGTGTAAACATATTTATCGTAACGAACTGGCTTATGTAATCATAGAATCATAGAAGTTGAGATGTCCCCAAATTTGTAATCTAAGCCCTAGGAACCAGGACAGCTGGTGGTATAAATAGTAATCTGATGCTAGAGCCAAGAGAAGCCTGCTGTGTGCCCGCCCACCATGTGACTATTCTGTGACTTGTTGGGTAAGGCTCAAAGGGAATAGGTAACACGGGTTTTTTCCAACCACCATGGACTTATCTGTTCCATTTTTATCAGTGTTTTCAACTTATGAAATAGATGTTATGGCAAAAATCACATGCAAGAAAAAATGACCTATTGTATAAAAATTACAATTTTGTGTACCCCCAGTACTACAAGCTTTTGAGGTGGCCACCCACTTCTTTCCATGCCCTCTGACCTCTCCTCCCAGCAATGAAAGTGTGTAAATCTAGTGTACCAATCACCTTCTACCTAATTGTAGTCTTATTGTTTATTAAAACAAAAAATTCAGCTGTGGGGGAAAAAAGCAATCCAAGTCTGAAGGAAGGAAAGACTGATATCCCAGTTTGAAGACCATCAATGGACTGGATGAGTCTTACCCACATTAGAGAGGGCAATCTGCATTACTCATTTACAGATTCAAATATAAATCTTCACAACCATCCAGAGAAATGCTTATCCAGAAATCTGAGCATTCCTGGCCTACTCATAAAATTAAGCATGACTTAGTCCTTGAGTTATTGGCCTTCTGATTCTTATACCATGTTAGCAACTCTTGGACCTCAACCTTCCACAACTCCATGAGAACAAGACATGTCTTTCTCTTTTCTATGCATAGAGGAATTGTCATGCTTATTCTATGAGCTGGAAAATTATTTTCTTTCCATAATAAACACTCTTTAAAAGGATACAATTATATTTCTAACTTGTAGATATGTAACCACATCCTACAGAGACACCTGAAGTCAAGAAAGTGGATGTCTCAGTAAATTTTTATCTCTAAAAGATCTTAACATGGTTTCTTCAGAACAAAAAGAACAATTGTACCTAAAGTTGTAATAATACCACATCTCTTTGGAGTATAGTTTAAATGGAAGTCTTTACCTCTTTGCAAAACATTTCCTGGGACCCAGAATTCAGGTAATAAAACATAGGGCTTTACTTAAATAGTTTCTTGGAGAAGAAAATACCCTCCTGGTAAATACTAGGAATGGGAATACATACCTGAAACAAGAGAAGAGGTATTTTATTTATTTCCTATAAAACTGATGCAGAAGCTAAAAATTCATATGGAAAATCCCCCATTCCTCCTCCCCCCCAAAAAAGACCCCGAATAGCCTCAACAATCATGGGAAAACAAAATTAGAGGCATCACACTTCCTGATGTCAAACTATAATACAAGGTCATAGTAATCAAACCAGCATGTAATTTGTACAAGAACAGACATATAGAACAATGGAAAAGTATAGAGAGCACAGAAATAAATGCAATTCTCTATAGTTAATTAATACTTCACAGATTTTTCAAATTTGGAAGATGGCTGCCAAAGGAAAGGCAAACTACAAGATAGTGTGTGAATGAGAGAATAAAGGGAGAGTGAGTGGTCGCATGGTAAGTGTTCATTGGTGAGTTGAGGCACAGCTATACTTCAGGAGACTGTGGCGGACTGCTAGAAGTGGCTCCCCTGACCAGGCAGCACCCACTGCTGCTGGGTTCCTTCCCAGAGCTAATGGCTCAGACATGGGGACCATGCCATCTTGAACAGGAAAGTGGATGTTATCAGAAGCCTGAGAAGCCCAGTAAATTTACAACTACAGCACCCAAGGAACAGCTGTGAACCCGAAAACACTGCTGGTCCCCAAGTGCCGCAAGCATGCAGATTCCGAGGAGCTCTACATTCCTTCACAAAAAGGAGAGAGAGAACTACATAACCAGACATTCAGAGAAGAGAGATCATGAGGAGACCAAGAAACAACCATCATATGAAAGCAAAGAAAGCATCACCAGAAAGAAAGTAAACAAAATGGAGGCAAGCCACCTGTCAGAGAAAGAATTCAGAGAAATGATTATGAGATGGATGATAAGAATGGAAGACAAATTGGATAATATCTCTAAGAACTGAGAGGAAATGAAATTTTTCACTTCTTCAACAAAACCAAGAAAAAATGAAAAATGACATCACTGTTATAAAGAACTCAATAGAAAGTTTCAAGAGTAAACTAGAAGAAGCAGAGTACTGCATCAGTGAGCTAGAAGACAAGGTAGAAAAAAATACCCAAGTAAAGTAAATTTTAGAAAAAAAAATTAAAAATCAGGCAGAGAGCCTAAGGGAACTTTGGGACAACAAAAAACAAAACAACATCTGCATAATAGGGGGTTCCAAAAGGAGAGAAAAATAAGCAAGAAATACAAAACCTGTTTGAAGAAATATTGACAGAAAATTTCCCTGATATAGGGAAGAAAAAAGCCACACAAATCCAAGAACCTTACAGAATCCCAAGCAAAATACACTCCAAAAGATTGACACCAAGGTACATTATAATTAAAATGGCAAACACCAACGACAAAGTAAGAATCTTAAAAGCAACCAGAAAGAGACAGAAAGTTACCTACAAAGGATCCACCATCAGAGTAGTGACTGATTTATCAACAAAAAGGTATCAGACCAGAAGGGAATGGAATGAAATATACAAAGTAATGCAAAGGAAGGGTTTGAACCCAAAAATACTGTACCAACAAGGCTATCAATCAAAATTGAGGGTTAAATCAGGAACTTCAAACAAAAAAAAGAACTAAGGGAGTTTATTACCACCAAACCAACAATGCAAGAAATGTTAAAGAGTCTGCTGTAAAAAGAAATAGGAAGTGAAGAAGCAACAGAGGGGTAAAGAATAAAAATGACAACAAACAAATCTCTATCAATAATAACTTTAAATGTAAGTGGATTAAATGTCCAAATAAAAAGACATACGGTAACAAATTGGATAAGAAAACATGACCCATATACCTGATGTCTACAATAAACCCACCTCAGAAAAAAAGACGCAAAAAGACTGAGGGTGAAGGGATGGAAAAAGGTATTTCAGGTGAATGAAAATGAAAAAAAGCTGGGGTAGCAATACTTATAACTGACAAATTAGATCTCAAAGTGAAGGAAATAAAAAGAGATAAGGAAGGACACTTCATAATACTAAAGGGAGCAATCCAATAAGAAAAAATAACTCTGGTAAACATGTAGGAACCCAATACAGGAGCACCCAAATACATTTTAAAAACTAAAAATAAAAAATAAAAGACTCTTGGAGGATAGGGGACTTTAATACTCCACTCGCACATTGGAAAAAATCATCTAAAGAAAAAATCATCCAAGAAACATCAATCCTAAATGACTCACTACACCAGATGGAATTAACTGACATCTTCAGAACATTTCACCTCAAAGCCACAGACTATACATTCTTCTCAAGTGCAAATGGGACATGGGTCATTTTCAAATATAGACCATATATAGGGTCACAAGCAAAGTCTCTTCAAATTCAAGAAGATAGAAATCATATCAAGCATCTTATCAAATCACAATGGCATAAAACTGGATATCAACTATAATAAAAACAATACAAAAAAGTCAAACACATGGAGACTAAATAGCATGGTATTAAACAATGACTGGGTTACCAGATAAATGAAAGAAGAAATTAAAAGCATCCTGGAAACGAATGACAGCAAAAACACAGAATCCAAAATCTTTGGGACACAATGAAAGCAGTCCTGAGTATATAGCTCTACAAGCATACCAAAAAAAAAAAAAAAAAAAAAAAATGGTAGTAAATCATCTAACACTACAACTCAAAGAATTAGAAAGAGATTAACATGAAAAGCCCAGAGTGAGCAGAAGGAAGGAGATAATAAAGAAATAAAGATTAGAGCAGAAATAAATAACATAGAGACCAAAAAAAACAATACAAAAGATCAATAAAACAAAGAGCTTGTTCTTTGAAAGGATAAACAAGATTGATGAACCTCTAGCCAGGCTCACCACCAAGCAAACAGAGGACTCAAATAACCAAAATCAGAAATCAGAGAGGTGAAATAACAACAGACCCCACAGAAATACAAAAGACTGTTAAAATATACTATTAACAATCTATTCTAACAAACTAGAAAATTAGGAGGAAATGGACATATTCCTGAAAAAATAAAACCGTCCAAAACTCAATCAGGAAGAATCCAAACATCTCAATAGGCCAATAACTATGTACGAAATTGAAGAAGTCATCAAAAAACTTCCAGCAAACAAAAGCCTGGGGCCAGATGGCTTCACAGGAAAGTTTTACCAAACATTTAAGGAAGAGCTAAAACTTATCCTCCTCAGACTATTCCAAAAAATGCAAGAAGAAGGAATACTTCCAGGCTCATACTGTGAAGTCAGCATCACCCTAATACCAAAACCAGGAAAAGACAACACAATGAAAGAGAATGACAGGCCAATAATCCTCATGAACATAGATGTCAAAATCCTCAACAAAATTCTAGCAAATCAGATCCAGCAGTACATCAGGAAGATAATACACCATGACCAAGTAGGATTTATCGGGGGAATGCAAGGATGGTACAATATCCACAAATCAATAAATGTGATACATCACATAAACAATTCGAGAGAAAAAAAATCAGTCATATCAATTGATGCAGAAAAAGCATTTAACAAAATCCAATGCCCTTTCTTGATAAAAACTCTCAACAAGGTGGGAGTAGAAGCGTCATACCATATATGACATAAAAAGAGCCATATATGACAAACCCACAGCCAACATAATACTGAATGGGCAAAAACTAAAATAATTTCCCCTAAGAACAGGAACAAGAAGGGATGCCCACTCTCACCACACCTGTTCAACATAGTACTAGAAGGGCTAGCCATTGCAATTAGACAAGAAGAGAGAGAAAAAAAAAAGGCATCCAAATTGGAAAAGAATAATTAAATCTGTCCTTATTTGCTGATGACATGATATTGTATGTAAAAAAAACAAAAGGGTAGAAACCAAGATGGTCACTTATACTGTTGCCTCGCACAACAATTTCAAACTACAACTAAAAGACAAAATGTCTATCACCCAGAACCACAGGAAAGCTGGATGAGTGGAAGTTCTACAACTAAACAGAAAGAGAAAAGACCATTGAGATGTGAATAAGCAATGAAAAGCTGAGGTACGGTGGAGCGTGAATCAGACTGGTGGTGGGGGATTGGATGTGCTGTTTTGTTTTGTTTTTCAACCCAAAGGGAGACAAGCTCAGATTACTCTGAAATCCAGTTTCTGGGGAGACACTGGGGATCCAAACTGGACAGTCGGCCAACAGGTCAGAAAGTGAGGGTGACTTTCTAGCAGAGTTGTACCCAGCAATCATTATTTACTGCACTGGGTTTGGGATGCAGAGACTTGAAAACACAGAAACGCATAAAAGGCTAATTGGCAGCCATTGCTGTTTACCATGCCCTAGCCTATGATGCTCTGAGACTCCATCCCGCACAATCTATATACTCACCCAAGCTCCACGCAGTGGCTTTTGCATATAAATGGCGTGCCTTATTGCATGTTAACCAAACAAACTGCAGCTCTGGTCAGATAGCTCCAAAACCTCCAACCTCAAGCAAAGAGGAGAAAACTGTATTTCTTGCTGTAGCTCCTGAGGGTGGCCTCAGATAGTAGCGACCTGAACCCCATTGGAGATCCAGAAGCTAGTGTATCTAGTGATCTATGTGAGACGAAACCAGATTTCAACTACTCTCATAAAGGACACATTCAAGATGCAGACTTAGTGAGCACCAAAGCCTCACTGAAAAAGTCCTGCCCCATAAGCATGTCTCCAGCACAGCAATTCTTCCATTATAGACACAACAGGTCCTCACAGCCAATTGGCATGAAGGTCAATTCTCCCAGTGACACCAACAACAGTCAAGACTTTACTACAACAAGGCTATACACAGTTCACAAATGGGTGCACCAAGAGTGTCCACCTCAGCTAACTGGGAGGCTAACCCATTGGATAATATAGGACACCTAGCATACAAAACCACCCTACCAACTGTGGGAAACAGCAAAAATGAGGATAGAAGGAAACAGATCACAAACGAAAGAAATGGAGGAAAACAAACAACTGGATATAGAGTTCAAAACCATGATAATAAAGTTTTTCAAGAATTTCTTAGATAAGGTTGATAAATTTAATGAGACCATCGAGGATATGAAAAAAGGACCAAGTAGAAATTAAGCATACACTGACTGAAATTTATATATATATATATTATACAGAGACTCAACACCAGACTAGAGAAATGCAAGAATGAAGAAAAGATTTTAAATACAAAAAGGAAGAAAATACTCAACAGGGAAAGAAAAAAAAAAAAAAGAGTCCAAAAATCTGAAGATCGTGTAAGAAGCCTCTGGGACAACTTAAAGCATACCAACATAAAAATTATGGGGATGACAGAAGGAGAAAGAGAGCAAGATACTGAAAAACTATTTGAAGAAATAATGACTGAAAATTTCCCCCACCTGGTGAAAGAAATAGACTTACAAGTCCAGGTAGCACACAAAACCCCAAACAAAAGGAATCCAAAGAGGACCACACCAAGACACATCATAATTAAAATGCCAAGAGCAAAAGACAAAGAGAGAATATTAAAAGCAGCAAGAGAAAAGCAGGTAGTTACTCACAAGGGAGCACCCCTATGATTGTCAGCTGATTTCGCAACAGAAACTATGCAAGCCAAATGGAAGTGGCAAGAAATATTCAAAGTAGCCGAAACAGGTTTGGCTCAATGGTAGAGCATCGGTCTGCGGACTAAAAGGTCCCAGAGGTCCCAGGTTCCATTCCGGTCAAGGGCATGTACCTCGGTTGTGGGCACATCCTCAGTTGGGGGTGTGCAAGAGGCAGCTGGTCGATGTTTCCCTGTCATCGATGTTTCTAGCTCTCTCTCTCTCTCCCTTTCTCTCTGTAAAAAAACAATAAAATATATTTTTTTAAAAAGAAAAAGAAAAAGAAAAAAAGAAATATTCAAAGTGGTGAATAGCAAGAACCTACAACCAAGATTACCCTACCCAGCAAAGTTATCATTTGGTATTGAAGGTCACATAATGAACTTCACAGATAAGAAAAAGCTTAAAGGAGTTCATCACCACCAAACCAGTATTATATGAAATGCTGAAAGGTATTCTTTAAGAAGAGGAAGAAGATAAAAATTATCTTCATAATAAAAATTATGAACAACAAATACATATCTATTAATAAGTGAATCTAAAAATCAAGTGAATTAAAAATCTTAGGAACAGAATAAACTTGTGAATATAATAGAATCAGGTGCATAGAATGGGAGGGGATTGTTAATTCTCAGGGGAAAGGGGGTGTGGGGGTAAGGGAAGAGACGGGACAAAAATCATACAACTATGGATGAGGACATTGGGGGAAGTAAGGGCAGAGGATGGAGTGGGGACCAGGTGGAGGGTAGCTATGGGGGGGGGAACAATTAGAGTAATCTGAACAATAAAGATTTATTAACTTAAAAAAACAACAACAACCAAAAGACTCCATCAAAAAACTAATAGACCAAATAAATGAATTTGGCAATGAAGAAGGATACAAAATTAATGCCAAGAGCTTTATGGCATTTTTTATACAGCAATAGTGAACTTACAGAAAGAGATATTAAAAAAGCAATCCCATTTACCATCTCACCAAAACAATTGTACCTAGGCATACTCTTAACTACTGTATTTTTCGGACCATAAGACGCACCGGACCATAAGACGCACCAGTTTTTAGAGAAGGGAAATGAAGAAAAAAAAGATTCTGAAACAAATAGTGTCCTAAAATATTTTATGTGCATTAAAACCCAACATCACAGTCATAAAAACATGTAATCAACCCTGTAAAGTAAACAGCAGCATTTAGAACCATTTTAGAGCCGGGAAAGCACACAGAGACCACACAGAGCCAGGCAAGTAAAAAAACTTTTTTTTTAAAGTATATGTGTAGGCTATATTTGGACCATAAGACGCAGGGACATTTTCCCCCCACTTCTGGGGGGGGGGGGGAAAAAGTGCGTCTTATGGTCCGAAAAATATGGTAATAAGGTAAAACACCTATATGCGGGAAACTACAGAACAATGAAAAAAGAGAGAGAGGTAGACATAAACAGATTGAAGAACATACCATGTTCATGGATTGATATAATCAACTTCATAAAAATGTCCATAATACCCAAAGCAATCTGTAAATTAAATGCACTCTTCATTAAAATTCCAATAGCATATTTCACAGACCTAGAAAGAACTCTCTAAAAATTCATCTGGAATAAAAAATGAAGCTAATAGCCACAGCAATCCTGAGAAAGAAGAACAAAGTAGGTGGACTCTCAATATCAGATTTCAAGCTGTATTACAAAACCTCTGTTCTCAAAACAGCCTGATACTGGTACAAGAACAGACATATAGATCAATGTAATAGAATAGAAAACCCAGATATCAACCCAAACTACTATGCTTAATTAATATTTGTCAAAGGAGGCATAACATACAATGGAGTCAAGACAGCCACTTCAATAAATGGTGTTGGGAAAATTGGACAGATACATGCAAAAAAAATGAAACCAGATCGCCAACTTACACCATACACAAAAATAAACTCAAAATGGATAAAGGACTTAAACATAAGATGGGTAACCATGAAAATACTAGAGGAATCCACAAGTAGAGAAAACTCAGATATATGCTGAAGCAATTTCTTCACAGATACCGCTCCTAGGGCAATTAAAGCTAAAGAGAATATAAACACATGAAACTACATCAAAATAGAAAGCTTTTGCACAGCAAAAGAAACCATTCAACAAAACTACAAGAAATCCACTGCATGGGAGAACATATTTTCAAATGTTATCACTGATAAAGGTTTAATCTCCAACATCTACAGGGAACTTATACAACTTAATAAAGGGAAGATAAATGACCCAATACAAAAATGGGCAGCAGACATAAATAGACACTTTTCAAAAGAAGACAGAAGGAAGGCCAAGAGACATATGAAACCATGCTCAAAGTCACTAATTATCAGAGAGATGCAAATCAAAACCACAACGCGGTACCATCTCACACCTGTCAGAATGGCAATCATCTACAAATCAACAAAGGACAATTGCTGGTGAGGATGCAGAGAAAGATGGACCCTTGTGCACTGCTGGTGGGAATGCAGACTGGTGCAGCCACTGTGGAGAAATGTATGGAGTTTCCTCAAAGAACTAAAAATGGAACTCCTATTTGACCCAGTTATACCACTTCTAGAAATATATCTCAAGAAACTAGAAACAGCAATTAGAAAGGATTTATGCACTCCTATGTTCATAGCAGCACAATTCACCATTGCTAAGATTTTTAAATAGCCAAAATGCCCATCTGCAGATGAGTGGATTAGAAAACTATGGTACATCTACACAATGGAGTACTATGCTGCTATAAAAAGAAGGGATTCTTATCATTTGCAGCAGCATGGATGCACCTGGAGAACATTATATTAAGTGAAATAAGCCAGGCAATGAAAGAAAAATACCACATGATCTCACTCATTTGTGGATAATAAAGAACACTATAACCTGATGAAAAAAATATAAATACAGAGGCAAGTAAAGCACCAAACAGACTGTCAAATTATAGCGGGAAGGCTGAGGAGTGCTGAGGGGTGGGGCGGGGAAGAGATCAACCAAAGGACTTGTATGCATGCATATAAGCACGACCAATGTATAATATCGATACATAAGACATTGGGTGGGTGGGATAAGGGCATTTGACTAGGAGTAGGGGAGGCTGAGGGAAAGTCAATGGGGGAAAAATAGAAGATATATATAATACTTTAAACAATTTAAAATTTTTAATAAAATAGGTATTTAAAAAAATACGTGACAAAAATGTAAGAAAAATAAAGTAAAGACAATCTCTTCAATAAGTGGTGTTGGAAAAATTGGACAGATAATGCAAAAAAATAAACTACCATATTTTCCGGCGTATAAGATGACCCCCTAATTTTACAGTTAAAACATAGGTTTAGGCCTATATTCGCTGTATAAGACTACCCCCCACTTCCAAGGCAACACCAGTTCTTTTTTTTAATAGATCGCCTCTCTGACTCTGGCCAATCTGAGCAGGCTTTTTTTTCGTTTCAAAAGTCGTCTTATACGCCGGAAAATACAGTAGAGCACTAATTTACACTGCACACAAGAATAAACTCAAAAGGGATAAAAGATTTAAATATAAGTCTCAAAACCCTAAAAATCCTACTAGAAAACATAGGCAGTATAATCTGACACATCTCTTATAGCAATATTTTTGCCAATATGTCTCCTCGGGCAAGACAAACAAAGGAAAAATAAACAAATGGCACAAGATCAAACTAAAAAGCTTCTGTGCACCAAAAGAAATAATCAATAACAAAAAAAATATGGAAGGACATATTTGCCAATGATACATCTGATAAGGGGTATAAAATTCCAAAATTTATAAAGAATTTATACAACACAAAACCAGGAAGACAAACAATCCAATTAACAAATGTGCCAAGGTCCTAGGCCCCATGATCACACCACAGAGGGAGGCCAAGCTACTAGCTGGGGCCTCTGTGAGAGAAGCCTGGGTCCCAGGTGCAGGAGGGAAGCCAATGCCAGAAGCTGGGGGAAGGAAGACCCACTCTTGCAAGAATTTCTTGCATTAGGGCCTCTGGTATATCCTAAACTGAGGTTCCAAGCTGAATTTAAAATTTTACACTCATAAACCTGCAGTTCTTTCCCTTAGTGAACAGCACCACCATTGATTAAGTACTTGTCAGAAACCTGCATTTATAATGCCTCCCTCTTTTTATACCAGCCTAAGGCAAACTGTATGAATTCCAATCAGTTGTACTTTTTAGTATCTTTAAAAGCTATCTAGTTGTATCCATATCTATCTATTCAGCTTTCATATAAGCACCCCTCATTTCTCATGTCAACAATTGCAATAAGCTTATAATTGATCTCCCTGAATCCACTTGTGTTTTCACTACTCTATTTTCTCTTTATAGAACAAAGAGACTTTTTTTTTTCAAAATATTAATTGCACATTGTAAGATGTGGTTGTAATTAATATGTTTATGGTATGCAGGCCTTCATTCATTGCAATGTGATTTTTTATTTTGCTTCCACTATGGCTTATAGGCTGAAATACTCTTAAATAAATACACACTGATAATAAACCATTAAACAACTACCTAAGTGATCTAGTGATATATAGCTACATACTGAGTTTAAGTTCTGTGCATAGCTTACACTCCATTCACAGTAGAAGACTTTATTTGTAAAATAAAACACCACTGTAATTGCTTATTGCATTCACATGCAATTAAAAAATAGCTGTACTTTCATACCTGTGGTTTTGCAATGAGCTTTGGTATATTGAATGTGGATGTAAGCAACTTAAAGTTTTGCCCAAAATTATGTCCACAGTTTCAGGCCAGATTTTTTAGTAAATTAAATCTGGTATTTATCAATCCAACCACCCCCTCTTTTTCCCTTGGATCCAGAAATATAACTTTATCTCTATCAACCTGTTCTTGAAATCCTACATCATTTTCAGAAAATAGCAGTTTCTATATCCCACACTGATATCTAGGAAAGTCTCTTTAATAACACCACAAAATAACATTCTGTTCTATGTCTATCTACAATGCCAAGTAAGAAATTTGTCAGTTATAAAATGAGTTTACACATGTATCTTTTGTTAACTATGCAGCACCATCCAACCCTGTCTCCCTTGTATTTCCCTCCAAATATACACAGTTCTCACCCTAGGGACAAGAGCTAAAATATTTAAATGGCACAAGCCTATTCCTATATTTTAGCAATCAGGTCACCTGCCTCTCCAATCTCATAACTTAACACACATTCCTGATGTTGGGTTACATTATGTGCCAAACACTTTTCTAAATCTGAGGAATAGAGCAATGAAAATGAAAATACAGAGTGTGAACAAATTCCCAATTTTATGTTTGAAAGAAACAGAAAATCAATACATAAGTTGAACGTACAGCATTAAAATTGTAGTGATTGATTTGGGGAAACAATAACAAGAAAGGGGATAAGGAGTGCTTATGCTTAAATAATGGGTGAAGAATAAAAGGGGAAAGAGATAATAAGTGGGAGAACAGATACTGGTCAGCAGAACATAGACTATGACCATTTTTAAGTATCAGGAATATCATTGCAATTAGCAAGTTTAGAGCAGATTGAGCAAAGGGAAGACTAATAAAAGGCAGAGGCAAACAAGGGAGGAAAGATTATGTAGAGCAGTGTAGGACATTATAGGGACACTAGCCTTTCTTTTTAGTAAGAATGGAAGTTATGGGGATTTTAAACAGAATACGTTAAATTATATATATATATATATATATATATATATATATATATGTGTATATATTGTATATATTGTATATATTGTATATATATATATATATATATTTTTTTTTTAAGTATCACTGTAGACTCTTTATAGAGAAGAGCCTACAGAAAGATAAGACTGGAACCAACAAGACCATCTAAGATGCTCTTTGAGGTGTTCAGATGGCCATGTGATCTAAAGCACCAGACTCAAGTGGCAAAATAAAATTTGACTTTGGGTGATGGGAAAACATTGAAATACACAGATGGCATATTATCGAATTGTATACTTAAAACCTATATAATTTTCTTAACAAACTAGAGGCCCAATGCACGAATTTATGCACTGATGGGGTCTAATTGGCCCTCCACAATGGGGGATAAGGGGGGTGGGGCATGCCAGGGCGAGGGGCCATGGTTGTTATGGTCGTTTCAGTTGTTCTGCCATTTGGTCTCTGGGCTTTTATTATATATGATTAGTCATCTCAGACAGCCATAACAAAATATCATGAATTTATGTGTCTTAAACAACAAAAATGTACTTTTCTCACAGTTCTGGAGGCTGAATTTTGGGGTCAGGGTACCAGCATAGCATCGTCCCAGACACCAGAAAGTGGTGGATTAAATGCCAGTCAGGGCACATGCCCAGGGTGCAGATTCAATACTCCGTCCAGTGAGTGTGGAAAACAACAGAACAATGTTTCTCTCTCTCTCCCTTCTTCTCTCTGTGACCACCTAAAATGAATGATAAATAAATAATGCCCCAAAAGTGTGGTTTTTAATAGGAAAGAAATAGTGATCTATGAAGTGAAAAACTCGTTATAACACATATATACGGCTGACCCCATTTAAAAAAATTTTTTTATTTCAGAGGAAGGGAGAGAGAGACATAGATAGAAACATCAATGTGAGGATCATTGATCAGCTGCCTCCAGCATCCCCCTAAGGAGAATCGAGCCTGAAACCTGATTGTGAATCATATCATTGATCTCCTTGTTCATAGATCAATGCTCAACCAGTGAGCCCCACCAGCCAGGCCCCATTTTTATCAATACCAGTCACATGAGGTACATTGGCAAGATCTCACTGCTAGAAAAAGTCTGAAATTGCCCACTAAGTTTCTGGATATGAATTCATTTCTGCCAATCAGATGGGCTTGCACAATATTTTATTTTATTTTATGTATTTTATTGATTTTTACAAAGAGGAGGGGAGAGGGATAGAGAGATAGAAACATAGATGATGAAAGAAGCATCGACCAGCTGCCTCCTGCACACCCCCTACTGGGAATGTGCCCACAACCAAGGTACATGCCCTTGACCGGATTCGAACCCAAGATCTTTCAGTCCGCAGGCTGACACTCTATCCACTGAGCCAAACCGGTTTCAGTGCTTGCACAATATTTTAAAAGCAGAAGTGGGGCAGAGGCATCTTCCTGCTGGTGATCATGTTTGCAGAGATGTGGAGGTTTTCTGCAGCAGAATCCAGGCTGTGCACAGGCAGTACTGGCAGAGCCAGTGCCCAGGGACCTGTTTTGTAGGAGCTGGAGGGCACTTGCGGGGGCAGCAGTTTCCCGATCCCCGGGTCACAGCTGTGCCAGAGTGTCCTAGAATTCAGTTGTGGCTGAGGGGGCAGCTCCTCCCGCTGGCCAGGGAGTCTTTCCTTGGGAGCCCAGCCTAATAGCCACTCTTCCGGCTTTCTGATGAGTTCCCAAGCACCAATTCCCTGTGCTAAATTCTTTCCTGTCTAAAACATCAAAGATCTAAAAACATTTTGGATTCTACACTTTCAACTAAAACAATGCTGCACAGGGTCAGGTCTGAGAATGGGTGAGGTGTGAAAGGCTCTCTTCTTTGAATCTCAGCTTCCACTTTTGTAAATCAGAGACCAAAGATTATTATCTATTCATAGTTATTGAAGACTGTGGCAGCTGTGTTTCCCAAAGATGGCCGTAACATTCCCATCCCTCCTGTGGCCTTGCCACTTTCTGCCACATCCCCTCTCTTGAAGTGGGTCTGACCTCTGATGTGCAGGTAGCCAGTATACTGGTCACCTGCAGAATTCCAAGGCCAAGGCTGCAAAGGCACAGGGCTGCA
The DNA here is from genome assembly GCF_014108245.1 of Pipistrellus kuhlii. Classification (NCBI taxonomy): domain Eukaryota; kingdom Metazoa; phylum Chordata; class Mammalia; order Chiroptera; family Vespertilionidae; genus Pipistrellus; species Pipistrellus kuhlii. Next base: position 96,659,920 of record NW_023425404.1, read on the forward strand.
GCCCTGTCCACTCAGCCAGGGCTTCTGGCTCCTGCCCACCATGTCACTCTGGGCTCCGACTAGTGTGGCCTTGCCTTCCTGGCTCACTTCCCCTTCAGTTGGTGGCCCAGCACCTCACTGCACTCTTTATCTTCTCCTCAAATCTGTTCCTTTTACAGTCTTTTCTTTTCTATTATTGTGAAATCCATTCTTCTAGTTTGCTTACACCAACACGTTTGCTCCTTATTCTGTACTTAACATCTATCTTAGTTGCAAGTCCTATTGACCCAAATATCAAAATTTATCCAAGATCTATTATAAATACTTGACCTCATTTCCACTACTGCCACATGTTATAAACTACTATTATCTCAACATAACTCTTGTAGGAGAATTTTTTTCAATGGATTATATTTTTATTTTTAGTGAATATATGACTGGGACTAGAAATTGGGGGCTATTATGATTAGCTACTTCATTTTCAGTAAATTTATTGAGGTGATATCCATATATATAAAATCCCTGCTACCATTACAACAGAACAACCAGGAGAACCAGCCTGAACCAGCCAGATCACCCCCAACAACCCAATCAGGGTAGCCAAACTGCCTTGGCTGGCAGAAATTTATTGCCCCGGGACCTTAGAGGTACTTAGTCTCAGGCAGCTGCGTGGGCAAAGCTCCCCTTTGGTGGAAGTGAACCCGGAATCAGGGATGAGATGGAGAGGCTTTCCTGGTGGCACCCAGCAGTCCCTGGCATCTGGCCCTGGTCAGAGCAGTGGCAGAAATAGGGCCATGGGGCACAGGAGGCGGCAGCATGAAGGAGCCAGGAGGTGTGAGGCCTGACCTGGGCTCTTACCCCTCCCTCTGGAGCACCAGCAGGTGGTCGATTGTGTGCAGTGAGGTGTTGGGCTGCCAACTGGAGGGGAAGTGAGCCAGGAGGACAAGGCCACACTAGCCAGAGCCCAGAGTGACATGGTGGGCAGGAGCCAGAAACTCTAGCCAAGTGGACAGGGCTGCAGGTGACCAATATATTAATTTTGAGACAACTATTATATTTCCATTAGAGGTGCTATGTGCTATGTGTCTGTGTGCATGCACGTGTGTGTGTGTGTGTGTGTGTGCGCGCGCGTGTTTAGATATGAAAGTCGAAAGGAAGGTGAGAGATTCCATATGGAGATATAAGTTGAAGAGTCACTAGAGTAGAGAAGATATTGGAAGCCAAAAGATGAAATGAAATTACTGAGGAAATAGGTATAAATAGAGATGATAATAGGACAGAGAACTAAGCTTGGGGCCATGCAAATATTAAAAGTGGTGGAATGAGGTAGACCATACAAATGAGACTGAGAAGGGACAGCCAGTTAAGTAAGAGGAAAACCAGAAAAAGATGGAATCTCAGAATACAAGAGAAAAATGTGTTTCAAATAGGAAAATGTGATCACCTCTTTTAAGTTTACCTGATAGATCAAGTAAAATAAAGATTAGAATCACAATTGAATTTAACAACATGGAAATCATTCATAATTCTGAAAAGTTTTCCCAAGGACTGAAGATTAAAGGGCCTGATTTAAATAATTTCTGAGAAAGAAAGTTAGGTAATAATTTGGAGTTATTTTTGCTGTAGAGTGGTAGATAAAATAGGTCAATAGCTGAAGGAAATATGCGGTGTTAAGAGAGGAATTTTTTCCTTTAAAATATGAACCATATTTAATTGCTAATAAAACTGCTTTCACAGGGAGGAAAATTGATGATGTGAAGACCAGAGGAAATAATTGCCTTTTAGTATTTGAGAAGGAGCTTTGGGCTAGGAAACTAGTGAAAGTATTGCTATTAGTTGGAAACATGGAAACATCCACATAAACAAGAGGAAAGGCAGAGCAAAAGACCATGACAATAGGTATGAGTGGGATATATGTTAATACAGGTGGGCAAAAAAATAGGTTTACAGCTATCTGTGTGAAAGAGAATATAATCTTTTCTAATAATAGAGAAACATGTAAATTGACAGTACCTACACTATGCCCACAGCCAATCAGAGTAAGTATGCAAATTAAACCAATAAAGATGAATACATACCTGGGTCCCAGGCACCTCCTCAGCACCCAGGTCATTCCTCACTGGCCATCCCACTGAGGCTTAGGCTTGGGGGACGGGGGTACCCGCTTCCCAAGCCTAAAGCCTGGGGAAGAGGCTCTAGGCTTGGGAAGGGGCCAAGCCTTTGATCAGAGGGGTGGGAGGTGCCTGGTTCCCAAGCCTAAAGCCTATTGTGGAGACCATAGGCTTTGGAAGGGGCCGAGTCTGTGATGGGAGGTGTGGGGGGCACTTCCCAAGCCTACAGCCTAGGCTGGAAGCTTTAGGCTTGGGAAGTGACTGAGCCTGGAATCAGAGGAAAGGGAAAAAAATCAATGGAAACATATCCTCAAGTGAGGATAAAAAAAAAAAGAAAGAAAGAAATGTCATAGCTTAAAAAAATGTACATCTTGAAAATGCCTAAAGAAAGTTGTCATTTTTTCATGGTGAAGGGACTGGAATCTGTGTTGATGAAAATACCATGGTGGCTGCAGTGGCTGGCAGTGGCTGCAATAGTGGGGTGATGGGGCTATTGCCTTCCCCTGATCAGCCAGGTCACCTCTCACAAAGAGAGGCCAGACTGCTCCAACAGGGAGCAGACCTAAGCCATCAGTAGGACATTCCCCTGTGGGCTTTCAGTATTTGAGAGGGGGTAGGCTGGGCTGAGGGACCTCTCCCAGTGCAAGAATTTCGTGCACCGGGCCCTGAGTAATTGATCTTACATAATAATAGACAGATATGTAAATTAACCATACCTCTGCTATACCCACAGCCAATCAGAGTGAGTATGCAAATTAACCCACCAAAGATCATGGTTAATTTGCATATACAGGTAGGACAGGCAGCACCATGGCCCACTCCTTGAGGTCAGAGGAGGCCCGGCGGGCAGCACCAGACACTGCCTACAAGGTACCAGTCCATTGGGCTGAGGAGGCAGGGTGGGAAGTGCCAGATGCCACCTGAGTGGTCTGGGTTCATCTCAAGCCCCAAGAGGGACACCTGACTGCCAAGCCCCTCCTGTGGAGCCCCTGGAACCATCGCTGTCCTAGGGAGGCAAAGGCACGGCTGGGTCAGCCTATCCACGCAGTGCCCTGGGAACATTGCAGGCATAGGTTTCCTGAGACCCAGACAGGGCCTCTGGCCACAGATTCACAACTTCGAGGAGTCCAAGGACAGGAATCTGCGTCACCTGAAGAGAGACAGAGGTTCTGCAGTGGCCCCAAAACGTGGGTGGGTCCAGCCAGGGATCAAGGGGCATGGAAGGACTCCAGGTAGAGGGGCAAGGACCCTCACCTCTGAGGTGGGGGGTGGGGGAGTTGCGGGTAGGTGCCACCTCAGTGGAGGGGTGCCGTACTGCAGGGTACTGGACTGACTGATGTGATTCAGAGAAGCTCCCAGTGCTAACAGGCCTCGCTCAAGCGGCCTTCACACTTCAGAGGCAGTGACTCCTGCTCCTGCCCTGACCCAAAAGCAAGCCCACACCACCCTGCCCCGTGGCAGAACATGCCTAGGAGGTGAACGCAAAGCCTTCCACCTGCTCCGGAGAAGCAGGGCCAGTACAGAAATGGGGGCAGGGACCTGGGAGAGGAAAGAATGTGGAGCATTTGCAATGAAGAGGTGCTTGAGAAAGAGGCTCAGAAGCCTGATGGGAAGGTTTGTTCTGTTTGCCAGGTGGCTGCCCCTTAGGAAGGGCAAAGAGCATGGCACTGAGGGCTCCCTGTATGCTGAGTCAAGTTCCTCAGCCAACCTGCATTGGCCTCAGTTTCCTGGACTGCAAAATAGATTAAGCCTGTCCCAGTGCCTTCACTGAGCTATGATGGCCAATTGAGATACTATATAAGGAAAATGAGGGAAGAGTGAGAAAGAAAAGGAAAGGTAAACAACACAAAAGAAAGACTGGCCGAAACCAGTAAGGCTCAGTGGATAGTGTGTCGACCTGCGGACTGAAAGGTCCCAGGTTCGATTTTGGTCAAAGGCATGTACCTTGGTTGTGGGCACATCCCTAGTAGGGGATGTGCAAGAGGCAGCTGATCCATGATTCTCTCTAGTAGATGTTTCTAACTTTTTATCCTTCTCTCTTCCTCTGTGTAAAAAATCAATAAAATATATTTAAAAAAAAAAAAAGAAGAAGAAAAGAAAGACTAGAAGAAACCTATAAACCCATTGTCACTTAAGTAGGGAATATAGTCAATAGTGTTATAATGATGGTATGATGCCAAGTGGGTACTGGAAATATCGGATAACACTTTGTACAGTATATGATTGTCTTATCACTATTCTGTAACTTATATAAAACCTGAAACCAATATAAAATAATAAAGAATGTAAAGAAATGAAAATTGGAGTGAAAATTTTATAAATTTCAAAGTTTAAATAAAGGCTGTAAAGGAAGAAAGGGGGAGAATAAAAATAGTGTTTTTCATTTTACCACTTCATTATCTTTTCAGTACATAAAGAAGACAGTTGTCTTTATATGGTGCTTTTATACTTTTCTAAGTCATCTCATTTTAATTTCAGGGAAACTTAAAGACAAGATAATTATTCCCTCCACTATTCAAAGAAAGAAAATCTTGCTGTCTGGTCCTAATGATTGAATTGTCAAGCCCTTATTATAGAACAAGATTAGCCCGAAGCCGGTTTGGTTCAGTGGATAGAGCGTCAGTCTGCGGACTGAAAGGTCCCAGGTTCGATTCCAGTCAGGGGCATGTACATTGGTTGCAGGCACATACCCGGTAGGGGGTGTGCAGGAGGCAGCTGGTCGATGTTTCTCTCTCATCGATGTTTCTAGCTCTCTATCTCTCTCCCTTCCTCTCTGTAAAAAATCAATAAAATATATTTTTGAAAAAAAAACAAGGTTAGTACAATTTTCTGTGAATGGGTCATATATATACTAATAAAAGCCTTGGAGATGATCAGGCCAGCAGGGAAAGGTAGATGGAGCAATCAGGCTGGCAGAGGAGCAGTTAAGTGTCAATCCATGGGCAAGGGAGCAGTTAGGGGCAATCAGGCAGGCAGGTGAGAGGTTAGGATCCAGCAGTCTCACATTGTGAGGGGGATGTCCAACTGCAGGTTTAGGCCCACAGAATTGGGCCTAAACCTGCAGTTGGACATCCCCCAAGGGGTTCCATATTGGATAAGGTGCAGGCTGGGCTGAGGGACACCCTCCCCAGTGCACGACTTTCATGGACCAGGCTTCTAATAAATAATAAGACAAAAATCAATTCTGTTTCACCTACTCACAATGCTAAGCCTTCTTATGCTCCACACTGAATATCAAGGGAACTTTGCAAGTTCCTTTCTTGTTGAAACAGGAAGACAAATCATCACCTGTGAATAACAATGGGGGAGAACTTTGAAAGAGTTTCAAAGAGAGGATATGACATGAACGTTTTCTAAAAGGATGAAAAATATGGTATTAATATTATCTGGCGGCACTAAAGGTTCATGGGTAAATAGTATTTGGATTCTTTAAAGATTGGAAGTTTGCTGCAAACATACCAAAAAAAAAAAGGATGAGCACTTTCAATGACTGTGAAAGGAAATTATTATAATGATGATCCATGAAAGCTAAATTGTACATAATAATGGGGACAATTCTATTTTTGCTCAGCTTGTATAGCAATTACTAAGTTTAACAATTTTTATTTATTTGAGCACTGGCATGTGCTTATAAACTAGTAAGTTTTCAATAGGGGAGCAGATATTTATAAAAATAATCAAACAAAAATGTAGGATTACTCTGTGATAGGTACTATTAGGTCTAGTAATAATTAATGTCGTTTTCTAATACTTTTTTAAATCGAATTTATTTAAACAATACAACAAAATTTAATCAACAATATAGTTGCCGTTGTTTTCTACTACTTGTGCCCAACGCTCAGGAAGCATTTTAATCCCTCTGTTGTAAAATTCTTGTGATTTTGATGCAAAAATTCGGTCAATGCATTTTTGAGGCATTCTTCATTATTAAATTTTTTTCCAAGAAGAAAGTTTTGCAAAGAACAAAACAAATGGTAATCGGAAGGGGCAATATCAGGAGAATATGCAGGTTGAGGGAGAACTTCCCATTCCAACTGGCGAAGTTTTTCAGCAGTGATTCTTGCAGTATGCAGTCGTGCATTATCGTGGTGAAGAATTACGCCCTTCCGATTAATCAGCGCGGGTTCTTTTTCTCTTAAAGCTTGGGCTAACCTTTCCAATTGGGCACTATACACTGCACTTGTAATGGTTTGGTTAGATGGTAAAAGTTCATAATGAAGAATTCCTTTAAAATTCCACCAAACACACAACATCACTTTTTTCGCATGCAAGTCAGGTTTTGGCGTGGGCTGTGGAGCCTCATTTTTGTCCAACCATTGAGGCTGCCTTTTCAAATTAACATACAGCACCCATTTTTCATCTCCAGTAACAATTTGCTCTAAAAACGGCAAACAGTTTTGAGGAGAGAGGAGCGAACTGCAAATTGTGACTCTTTGATTACGGTTGTTGTTGGTCAACTCATGAGGAACCCATTTTCCAAACTTTTGGACTTTGCCAAGTGCACGCAATTGATTGGAAATTGTTTTTTGTGAACAATTTAAAGTTGTCGCAATCTCTTGTTGGGTAATTTGAGGATTTTGCACCAAAAGAGCTTGAAGAGCTTCTTGATCAAAATTGGACACATGGCCTCGACCACTCTTGTCATCTAACGAAAAATTTCCCTCGCCAAATTTCTCAAACCAACGCTGACATTTTCTGGCGCTAACTGCATCTTGACCAAGAGCACTACAGATGTTTTTTGCAGCCTCACTTGCTTTTCTTCCTAATTGAAACTCGTAAAGCATGCAGTGCCGAATATGCTCTTCATCCGCCATCTTCTTAGCCCTAGTTTTGCAACAAAAAACAAACCAAACACAAACTTTTTCAAGCAAACCTTGTTAATTGTACTTCACACGTTCTGTAGATACCACGTGTTTGAAGGTTATGTCAATACAAGTCAACGCCAAGCAAGATTTTAAACGAATGTTTAAAAACGACATTAATTATTACTAGGCCCTGATACAAAGCAGGAAAATTGCATGTTCCTATGAAATCGTGTAAGTGGATTTGAGTATTTTGGGAGGCCTCTTAATTTGGGAATTTGGCAATTGAGGCATGATATAAAGAATAAGTAGAAAATAATAAGGCAAAAAAGAGGGGGCTGAGAGAAATGGAGTCCCAGACATAGGAAACAGCAGATGCAAATATCCTGTAGTAGGAGAGTGTGGCAGTACAGAGAAATGGAAATAAAACCTAGGGTTATGACACTATACCAGTGAGAAGGGGCAAATTTCAGGATGAGGCTTAAGACATAGATAAAAATCATAAATAAAAAGCATTATAGTTAGACTTAGTATATAATTATCATTACAACTACACACCTGTGAGTGAAAAGGGATGCAATGGACAATTATGCTAAAAGGTTAGCGGATAGAAACTGAGACTGTCTTGTACAACCTACTATGTATAATTACCTTACTCATATATTATGTACAGGACTTAAGATTAATAGAAAATCATTGAGCACTTTTATGCAGGGAGATGAGATAAACACTTGAATTTGAAAGGATCACATTGGCCATAGTATAGAGATAAAAATTGATAAAATACAGATTGGCTCTCTAAAAATTAATTTATGCAGGCCAGGGACTAATAGAAAGGGGTTAATGTAAATGAAGAGAAAGGATCTCTTCAAGATATATTTATGAGACAAAATTAACCCAACTTTGCAAATATGTGGTATTTGAAGGTGCTCAAGACAGACTACTATACATATGGCTTAAATAATTGGATGGGTGGTAGAAATATTCCCTTAAATGGGGGATACTGGAAGAGAATAAAATTAGAAGAATAATTGTATGCTCAATTTGAAAAGTGTTGTATTAGGGGTGTTCTTGAGACAATCCTAAATACATATATCTACTAGGGATTTAAATATACATGTGTTGCAAATGAATACAAATTTTATGTTATTTTAATTTTATTTGCTTCTTACATCAAATTAATTTCTAATCATAAAGAGTAGTAATTCCCAGAATGCTAAGGAATTTAAAATGTACTATTTCTGATATTTCCCTTGACTGTAAGGTGTTACTGCCCTGTGCGTCACATTATTTATCCTTTTTCTCTCATTCTTCTTCAAAACACACACACACACACACACACACACACACACACACACACACTCATACACACACTCCAAACCTCAGTCAAAATCAGATATTTTATGTCTCTAAAGTTATGTCTCTTATAGGATGTCACAGAAGTGGAATTATTGAGTATTTAGCTCTTTCAGATGCCTTCTTATAGATATTATTTCATTTTATCCATGAGTTTGCATGGCATAATATGGCTTACTTTTCTTTTTAAAAGATTTTTAATTGATTATTTTAAAAAGAGGAGGAAGAGCCGAAATCAGTTTGGTTCAGTGGATAGAGCGTCGGCCTGAGGACTGAAAGGTTCCGGGTTCAATTCCAGTCAAGGGCATATACCTTGGGTGTGGGCATATCCCCAGTAGGTGGTGTGCAAGAGGCAGCTGATCAATGATTCTCTCTCATCAATGTTTCTAACTCTCTATACCTCTCTCTTCCTCTCTGTAAAAAAATCAGTAAAAAATACATTATTAAAAAAAAAAAAGAGGAGGAAGAGAGGGAGAAAGTAACATCAATGTGAAAGCAGCACATCAATTCGCTGCCTCCTGCACACCCATTCCCGGGGATTAAGCCCACAATCTGGTCATGTGCCCTGACCTAGAATCAAACAAGCAACCTTTTTTGTGCATGGGATAATACCCAAGCAACTGAGCCACATCAGCCAGAGCTAGCTCACTCTTTTATCATCCTACCTAATAAAAGAGTAATATGCAAATTAACCATCACTTTGCTACACCCATAAGCCATGCCCACCAGCCACACCTACCAGCCAATCAGACTGAGTATGCAGATTAACCACAACTAAGTTGGCTGTGGCCACAGAGAGCAGGAGGGAGGCTTATGTTTTCCAGGCAACAGAAGAAGCCAAACTTTCCACCTGCCCTAGCCGCTTAAGCTTCCACTCAAGGCTACAAAGTTTTAGTTATGGAAAGTAAACAAATCCAAACTGAAATTGCGGCAGCCATGGAGCAAGCAGGATGCTTGGCTCAGGTCCAGACTACAAAGTTTCAATTGTAGAAGGTAAATAAATTCCAAATACCAGGGCCTCTACTTGGGTCAAACCACCACAGGCTCCATACCCCAAGGGTACTGCCAACCTGATCTGGGACACCCTTCAGGACAAACCAGCTGGCCACCACCTGTGCACCAGGCCTCTATCCTATTTAATAAAAGAGTAATATGCAGATTGACCATCAATCCAACATATAATATGGCTGTCCCCATATGGTCAAATATCCTGCCCCTATGTGGACACAAGATGGCCACCTCAAGATGGCCAGCAGGGGAGGGCAGTTGGGAGGTACCAGGCCTTCAAGGGAGGATAGTTGTGGGGGACCAGGCCTGCAGTGGAGAGCAGTTGGAGGCAATCAGGTCTGCAGGGGAGGGCAGTTAGGGGTGACCAGGCTGGCAGAGGAAGAAAGTTGGCAGCAAACAGGCTGGCAGGGAAGCAGTTAGACATAAATCAGGCTGGCATAGGAATGGTTAGGGGGTGATCAGGCTGGCAGGCAGAAGCAGTTAGGGGCAATCTGGAAGACAGGAAGGTGAGAGGTTGGGAGCCAGCAGTCCTGGATTGTGAGAGGGATGTCTGACTGCCTGTTTAGACCCGATCCCACTGGTCTAATCGGGCAGTCACACATCCCTCAAGGGGTCCCAGATTGGAGAGGGTGCAGGCTGGGCTGAGAGACACTCCCCAGCCCCGTCCATGAATTTCGTGCACCAGGCCTCTAGCCCTATCTAATAAAGTGGGAATATGCTAATTGACCAACACACCCTGACAAAGATGGCTGCACCCACTGCTAATAAGGAGGAAATATGCTAATTGACTGCCACAGCCTAAAATATGGCAGTGCACACAGCCAGAAGTTGGTGGTGCCCAGTCCCCTCAGCCCCACCGGGGTGGCAGGCACACAGCATGGCTGAGCCAATCTCCAGGTGGGTCTGGACGCTCTGCGTGCCTGCCTCTGAAGTCCCCCATTCCCCTCAGTCCCACAGCCATCCAGGGCCGGCCTAGGTGCAGGCAAGCCTTGGATGTCAGCTGCCCAGCTGCCCAGGGTCGGCCCGAGGCACAGGCAAATTTCGGAGGGCGGCTACCCAGAATCCCAGGGCCAGCCCAAGGTATGGGCAAGTTGCCGATGGTGGCTGCCCAGCCTCCCAGGGCCTCCTGAAGCTCAGGTAACCAGGGCTGACTGAGGCTTGCACACCTGGCAATGGCAGCAGCAGAGGTGTGATGGGAGCGTTGCCTTTCCCTGATAACTGGGTCACCCCCCACCCCTGAGGGCTCCCGGACTGAGTGGGGCAGGCCAGGCTGAAGGACTCCCCCTCCAGTGCATGAACTTTCATGCACTGGGCCTCTAGTTAAATAATATTACATTAATATATTTGTGTTGAAAATGTATACACTATACACAGGTTTGTATTATATAGTTGTAATTTGTATTACAGTACAAATATATAAAATTGTTTTTATTAATTCATTGAAAAATATATTGTTTCTAATTTTTGGCGATTATTAATAAAGTTTCTCCAATTTTTTTTTCATCTTTATTGTTGAAAGTATTACATAGGTCCTCCTTTTCCCCCCATAAACCTCATTTAGCATGCTCCCTTCATTCCCTAGTCCCCACCAGGCCCTCACTGTCCCATTGTCTGTGTCCAGGAGTTATATATTGAATATATACTGGAGGCCTGGTGCACAAAATTAGTGCACCTCAGCCTAGCCTGCACCCTCTTCAATCCGGGACTTCTCAGGGAATGACCAACTACAGGCAGTCATTCATACCTCTCACAACCCAGGACCACTGGCTCCTAACTGCTCACTTGCCTGCCTGATTGCACCCAACGGCTTCTACCTGCCATCCTGATCACCTCTAACAGCCTCTGCCTGCCAGTTTGATTGTCCCTAACTGCCCACCCCGCACAGTTGGCCTGGTCACTCCAACTGGCCCCCTCTGTTGACCTGGTCGCTCCTCATTGCCCCTCCCCACCAGCCTGGGTGCCCCCAACTGCCCCCTTGCTGGCCTGGTCACCCAATGCAACCTGCTGTTCAGTCATTTGGTTGTCCCTCACTAACCCCTGCCATCCTGGTCGCCCACACAGCCTGTGTTTGGTCATCTGTCCAGGTTCAGACATGATGGCTCCAGGCTTTTTATATATTAGGATACATACAAACAAATTCATTGGTTGATCTTTTCCCACCCACCATCCCTTGCCTTCTAGGTACTGTAGGTTTCTGGATGAACATACATTCTCTGATTCATTGGGTGAAACTGATAGAAAAATTATGGCTGGATTGCGAAATATGACTATATTTAACTTTGTAAGAAACTGCCACTCTCTTCCAGAGTGGTTGTACCATTTTGCATTCATTCCTACCAGCAATAAATATGAGTTTCTGTTGCTTTGTAGTCTTAGGAAGAATGATTTTTGTCAATTTGGGGGATTTTGCTCTTGCTCATAGATGCTTACTGAGATCTCATTGTTTTAATTTTCATTTCCTTAATTTCAGATTATGTTAAGCATCCTTTCATATGCTTCTTTGCTATATGTATATGTCTTTGACACCTCTTTTTCTTTGTTTTTAATTGGATTAATTGATTTCCTATTGTTGAGTTTTAAGAGTTTTTTTTATATATTTTGGACACAAGTCCTTTATCAGATATGTGTTTTGTAGGTGTTTTCTCAAAGTCTGTGTTTTGTTTTGTCATTCTCTTTAAGTTTCTTTCGGGGCACATGTTTGTAATTTTAATAAAGTCTAATCTGCCATTTTTTTATTTTTCTCTTTCCTGAGCCATGTATTTGGTATTGTATCTAAAACATCATCGTCAAACTCAAGGTCACCTTCTGTTAGTTTTATGGTTCTAGGTTCTATTTTTGCAAATGGTTGTTCAGTTGTTTAGCACCATCTGTTGAAAACTTTCCTTTATCCAATTTTCAAGGAAATCTCAACTTCCTTTAATTGACTTTTCACTCTATTGAAAATCAGTAGGATATATTTGTGTAGATCTACTTCTGAGCTCTATTCTAGTGCATTTACATATGTATTACTATTATTTTTTTTTTGACTACTCATCGCACTGTCTTGAAAACTCTACCTTCAGAGGAATCTTAAAATCAAGTAGTGTGATTCCTCCAACATTGTTTTTTTCAGTACTGTATTCACTCTTCTATGTCTTTTTATTTTCATATAAATTTTAATATAAGTTTGTTATTTTCTACAAATAGCTTGCTGGGGATTTGATTGGTATTGTATTGAAAACTGGGAAAAATTGATATTAATAATATAGAGTATTCTGAGCCATTGAAATAATTTCTTTAAGTCTTTTTTACTTCTTTTATCAGTATTTTTTAGTTTTCCATGTCCAAGTTTTTCATATTTATACCTTAGTATTTAATTTTTAGTGTTACTACAAATAATGTAAATTTAAAATTTAATTTCAAATTTTAGTTATCAATGTTGTTAAACAGAAAGGCAATTGATTTTTATTAGCTTTATATCCTTCAACTTGCAATACTTATTAATTCCAGCATTTTGTACATACTGTGATATTTCTATTCAGACAATGCGTAAATGCAATTTAATTTCTCCTTTTCTAATCTTCACACCTTTTAATTATTTTTCTTATCTGTCTACACTAAGACTTCCAATACTGTGCCTAATAGGAGTGATCAAATAGGACATGTTGGCATTGTACTTGATCTTTAAGGAAAAGCATCCAGCTCAGCATTAAATATGATATTAGCTATAGTGTGTTCAAGCACTGTTTTTCTTTTGTCATTGCCTCAGCTTTTCAGCATATAAATTCTTTTGCAAGTGAAAACTGTTTAAAGATTCAAATCTTAACAGAAGTTTAACAAAGGATGACATCTAAGGTATATATGTAACAAAAGGCTTTATTGATATTTGTCCTATAATTGCTTTAAGGTAAAAAAACGAAAAACAAAAAACCTTACTAATTGATCTTTCATTAAATAAATATTGATCATTTAGTAAGTACCAGATTATATATATTGGGGCCATAACATTTGCCAAAACCAATATAACCTCTTTCCTCGAATGTTGCAGCAAATACATAAAAAGGAAATGAGCTCGTTAGTCTGTGTCTGTATGGTTACCAGAGGAAATGGAGAGGGGGAGGAGGTAACAAAGGGTAAAGGGGTCAAATATATAGTGAAGGCAGATTTTTGAGAATTGGGCAACAATGAAATATACAAATGATGTATCACAAATAGTACACTTAAAACCTGTATAATTTTATTTACCAACATCACCCCAAATACATTTAATTTTTTAAAATTTCTCCATGTAAATAAGTATAGATTGAAAGTATTATAATGTTTGGATATATTATAATTTTGAAAAGCAAATTCAAGAAAATAAGCAATTAAAATATAATCTAAGTGCTTTTGAAGGAGAAATAAGTGCTCTACTACATATGACTTTTAATTTATAAAACATTGCTAATGATAAAAACTACATTGAAAAATCATAAAAAATCGCCGAAACCGGTTTGGCTCAGTGGTAGAGCGTTGGTCTGTGGACTGAAAGGTCCCGGGTTCGATTCCGGTCGGGGGCATGTACCTTGGTTGCGGGCACATCCCCGGTAGGTGTGCAAGAGGCAGCTGGTCGAGGTTGCTCTCTCATCGATGTTTCTAGCTCTATATCTCTCTCCCTTCCTCTCTGTAAAAAATCAGTAAAATATATATATATATATATATATATATATATAAAAAGAAAAATCATAAAAAGTCAAAAAGAAAAATCTTTCTTTGCAAAAATAAAGATATATGTAATGTTATATTATACTGAAATACAAAATATATATTAGTAAACCAATGTAGATTAAAATTATATGTTATCATCCCACTAGACTTTATTTAATTATATAGGTTATGTTAAAGAAGCAAGGTAAAGTAATTATATAGATACATAATCTAGATGTATAAAAAAATCTTCAGTTCTGAATTTTATTAGCCAATGTAAAATGAAAGCCAAAACCAATTATGTTCCTCATTATTAGAAAGGCAAAAAGTAACCAGCTATATTAAAAGATATATTATTATTTAGGGCTAAAGAGATGTTTCATATATTTTAAAAGGACCAGATGTTTTTCTGTACTGCCATGTTACTCTTTGAACTATATTTAAGGCACATTGGTAAATGGTTAGAATAACCTTTTAAAAGACAATAATATTTGAGATATTTTATGTGTTCGTATATTTTAAATATATAAATTTAGATATAGGTACAGGTAAAGATATAATTGAGAGATATATATGTGTGTGTGTGTGTGTGTGTGTGTGTGTATAAATATATATATATATATATATAGAGAGAGAGAGAGAGAGAGAGAGAGAGAGAGAGAGAGACCCAATTAGGTCTTCAGTCATGAGCTGATGACCGAAGACCTAATCGGGCCATCACTTAGAATGCTAGCAATATGTATTTATTTGAGGTTTCCACACAGAAGTGAATATTAAACAAAATTTGGAAAATAATAAATCCATCATTGAGACAAATAAAGTAATATATTAATACATTCATGGGAAGTAACAAAATTTTTAGCACAAATAGGATAATTATAACTGATCCAGTCAGAAAAATACAAGATCTTCAGATTATGTAAATCAGTACAAGGCATGGCAGGGAGTTTAGAATTTGTTCTCAATATTAAAGGGTTGAATCAGATTAAGCTGATTCATGTGTAATAATCTTATTCATATACTCTGATAAATGAATGGAGAATGATGGTAGTGGGAGATAGGGAGGAGAAGAGTGGATATGAATAAAAATAATATTCCTGGTGAAAGAGAAATGTTGCTTAAAATTGGGTGGTGTCAATGAGGACTGAAAAAATTGTTATAATTTTTAAATGTTTGTAATGAATCACCCTTGTTTCTGGATTTCATAACTACAAGGAGATGATTCCATTAATTGAACGATGGATTATTGGGGAAATTTTAGGTTTGGAGGTAAGGGAGAGGAGGCTCATGAGTTTCAATCTGATACATTGGGCTTAAAGTGTTTCTGAGATGGGGGGATAAGGACATATATGTAATACCTTAATAAATAAATAAAATAAAAAATTAAATGTTTCTTGAGAGATTTGAAAGTTTAAGACATTCCAAGAAAAGGGAAGTGTGTAGAAAGCCACCCACCCTATTTATCAGAATTCTGACTTAGGGGAGTGCAGAAGGCAGAGCCCCAAATTATTCCTTGACTTTTCCAAACAAGTTTGTTCACATGCAGACCCCCAGATGTTTACTGGAACCCTTGTGCCTAATCTTTATGTGTCCTTGCTTAAAGGACATTGCAGACACATGTGTCCTCTCACTATTACTTAACATACTGACTGTATCTAAAAGATAAACTTTATTTCAAACTGCTGTTACAATAAAAGCCTATTGGGGCAGACAATCAAGGTTGTCTGGTTCCTTTAGCCAGGTAGTTCCTTTTATTCTCTTTCTTCGCAAACGTTGTATTGAACTAATCCATTCATCCATTGATCAGGGTTTGCTGGTCAGTTCTGGCATATAACCAATGGACACAGACAGTAGGGAGGTGGGGGCATGTACTGGGGGGTGGGAGTGGCTGGGACAATGGGGGGAAAAAGGCACATTTAAAACTTTCAACAATAAAGATTTTAAATTTAAAAAGAATTTGCCCTAACCGATTTGTCTCAGTGGATAGAGCATTGGCCTGCAGACTCAAGGGTCCCAGATTTTATTTCGGTCGATGGCATGTACATTGGTTGTGGACACAGCCCCAATAGAGGCAGCTGATTGAAATTTCTCTCTCATCAATGTTTCTAACTCTCTCCCTTCCTCTGTAAAAAAATCAATAAAATAAATTTTTTTAAAAGATAGAATTTTCATTCTTAAATATTGGCTAAAATACTATAGTAAAATGAGGTTTCAAGAGTATCTAAGACTTCTGTTTATAATAAGATTAATTCTCACTCAAAATTTTTTGAGCAGCTAGTGTACGTGATCACTGTTCTGGGTACAGGCAACTATAACACCAAATCACCAAATATACAGGATAGATATGCTTGCTACCTTCACAAAGTTGTATATTTTAATGTGTGTATGGGCCTAAAGAAAAGGAGAAATATGGTTATACTCAATCAGTCTACCTTCCAAAATCACTAAGACTCATAAATCCTCAGATGGGGATTCTAAAAAAAGTCATAAGTCTGTAATAATTTTAATGAGTCTATAATTGCTTTATAAGAATTAATCAACCAAAGGAAATAATATTTAGGCAATAAACAATAAAAATGATCAATGTAACCATACAGGAGGCCTGGTACACGGGATTCATATACTGGTAGATTGCATGGCCTGTGGGGATCAGCCCACTGTGGGAGTGCCACTCATCCCGGTCAGCTAAGCTGTGGACCCCCCCTCTGAGCAGCTGCTCCCTGGTCCAGCATCTTCCGTTGAGCTGGAGCACTCTCTCTCCAGGGGACTGATTCAGGGCCCGGCCCAGGGACAATAGCATTGAGAGGTGGCAGAGTAGGCCTCAGTCCAGGGGCTGCCATGAACCTGCCTCCCAGACTCCAGAGTCAGGATGTCCACAGCACTGCATGGCCTGTGGACATCCTGAGGTGGCAGCAGGGAGCAAAGAGGAGGGGCCTGGGACAAGGAGGCAATAATCTCAGTAAGGTTCCTTCCCGTTGGCCTGGGTTTTCAGCAAGAGCAGCCACTCATCCTAGTCGTCTGAGTGGTGCTCCCACTGTAGTAGCATACTGTCCACCAGGGCGGTAGCTCCTGCACATCAGTGGCTGGGCGACTGGTCTGCTGATCAGTTGCTGGGCTTTTATTACATAGGATATGTAGATAACTAATGCTAATAAGAAGATAAAGAAAATGAAAATTGAAGACAGAGAATATTGGATGTATGAGGATTTCCAAGGAAGAAACTATTACATTAATGAGTGTGAAAATTTAATTTTTAAATATTCTTTTAATTTACCAATTTAGGATATACAATTTTATTCCCTACTTCAGCACTTAGTAAGCTGTCATGTTCATTCTATTTCTATTGGGTCGGCAACTACGTAATTGCGGGTTCCACACATATATGGCTTCAGTTGAATTTTTAGGTTTGCAGACGTAGTACAAATGTAAAACACATTTTGTTATTTGATAGTTGGCTATTCAGCTGTTAATCAGTAAAAAAAGTTTTTTGATCTGTTTTGTATTTTTCGTTTGGCGTTCGTTGAAAAATGGAAAATCAAAAGGAACATTTCCGTCATATTTTGCTTTTTTATTTCCGCAAAGGGAAAAATGCATCGCAAGCTCATAAAAAGTTATGTGCTGTTTATGGTGACGAAGCCTTAAAAGAATGGCAGTGTCAAAATTGGTTTGCCAAATTTCGTTCTGGTGATTTTTCACTCAAAGATGAAAAACGTTCTGGTCGTCCAGTTGAAGTTGATGACGCCCTAATCAAAGCAATAATCAATTCGGACTGTCACAGTACAACACGTGAGATTGCAGAGAAGCTTCATGTATCACATACATGCATTGAAAATCACTTAAAACAACTTGGCTATGTTCAAAAACTCGATACATGGGTTCCTCACGAACTGAAAGAATCACAGTTAACGCAACGCATTAGCAGCTGCGATTTGCTAAAGAAACGTAATGAAAATGACCCATTTTTAAAACGACTGATAACTGGCGATGAAAAATGGGTTGTGTACAACAATATCAAGCGGAAAAGATCATGGAGCAGGCCAGGTGAACCAACTCAAACAACATCAAAAGCTGATATTCATCAAAAGAAGGTTTTGTTATCAGTTTGGTGGGATTACAAAGGAATTGTCTACTTTAACTCTTACCACCCAACTGAACGATCAATTCTGATGTCTACATTGAACAACTAATGAAATTAAACAATGCAGTTAAAGAAAAGCGGCCCGAATTGACAAATCGAAAAGGTGTTCTATTCCATCATGACAATGCAAGGCCACACACATCTTTGGTCACTCGGCAAAAATTAATGGAGCTTGGTTGGGATGTTTTGCCACATCCATCATATAGTCCTGACCTTGCACCATCTGATTACTTTTTGTTTCGATCTTTACAAAACTCCTTGAATGGTAAAAATTTCAATAATGATGATGATGTCAAATCGTACCTGATTCAGTTTTTTGCTAATAAAAACCAGAAGTTTTTTGAACGTGGGATTATGATGCTGCCTGAAAGATGGCAAAAGGTCATTGATCAAAATGGGCAATACATTACAGAATAAAGTTATTTAGTTCCATAAAAAAATTGTCTTTGATTTTCTTTTTAAAATCCGCAATTACGTAGTTGCCGACACAATATATATCCTAACGTCTGACTGTAATCCTCACAAATGCAAATATGTGTCCATATTCTATGTCATGATGGGTTTTACATATTTTGTTTTCATTAAAGACACAAATATTCTAGAAAATTAGATAAGACACTGAAATAATAGACATAAAATAAAATACTACTTATATAATGTTGTTTTAATGTAGTCATGTTTTGCTTCTATATCCAAATGTGAGAACAGAATGGATTATTTGTATATCTTCTTAGTTTTGTCTGAGAGCCCAATGTTTTGCTTGAAATTTAATATCCAGTAATGTTTAATTTTTATATGATTTCTAATAGTACAGTAATATTTTTAACTTCTTACATAGATAACATCATAATCATACAGTAACTGCTAACGGGTATATTTTCTATATCATTTTTCATTTTTAAATGAGTAGTTATACATTTTAAAGTAATACATAAATTTTATTTTCTGATTTTAAAGCTATAATATGCATGCTCTATTACTGAGAAAAAATATCAGCTGTGATACTATCACGTATAGCTGAATCACTTTTAGAGTCTTATTTTTCAACACATAGAGTAAATTATTTTAATTTTTGTTATAATTTACACACCTAATTTATTTTTGTTAATTATTTAATTATTGTACTAAATACCTTTAAAAAACACATATAGGAAACATCATGATTATTTTTCTTTAAACTGATGATAATTAACATTTATATATATATTTATTTGAACAAAATGATATGTAACAAACATAATATGTACTTTTGAATTTCTGCCAGGCTTTTTCAGTCTAGTAACTAGGTTTTAATCCAGATGGAGTTCTTAAAATGTCTGCTTGCAACCAGGAAACGATACCTGTGGGGATTCTGAAAGACTGATAAAATGATAAAGTACTCTGAGAATCTCAGAAAACAGTTTTTGATGGAAATAAAAATAAAAAGATAAACAAATAATACCCATTTTGAAAAAAGGAAAGCATTATTGAGCATTTATAATAAGCAAGTAAAATCTACCCCAATTATCTAGCATTCTTTAGAATCACTATTTGAAAGTTAAAAAATTATTCAAAAGTAAAGAGTATAAAAATTGAGGACTCCTTCTTCATTGACATGTTTTTAATAATTACCATCTTCATTTACCTTACCATTCTGAAAATGTGTTGCTCACAGTTCAAACTGGTCCCTAACATGAACATAGACATTTTTCTTAATCTTTAAAAAATGTTTAATTATTATTTACATACAATATTATATAAATTTCAGGTGTACACTCAAATAATTAGACATTTTATAACTTACTAAGTCATCATCTTGATAAATCTCAGATCCATCTGACACCGTACATAGCTAATAAACTATTATTGTCTTTACTTCCTATGCTATACTTTACATCTCCATAACTATTCTGTAACAACCAATTTGTACTTTTTAATCCCATCACCTTTTAAAACAATCTTCTGCAACCTCCTCTCATCTGGCAACCATCAAAATGTTCTCTGTAAGTATGAGTCTGTTTCTATTCTGCTTGTTCATTTATTTTAATTTTTAGATTTAATTATTGATAGATAAGTATTTATTGTGATTTTATTGTTCATAATTTTTATCTTTGTTCTTCATCTGCTTAAAGAAAATTCTTTAGAATTTCATGTAATATTGGTTTGCTGGTTATGAGCTTCTTTAGCCTTTTCTTATATTGAAAGTTTTTTTATATGTTTCTCTATTCTAAATGATATCTTTGCTAGGCAGAGTAATCTGGGTTGTTGGTCATTGCTTTTTATCACCTTGAATATTTCTTGCCACACCCTTCTGGCTTGCAAAGTTTCTGTTGAGACACCAGCTGACAGTCTTACGGGAGCTCTCTTGTAGATAACTAACTGCTTTTCTCATGTTGCTTTTAAGATATTCTTTGTCCTTAGCCTTTTACACTTTAATTATAATGTGTCTTGGTCTGGGTCTCTTTGGGTTCATCTTGTATATTCACATTATGAAGGTGCTAGAAGACCTGAGAGAGCAAAAATTTGAAAACCTATATGGAAAAAATAATGACAGCAAACTTCCCTAACCTGGTGAAGGAAATAGACATACAGGTCCAAGAAGTGCAGAGAATCTTAAACAAGATGGACATAGAATTTTAAGGAAAAAATATTTCAGAAATTAAATATATTTTCAATTATTTTATTTTAAGATCATTTCTATCAAAATTAACAAGAGTTTGTTTAGTGTAGTCATGAAATCAGTTTTCTATAGACTTATAGTTAATATTGATATCCTGGATTGATATCCTGGAGTATTAACTTCTAAATATTTTAGTTTCTTTCAAATAAATTCTGGTGATACAATTGTTTCCAGGATAAGACACACACATTTAATATGCCTTAAGATATAATTTTATCAATTATAAATAATTTTATTAACAATAAATCTATATTATCTCTTTATCTATATTTATTAAATACTGTGGAATACATTAATACTATGAAATTTTCTCAATTTTAAATGCAAATATCTTACCTAATAATAAAGAAACATGTAATTTGACCATACCTCTGCTATGCCCACAGCCAATCAGAGTAAGTATGCAAATTAACCCAACAAAGATGGTGGTTAATTTGCATACATACCTGGGTCCTGGGACCTCCTTTTCACCCAGGTCACTCCTAGCCAGCCATCGGCTGGGTGTGGGGAGGGGAAGGGGCTGAGCCTGAGATTGGAGGAGTGGGCAGGCGGGAGGTGCTTCCCAAGCCTAAAGTCTGGGGTGGAGGCTTTAGTCTTGGGAAGGGGCTGAGCCTGGGATAGGAGGGAAGGGAGAAAAAATCAATGGAAACATATCCTCAGGTGAGGATAAAAAGAAAAAGAAAAAAGAAATGTCATATCCTATGAAAGACACATCTTGAAAATGCTTAAAGAAATTAGTCATTTTTTCATGGTGAAGGGACTACAGTCTGTGTTGATGAAAATACCATGGTGGCTGCGGTGACTGGCAGTGGCTGCAGAAGCGGGTTAATGTGGCTGGCACCTTCCCCTGATCAGCCAGGTCCCCTCCCACAAAGGGAGGGCAGACTGCAGCTTAGGCCCATTGGGAGCAGGCCTAAGCCATCAGTAAGACATCCCCTGAGGGCTCCCAGTATGTGAGAGAGGGCAGGCTGGGCTGAGGGGCCCCTCCCCAGTGCCAAAAATTTGTGCACTGAGCCCCTAGTATCAAATAATTTTGAAAGCTATCATTCTATAGAAAATTCTGGCTAAAACAAGTCATTTTAAATGTTATATATATTTCGATTACTGGAGTTTATTACAACTCTCTGTTACTGCCATTGCTTTATCTTATGGTATTAAAAGAAAAGGCAAAAATTCCAAATTTTTAAATATATTTTATTGATTTTTTACAGCACATGTGTCAAACACAAGGCCCGCGGACCAAATCCGTCCTGCCAGGCCTTGCAATGTGGCCCGCACCGCGCTGTCATCACTGCACTCCGCTGCGTTTCCATCACAATGACAGTTTATGACTGTTCAGTAAACCATTCGGCCCGCAATTTAGGCTGGATTTTAGATTTTGGCCCCTTCTCTGATTGAGTTCGACACCCCTATTTTACAGAGAGGAAGGGAGAGAGATAGAGTTAGAAACATTGATGAGAGAGAGTCATTGATCAGCTGTCTCTTGCACACCCCCTACTGGGGATATGCCAACAACCAAGGTACATGCTCTTGACCGGAATCGAACCCAGGACCCTTCAGTCCCCAAGTTGACACTCTATCCATTGAGCCAAACCGGTTTCGGCAAAAATTCCAGATTTTTAAATGTGCTTCTAGCCCTGTGTACTTATCTGAAAGGCAGTGTACAAGTTGACTCCTTCATATATATATAGTGGTCCCATTTTTGTTTTTTTGTTTTTTTTATGCACCTGCTCTCCATCTTCTTTTGCAAATTCAGACCTTTACTCACTCCTTTTTTATGTTTTAGTAGAGGCCCAGTGCATGACATTTGTGCACTGGGAGGAGGGTGGGTCCCTCAGCCAGCCTGTGCCCTCTTGCAGTCCAGGATCCCTTAGGGGATGTCTTTGGCCCAATCTCCCTACCACCACTGGACTTGCCAGCTGAGTCCAGCTTCTGGCTGAGCAGTGCTCCCCCTGTGAGGGAACACTGACCACTAGGAGGCAGCTCCTGCATTGAGAGTCTGTCCTCTGGTGGTCAGTGGGCATCATAGCAACCAATCGTTCTGCCATTTGGTTGATTTGCATATTAGAGTTTTATTATATAGGATTGTCACAGATTATCTCTGCTTATGCTGTAAATTTGTTGGTGATTTTACTTGTGATTTTTTGACCTTTTATTTTTTGTTTGGGGTAGAATAACCTCCTTGAGTATTTCCTTTAATGGAGGTCTTCCGGAGATCAATTCACTCATATGTGGAATATAAAACTGAAACTCAAATGAAGGCAATAGTATGGTGGTTGCCAGATGGAAGCGGGGGTGGGAGTAGCAAAGGATGAAGTGGGGGAAATAAATAGCAACAAAGATGATTTGACTTTGGATGATGGGTACACAATGTGATATACCAGTCATGTATCATAGAAATGTGCACTTGAAACCTATATCATCCTATTAACCCCTGTCACCCCCAATAAATTTAATTTTAAAAAAATAAATAAAATTTAACATTATAAAAATATGGACTCCATCAAATGAACCAATTCAGAAAGAAACAGGGACAAACTCCAAATAATAAAAGGTCGAATTCTGTCAAGAAAATGTATTTGCTACTCTATTCTTTTAAAACTTTCATTTTAGAAGAACCTGTGACATGTCAATGCAAAATCTGAGAGCTTCTGTCAGAGGCACAGTGGTAACTGTGACTTCAACTCAATTTATATATAAACTGAAACTGACATTGCAACCTTATCCTCTTCCCTGACAGGATGCAACATTTTGAAAATGCTTAAAACACGCAGTGTAACATATATATATATATATATATATATATATATATATATATATATATATATATATATATATTAGTAAGAAATGTTGAATTATTGGAAAACTCCATTTTCTTTTTACTGTGGGATTTTAGTTCAATGCCCATTAATTTCAAGATTTTTATTAGATTACTTTGTAATCTAATTGTAAAAAGTACTTTAACTTAAAATCCATATCCATTTAAATGACCTGTCTAACTTATCTACAGTTAGGATAGTGCTTCTCATTTTTCAAATCTATTTTTTCCCCACACAGTTTGCTTTTCTCAGGATCTATAATGTCCCAAAAAGACCCTTAGAATTAATTTATGGGAAAGCAGTATAATTTAGGGCTGAAAAACAAACTTCAGCCAGTTTTGCCATTTTCTCCTCTTTATGGACATTTTTGTATGCAACATGTCAATGGGCTTTATTTAGAATGATGTTCGTTATTAGATAGATTTTTCATCATCATTTTGCTCTTTAGTAAATGGTTTTTGTTAATATTGATAATAACCAAAATCACATCACAACATAAACACTTCAACAACAATCAATTGGAAAATAATGAGCTGTAATGGTTTGTGTGTGTGCTTTCAAGGATAATCCCTTATTTAATAAAGGTTATCTATTGATCACACACATCAAGAATTTAAATGTGCTGATTAATCCTATTTCTTTTCCTGCTATGACATGCAAATCATGAGTAGCACAAATGTTCAGGCCTCTCCAACCTGGGAATAAATACAAAGTCATATGGAAAATACTTAAAAAACTTTTGTTTCCTACTTATTATTGCTGCATCTCAAATTTCTCAGCAAACCAGAAAGCTATCTTGTTATTATTGGGACTCTACAAAAGGACAAGTCCCTTGTTTTTATAATGCACTATGCCCCCTGTAATTGCTACTCTGAGTCTTATTTTGCTGCGGCCCCAAGTCCCCTGCCCATTGTCCATTGCCCCATATATCATCCTAAGTGGTGGCCTCTTTCTACCTGCCAATTTAGTTTCAGAAGAGAACTTTAATATCCTTGCCAGACATATTTTTCTTAGTACTCCACAATGCCCCCTGTCTGTGATACAATAATAGTAAAGGGTTCTGAATAGAGGTTGAAAAAAATGGTTATCTTCCAACCTCTGAGCTGAAAGTATTTATATGTGCCTCATACCACATAGTATTTGAGCCCCAAAATTCTAGAAATTCTTCATGAAAATTGTTCTGATTCCTTCTCTTGGCTGTTCATCTCTTGCAAGTAACTCTCAAAAGTAAAAATCCACATAAAAAATCACATGAATAAAAATCAACAGCAAATCCTCTTGTGACCTCACTACAGAAATAAACTTATCTTCATTCAAGCACACACAACAATGTATTTCTCCCACTTTCTCTCTCCACCTCATATACAAATTAAGGAATCATCCTCAGACTTAGATCTCCAGCACATCTACCCTACCCCTACCGATAGAGTACATTACCTCTGGCATACATATGAACTTCCAGTTAACTGTTTCTCTACTATAATAACTGACTAAGTCCAAAGTCCATTAGGGTGATTTGCCTAAAATGAGGCAGCAACCTGCCCCAAACATAAATTGTAGTATCCATCTCTAAAGACAAAAAATAAATAAATAAATAAATGATTACTGTGACTACCTATGTGTAAAAAATAGTAGGCTATAGTATCATACAGTGTCCCACTACATGTAAAAGTCAAAGGCCTCATGAAATTTGCAATTGTCATGCATCAAACACTGTGCTAATGGCTTCACAATGTAATGAAAAATTCTGATCATAATGAATATGAGGATTTGCAGGACCTGAAATTCAGAGGTATGAGAAGTTGTCAGCACACATGAAGTAGGAGCAACACAAAGAGTGAACATAGAAACAAACAGAACAAAAAAAAACAAGAAAAAAAACACATGTGAATATGAACTTATGATTGTTGCCTCTAACTCACTTTACTATCAGTGGACTGCCTAAGCCTAATATTGACTACTGACTTTTTGTGATTGTTTTTGACTTAGTAAATCCCAAACCAGCCCTCTTCCTTGAAGCATCATCTCACAAGGCTTTACCTTGAACTACTGATTTCAGTTTGCCCCACAGATCACTGATATGCCATTAATTAAGTCCTTTCTCTCTGTGTTTCTTTTCAGATATGTTCTATTTCTATTTCAATTTCATTGGCCGTTTTTTCTACACTATCTAATTAACCATTAATTGTATATGGTGCATGTTTTATCTCATGTATTGTAGTTATTCCTCTTTAAAGGTTCAATTTGAATGGTGTTTAAAGTTTATATTTCTCTACTTAACATATTCAATTATTCCTCAATATTTATTATTTATTTATTTATTTATTTATTTATTTATGTATTTATTTATTATTGTTAACCCTTACCCACAGATATTTTCCCATTTAGTTTAGAAAGGAGAGAAGGGGGAGAGAGATATGAGAGAGAAAGAAAGAGAAGAGAGAGAGAGAGATGTGAGAGAAAGACACATTGATTGATTGCCTCCCTAATACACTTCAACCAGGGCCAAGAATAGAACCTGCAATCCAGGGTGTGTCCTGGTCTGGGATCAAACCCAAGACCCTTTGGTATGTGAGATGACTCTCTAACCACTGGACAGAGCTTCTCAGTCTTCTTGAACATATAAAATACAGTCATGCTATTTTAAAAGCCTTTTCTGCTAATGCATTTACTGTAGTCAGTTTTAATTGACAAATATTTCCCCATGTGAGGATTATAAACTTTTGCTTTGTTTTTTGAGTGCCTACAATTTTTCAATGGATGTAGGTCATGGTTCTTTGTTGCCTGTTTTCAATGTCTTAAGAACCATGGTTTCATGTACTTTTTAAAAAATTATTTTATGTAGTGTTGTAGACTGAATTCATTTATTGAAATCTAATACTCAATCTGGCTATATCTGGATATGATTTCTAAGACAATATTTAAGTTTAAATGAGGCCCTGACAGTGGGGCCGTGATCTGATACAAGTACTGTCTTTATAAGAAGAAACAGCAGAGTGCTCACTCTCTCTTCTCTCTCGTCCTCTTTTTCTCTCCCCATAGGTGCACAAAGGCAAGGACACAGGGAGAAGGTGGCCATCTACCAGCTGGAAACAAAGCCCTTGTCAAAAACTAAATCTGCTGACATCTTGATATTGGACTCCTGGCCTCCAGAACTGTGAGAAAATCATCTTTTGTTCTTTAAACCATTCAGTTGTGGTATTTTGATACAGTAACACAGTCAGACTAATATAAGCAGGTAGATAAACCCTGTTCCTGCCACTCTATCTTGGCTGAAAGCAGACATCCCGGTTAAGTGTTTCTAATCATGCACTCAGCACACTAAATTAAAGGTGTTAGTGATACAGAGAACATGGAAGTGAAAGCATTGCACTGTATCAGCAAGGTCCAGTAATGATGATAGTGCCATTCTTTGAGGATTTAATTATATATTAAGTACAGTGCTAAGTGCTATAATTTCATTATACCATTTGTTTCTCTTAAAAAAAAGTCTATAAAGAAGTCTAGAATTTCTTCTATTCAGAATAACACCAATTCTCCCTAGACTTTTAAACTGGTAAAGGCATCTTTGAGATCAAGAAGGGATCTTGAGAGTTTTGTATGCTATAGTCATCTGGCAAAATCCTGATTCTTGTTCTTCTTATCTCTCACTCTTGACAGCAGAAATCTTCCTTGAAATATATGGACTAGTCTCATTAGGTATCCAATTCACCAAATAATTGCAACTTATAAAAAGTCAAGTAAATATGTACAGAGAAGTTGTGAAAGAGAGTGTATCAGAAGAAAATAGAAGAGAAAATGTTTTAAAATCTTCCAAAAGTCATGAAAGACATTAAGCCAATGATTTAAAAGCTCTGAAAGTCCGGAAGAGGATAAATACAACAACAACAAGAATCTAAAAAGAATTACAGGGAAACTGCTAAAAAATTAAAAATAAAATGTTGAAACACCAAGAGAAATTGATATATGATCAACAAGAAGACAGCAAGTTTCTCAATAGAAATTATGACAGCCAAGAGATGATAGAATGAAAGGTTATACTGAAGAAAGAAAATAAATGTCAATCTAAAAAGTCCATAATCAATATATAATCTTCAAAACTATAGGTAAGAAGACATAAATATTTTCAGTAAACAAAAGGTTATATATTTTTTGCAAGTAATTTGCACTTTAAAACAAAAAATAACTAAAGTGAATTCTTTAAACAAAAAGAAAATGACTCAGAAGAAAATCAGAAAACAAAGTAAAGAAGGACTAGCATAAATAATGATAAATGAGTAAATATAAAAAATATCAATATGTATGTATTGATCATATTTATATATTGGATCTCTATTCTGGGATGAATGCCCATGTATCAAATTTTTATCTTAGCATGTTCTGTTTTAAGCTTAATATATCTCTAACTTAATATGTGCAAAATTAAAAGCCTGGTCCTCCAACACAATTGTTCCTTTCATAGTTGTCATTATCTTGGTAAATAGTAACTTTACCTTTCCAATTATTCAGGTTAAATATCTTCTAGTAAACTTTTACTCCTTTAATTTTTTTTTTCACGTCTATATCCAAACTTTCAAAAATTATTCTTCCCACTATTGCAAGAATCAAATTACATCACTTCCACTTGTTACCATTCTGATCCATCTTTTGCTTAGAGTATAGCACTAACATCCTAAGTGGTATACCTGCTTCTCCTTTCCATCCATACATAGTCTAGTCTCAAAACAATAACTATAGTCATCCATTTCCAAACATCAATCAGATATTAGTCACTGCTTAAAACTTTCCAGTAATTTTTGATTGCCTTCTAACAGAAGTAAACTTCTTTCAATAGTTCACAGAGTTCTCCTAAATATACTTTCTACCCAGTAACCTATCTGGCCCTAACTTATGGGATAGCTCTATTTTGCTTACTCAGTTCCAACCAAAGTTTTCTCCAGCCACAATATTCTTTCTATTTGTTTTTTATCAAAACTCTAAGACTGTGCCTGATTCAGAGCCTTTTCAACTGCTATTTACTCTGCCTAGAATGCTCTTCCCTCAGATACATGCACAGCTGCCTGATTCACCTTTTTCATTTCCTTCAAATCTATTCTCAGATATCTTTCTATTGGTCAAGCTTCCTGTCCACATCATTTTAACAGCAATGACACCCAACATTCCCTATCTTTTTTCCCTGTATTACTTATACCTATGCATTTCACTTCTGTGTTTTTGTTTTGTTTTGTTTTGTTTTGTTTTCATTTGCTTTTCCCAAATGGAACCTAAGTTCCATGTAAGGAGATGTTTAGCATATATTTTATTGCAAATGATGTGTCCACATCATGAAAAGATAGTCAGGGTCATTTTGGCACCCAATTATACTTGTTCAGTGTAAAGAAACTCTTAGCAGTACTTTAAAGAAAATATTATTTCTATAATAGACACTTTACAGATGTGGAAAATAAACTAAATAATTTTATCAGGTTCACCATTAAATAAGTATTGAAATTAGAAGTAATACTCAAAGTATCAATAGTATATAACTCAAAGTCCTTTATCTTTGCCATTGGACTATATTATCTTTCCAAATCTCATACAAACTTCTGACTAAGAGGATTTAATCAGCCCTTGTTTTCCAGCTGAGGACAAACTGAGCTAATGTGCACATTCAGTTTTTAAGATAGCCCATATAATTTTTAATACATTTTATCTCAAAGAGCTATTCTCTTAGACTATTTGTGCTAAATCCAATGCCTCCTCATTGGTGTCTTTTAAGGAGAGAAACAACAAAATGTTTTTGAGGGACTTCCTAATCTGAAGTTGAAATAATTGAATATCTTCACTGGGATTTTTTTACTTGAGACAAAATTAGTGGAGTCTAAAATATTAAATAATATGCCTCTGGAGATATAGGAGCCATGTTTCCCACAAAAGAAG
Source organism: Pipistrellus kuhlii (assembly GCF_014108245.1). NCBI lineage: Eukaryota > Metazoa > Chordata > Mammalia > Chiroptera > Vespertilionidae > Pipistrellus > Pipistrellus kuhlii. The sequence goes on from NW_023425404.1 coordinate 96,689,376, forward strand.
CAAAGATAAATTAACTTCAGCTAATTTTGAAGCAGAGTCAGTGGAACTGGGGGAGATCACTGACTATGTTTCTAGTACATTTGTTTTCTTACTGATTTTTAGCAGGAATTCATAGAGACTTTCTCCCATAATATAACCTAAATGTTTTCAGGGTTCTCTATTTTTTAAATTTATGGTTATTTGAAATATATTTATTTCCATGGCATATATAAAAATGTGTGTGTGTGTATTGCCAAAATACCACTCTTTAAATTACTTATATTTTCACAGTGATTTGAAAAGACATCTTAAAATAATCTATATAATAAAATAAGTTTTACACATTTTAGTGTGAAATGCTTTCTAGATGAGAGGTGAGGTACCTATTAGAAAGAAACGCACTATACTTTTCCGTATCCTTAGGCATACCTATGACTGTTGCTCTGAGAACTTCAAAGTACATGTGTATTAGGGTAAAATATATTTTGAAATCATTGAAAAATAATTTATAAATTATAAAGGACAATACATTCTTGTTTTTGACATGTTAGTGAGTACATCACATGATTTATCTATCAATAAGAATAGGTAGTGAAATAAATATTTTAAATAAACTGCATAGTAACACTTATAATACACCGAGTGGCCAGATTATTATGATCTCTAAATGCATAATAATATGGCAATTCAGTGTATATACTGTGTGTGTGTGTGTGTATATATATATATATATATGTGTGTGTCTGTGTGTGTGTGTGTGTGTGTGTGTGTGTGTGTGTATATATATATATATATATATATATATATATATATATATATATTAGAGGCCCGATGCATGAATTTGTGCATGGGTGGGTTCAGGCAAGGCTGGCCAGGGGAAGGGGACATGGGCAGTTGGCCCGCCCGCCTGCTGGTTGAACTCCTAGTCGAGGAAACAATTTACATATTAACCTTTTATTATATAGGATATACACTGAGTGGCCATAATATTATGCATTCAGAGATCATAATAATCTGGCCACTCAGTGTATATCCCAAAAATAAATACACAAAACTTAATATTGATACTTATTAAAATGTAAATTGTTCAATAGAGTAACCTCAGGCTTTTTTCCATGTGTAGGATTTCTGATAAAATCTATGTTTCTTTCATTAAAAATGTTATCTGATTTCTCATTAACTTAGATATTAAATTTCAAAAATGATAATCATGAAAAGAAATAATACATATTTATATAATTCCACATTTTTTTAGTACACATCTTACATGATTTTTAAGACAATTGCTAGAATATAGTTGGATTTTATAGAAGTACTTTCTTATTTGACAATTATTCTTTATTTGTAATAGTATTTCTTATTGTTTAAAAAGAATATGACATTATTGCTTTTCAGCTGCCAGGACTTGATGAGCTCTCTGAAGACCTAGGCTTCTACCCAGGCTGCACTCACCAAGAAGGACATGTTCAATTCCAGGGTTAGGATCATGCTGCCCAATGGAGAGAATCCAGTTGAGTTTGAGACAGACATTTCCTAGGATCTCCGGAGCCTCAATGCCCAGCTACCAGGGTTGAATACTCGATCCATAAAATAAAGTTGGTGTAGGTCTGAAAGCTATTATCCTTGTTCCTATTCCTCAACTGAAATGTTTTCAAGAAAATCCAAGTCCAGCTAGTAAGCGAATTGAAGAAAATTCAGTGGGAAGCACATTGTCTGTATTGCTCAAAGGAGAATTCTGCTTAAGCCAACTTGAAAAAAAACCTACAAACAAACAAACAAACACATCAACAAAAAACAAAAGTTTCCAAGGAGTCTCACTCTGACAGCCTTGCTAGATATGGTCCCCGAGGATTTGGTTTTCCTAAGTAAAAGTGTAGGCGAGAGAATCCAAGTGAACCTGGATGGCAGCCGGCTCATAAAGGTGCATCAGGATAAAGCACATCATGGAACACAGGCTGGAAACTTTCCTATAGTCTATAAGAAGCTCACTGGCAAGGATGTTCATTTTGAATTCCAAGAGTTTCAGCTGTAAACAAAAATGACTAAATATCATTCACAATAAAAAAGAATATCACATTACTAAGAAGGAACTTTTTTCTAGAAATAATATTGCTTCAGAAAAGTGTTATCTGAGTATATATCCATTAGTTGGATAACAACCAATCTGTGGGACCAAAAGGAGTATGACACATCACATCTATAGTTCACTCCATCCCCTCTTACTTTACACTACTGCCTATATTTTATTTCAAACATTGTAAAAGTGTATTCTGATGTTCTTATATGAAGAGCAATTGATATTCCCTTCTTAGTTATTTTATTATTTTTTAAAATAAATCTTTATTGTTCAGATTATTACAAATGTGTTCCTCTTCCCCCCCTCAATTGCTCCCCTCCACCAGGTTCCCAGCCCACCCTCTGTCCTTTTCCCATCCCCCATTGTCCTCATCCATAGGTGCACAGTTTTTGTTCAGTCTCTTCCCACACCCCTACTCCCCTTTTCCCTGAGAATCGTCAGTCCACTCCCCTTCCATACCTCTGATTCTATTATATTCAACAGTTAATATTGTTCATCAGATTTTTTAATTCCCTTGGTTTTTAGATTCACTTGTTGATAGTTATGTATCTGCTGTTCATAATTTTTATCTTTATCTTCTTCCTCTTCCTAAATAACCCCTTTCAGCAATTCATATAATTCTTGTTTGGTGGTGATGAATTCTTTTAGCTTTTTTTTATTTGTGAAGTTCTTTATCTGTCCTTCGATTCTGAGTGATAGCTTTGCTGGGTAGAGTATTTTTGGCTGTAGGTTCTTGCTATTCATCACCTTGAATATTTCTTGCCATTCCCATCTGGCCTGCATGGTTTCTGTTGAGAAATCAGCTGACAATCGTATGGGTGCTCCTTTACAGGTCACTACCTGCTTTGCTCTTGCTGCTTTTAATATTCTCTCTTTGTCTTTTGCTCTTGGAATTTTAATTATGATGTGTCTTGGTGTGGTCCTCCTTGGATTCCTTTTGTTTGGGGTTCTGTGCACTTCCTGGACTTGTAAGTCTAATTCTTTCAGCAGATGGGGGAAGCTTTCTGTCACTATTTCTTTCAGTATGTTTTCGATATCTTGCTCTCTCTTTTCTTTTGTAATCCCCATAATTCTGATGTTGGTTCGTTTGAAATTGTCCCAGAGGTTCCTTACACTATCTTCAGCTTTCTGGATTCTCTTATCTTCTCGTTTCTGCAGAGGAGTGTCCTCTGGCTCTTTGTCTTGATTCTTGCAATCTTCCAGTCTGTTTTTAGGACTTTGTATAATATTTTTTATTTCAGACAATCTTCATTTCTAGTTGATCCCTTATTATTTCTAGTTGCTCCCTTTTCATATCCTCATAGGTCTCATTTAGTTTATTGGCCTTTTTTAGGATATTGTTGAATAACCTTATAACTGTAGTTTTGAACTCAATGTCCAATCTTTTCTTTTCCTTCATCTCCTTCCTTTGTGTCCTTCCTCTTGTTTGCATTTTAGTTGTTTCCCTGATTTGATGGAATAGCTTTGTGTGCTAAGTATTCTGGTAGAGCCCAGTAGCACAGCCTTCCCAGTTACCTGCGGTGGACAGTCTTGGTGCAGCCCTTTGTGGGATGTTTGTGCAGTCTTGTTGTTAAGCCTTGCTTATCATTGGTATCACTGGGAAGTGTTGATTTCCAAGTCAATTGGCTGTGAGGATCAGCAGTGTCTCAGATAGGAGGGCTTCCATATTCTGCTTGGATAGGGCGGGGTCTTGGGGTGGTGTAGACAATCTTTGGTTCCCTGTCAGTCTCGCTTTAGAAAAGTCCTGTTCCCTGAGAGTTTTGGAAGATTGGTTACAGGCGCGCACACCTCTTTGGTAAAAGTGCAGACAAACTTTGGATTCCGGCCAGTCCCTCCTTAGAGAAAGCCAGCCTCTGCGAGAGCTTCTGTGCTCAGCCACAGATGGGGCAGAGTCTCGGGTTGGTGCAGACAAACTTTGTTTTCCCTTTGGCTCCTCCCCAAGTCCCGCAGTAATGGCCTCTGGCTTCACACACCTCTGAGAGATCTCTGCCCACTGCCTGACAGTCTGGCCTCTCCCTGTCTTGGGCCTTCTATCAGAGCAATAGGCTGATTCTGTTTTCCTCTTGAACAAGAAAGCCAGCCAAGCATTAGCTGTCAACCCTCTCCGTGCTCCCGGAGTAAGCCAGCAGCAATCTCGGTCAGGCCTTCCTCTCCCCGCACTGGGAGTAAGCCAGAGCCTTTTCGCGTGCACACTTCTCCGTACCTTCACAGTTCCTGAGGTTCAGCGTGCCTTCTCTCTCCTTCCCAGATGGCAGAGCCTCCTCTCAGCTAGCTGTCCGTTGCTTCAGGGCAATGCTTCCCCTGTTTTCCAGTTCTAAATTCAAATTTGTTGTGATAGGCTGCATTCTGGTGTCTACCCTATGCCACCATCTTGGTTTCTCCTTCCCTTCTTATTTAATGCACGTTTGCACCCACTTATTCCTTTTGCAATTCTCAATTATTATTTCACTGTTTTTAAACTATGAAATAAATTACTTACCACCTGAATATTTTATTAATTTCCATTTACATCACTTTTCAAATTATTAATAAAGCTAATGTTAAGATTGATCCCTGTATCAGCTCCCTTCAACTTGACAGTCTGTTATTTTTCATTATACTTTGTTTACTATACTTCGGCATATTGTCAATCTTTCTGACAATCTTCATAGAGCCAATACAAGATAATTTTAAAAATATGAAACAACTTTAAGTGTTTTATGGTAATGTATTCTCCTATAGCAAAATTCCATCACCGAATGCAAACTTATTTATGGAATGATTTATCATTAATGGGAGATGAGATAATAATAATAATTACTAATCTAATGTATTTTAGTATTTTATGCTCTAATAGATATATAGAGAAATAAATCAGGATATAATTTCACTTTGCATCATATTATTTCAATCATGAATGTAAAGTTGGTTCTTTTTTTTCTGAGTTCCAATAATAAACTAGATCTAAATAGTTCAATGTGATTATTCAATTTATACAAAATATTTGTCAATTGGCTGTGTATAAATAAATTGTACAACTCATTACATAGACTCAAAAACAGAGAACTATAAACATAGGCAAGATCTCATTTAGTTTAGAGGAGGCAATATAGCTAAAGATTAATGTTTTGTCAGTTTCCTCTGGAAGTTTCCTGTAGCCTTCAATCAATCAAACAATTTTTTTTGATTTATACAATTTCTTTAATATCTCCTTACCAGTCTGTCTGTTCAGATATGTTTGGTTCATTATTAGAGCAGGCCTTTCTTTTTCTTCTTCTAGTGATACAAGAATTGCATGAATTTCTATTATTTTTTTCCAGGTGTCTACCTTAAATTACTAAAGAAAAAAAAACACAAACAGTTATATTCAATTTAACTGCATTTTAAACACAATGCATATAACCTTATGATAATATTGATTCAAAATTATACAATAATTTCTGAAAACTAAATTAATATTAGCCTAAGCATTGCCAAATATTTTAGAATATAAAACAATTTTTTTTCAAATGACATCATAGGATTACCTCAAAGTATATAACATATAAAAATAAAATATTTCTGGATGAAATAAATTCAAGGAAATAAGGGTATGGGAGTGTCCCTTTATCTGCATTTTCAGACCTCCATGTTTTTCTACCTCACATACCCTTAGGCACCTCCAGAGAACTCGAATATAATGAGAAAATAAACTTTGTTTCTTGGGAAAGTAGACAGGGAGATGTATGGATTAAGTGATACACATTCAGATTAGATAAATTGCTTATATCGAGTATTAGTAGGATAGCAGTTAAACACACACACACACCACATACACACACACACTTGTTCTGAAAAATCTACAAGTATTCTATAGATATAGATATCCTCCCAAGAAAAATTCTACTCTGTTAACTGTGATGTGCCAAATTAACTTTTCTAGTGGATTTGAAAACCTTTCATAAAGTCTATTTGCAAGTAATCCTATATTGTGATTTACATATGACATACAAATCACTTTGTGCTGCATTTATTTTCCAATAGAATTTAATGTACTTGACATGATAATAGGTGTCATATATTATTGGAAAAAACTATTACTCTAAAATGCTTTGTGAACATTTATTCTCCTCATTCATCTTCCTAGTAACTCTACTAATACTTCAGCTAGTTCAAATAAAGAAATAATGTACATCAGAACAGAACATTTTTGAGAGGATATTTCCAATATTTTTGAAACTCAAAATATGGAAAATAATTTAATTTTTTATCAAAGTAAAATTAAATTAGAAACTACACTTATGCAATGAGATTATATAAAAACACAGTTCCTTGTGTAAAAGTAAAGTTACATAGTAAATAGTGGTGTCTTTGGTACCATTGTAATTATCTGGTTAGTGATAACAGAAAAGGAACAAAATGTAGGCCAGACATTATTAGCATGTCATTTGGCAGCTTCACAAAGGAGCTGCAATTTCACACTCCCCAGAGAAACACTAGCCCATTCCCTGCAGGTTACTCGGGGAAGGGACTGGACAAAGGGGAAGATGGATGCATGGGCAGTGAAGTTGGGATGATGTAGCAAAAGTGATTATTGTCAGTCAAACCTGAGAACAGAAATCAGTGGCTAGAGTAGGCAATGCCAATGCGAGCCCACCATAATTTGGGAAGACATAATCCTGCAGACAGAGGAGTGTGCATTATCTTGGCTCTCTATTGGCTCTCTTGCCCACATCGCCCACAGCTATGTAGACTCCACATGCAATGGACAAATGGACACAGCTAGGAACACAAACTAAGCTAGCCTAATGCTGGATTAGATTCTGTTCCAACAGGGAATGGAAACTCTGTACACTGACTGTCATTTTAGTTCTGTTAAAGCCACAAATACAGTTTTTCTTTGGAGAAACATAAGAAAATGGGACCTTAGAAACTCCAGGGTATAATTCCACTGGGGGGGGGGGGCTTTCTATAATATCTCATCCTACCATTTGAGTCTCAGAAAATTCACTTTCACGGGATTCCAAAGAAGCCCACTCCCACTAGCAACTGATATCAATAATAGCTTGGCCCCCACACAAGGCAGACATCAGGATAATTGCTTTGTGTAAAGTGTGTAAAGCATCCCTTCTCTGCTCCTTCCCTATAAAAGTGCACATACAGCCTCCAGACCTACAGCACTTGGAGGGCAAAAGAACAGGAGAAGAACCACCTGGCCTGGACTATTGGTGCATGTCTGGATTTTTCTCATTCAGAAGGCCAAAGGCATATTAAAAAGCTTTCAGTCACTGATCATCCCAGAGATGCAAGTCAAAAAGACAATGAGGTACTACCTCACACCTGCCAGAATGGCTATCATCAAAAAATCAATGACAAGTGCTGGCAAGGATGTGGAGAAAAAGGAACCCTCGTGCACTGCTGATGGAAATGCAGACTGGTGCAGCCACTGTGGAGAACAATATAGAGTTTCCTCAAAAACTTAAAAATGGAATTGCTAGTTGACTCAGTGAACCCACTTCCAGAAATATATCCCATGAAATTAAAAACACCCTTTAGAATGAATATATGCACCCCTCTGTTCTTTTTTTCTGACCTACTTCACTTCTGCTTCTTCTGGCCCAAATCCAGGAGAAAGTGGCACCCTGCTCCCAGCACCAAAGCCACGTCAGACTCCAGAAAAAGCTGGGAAAGTGTGCAACACGATGTTGCACGGACTTGATTCCTAGTGCTCCCTACTATTTTCCCTGTGTACAAAATTCCTCCTCCCCACCTTTCTACTACTGCCTACATTTTGCCTGTGTTTTTATGGTTCATCTTCTCCCTGTCCCCACCTCTCATGGCTCAGGCAATGGCTTGGGAACATCCATGCCTGCTCACAAACAGCCTCAGCATTTGGGTCCCTGAAGGACAACAGGCAGGTGGAACTGCCAGATGATTCAGTAATCCCAGGGGAATACAGAACAGAACGTGGAAAGTGAGCACACACTCGCTTGCTTGGAATTTACTCCTGGCACATGAAATCCCAAGTGACCCCAGCTTGCATAAGCCCCATGAGGGGCTAGTATTCCCAGCCCTAGCCAGGGGCTTAAGACATGGCTTGCAGCCCAGTAGTTTGTAGCATGCCCAGCTGCTTCACCCCTATCTTCTGTAGTGTGCAGTGGGGCAAACTGTCATTAGCCACGATGCTTGCCCCCACTGTGAACACAGCTCCATTCCCCTTCTGCCTCTCTCTGCTCTCTCTCTTTCACTCAGGCAACACCTTCATGCTCCATGTAAGTTTGCCACCTCTGGGAGCTCAGACATCACTTGGATCTGCAGCCCGGAACTCTGCTTGGGAAGTTCCCCTTCTCTGGTAGCTGAGTGTACATGCCTCTCCCCTGCCACCCCCACCCCAGCCCTATGTGCTTAGGGATTGGCAGCTGTGACCAGGTGGGTCTTGGGGCTCAACCCTAGGGGGGAGGGATGCTGTTTATCTATCTGATCCCAGGTGAATACCCCTGGAACTGCAGGCTTCCTGGACTCACCCTCTGCCTTGCTAGTTGCTAAGGGGTGGGGACCACAGCCATCTCTATGCCATGTTGTTTGTGGGAGGGCATTGTAAATTGTATCTGCCCTTGGCAGCCCCCATATTGTTGAAGGGTGGAAGCTGCATCCAGGCATTATTGGTAAGTTTTAGCTTCTATTACAAATGCAACTGATATGTATTTTAATTCATGCAAACACTACTGCTGTGTATTTTGGTATGTGAGTCTTGCTACTTATCATTAACTAGAGGCCCAGTACATGAAATTCATGGGGGTTGGGGGCGGAGGGGATTGTCCCTCAGGCCAGCCTGAACCATCTCCAATCTGGGGCCTCTTAGGATCCCCGGAACCCTCTCTAATCTGGTTGTCCTAACTGTCGTCCCCTGCAGGCCCCACAGGGATTGGGCCTAAACCGCCAGTCAGACATCCCTCTCATAATCCAGGACTGCTGGCTCCTAACTGTTCACCTGCCTGCCTGCCTGATCTCTCCCTAACTGTTCCCTTGCTGGCCTAATCGCCCCAACTGCCCTCCACTACCAGCCCAATCACCCCCTGCTGCTTCCCCTGGAGGCCTAGTTGCTCTTCACTGCCCTCCCATACTGGCCCTCTTGTGGCAGCCATCTTGTGATGACATGGGGAAGCCATCTTGCAGTGGCCCTCTGTGGCAGCCATCTTGTGACAATGTCATGCAATGCCACCTAGGCTCTTATTATATAGGATGCTTCTTCAACAGGTATAAGTAATTGAGAAAAGTCTCAAATGTAGAGGTGGTCAAAGATATGAAAGGTTTTTTGTTACCTAATCTTGGAGACTGGCTATCCCTAAAAAGGAGGACAGAGGATAACAGAATTTAACCCAGGAACACAGGTATTAAATCTGTCTTGCAAAGTTAACAGAGGATGTTCTTTCTCCTTTCCTCTAGCCCAGTTAAAAAGCTAGAATATTTTATACCCAAGACAGTAAAAGGTGAAGACCTCCAGTTATGTTAGAGGCCATCAGAATCTCTCATGTGGCATTAAAAGCCCCACACCTGCACAATTGTGTTACAATATTTTTGGCACTTCCGGAAGAATTTCTGTCCTGGGCATGAGGAGAAACTTAGAGATATGGATGAATTCCATAGCTGGAATATATAGGATCGTTATGAGATGTCAAAGCAAGTAAGGTATCATAGGCCACTCAGATTCTGGTCTATAACAGAGAGCTATGAAGCATAGGAGATATTTATGCCTCCCTCAGCTATCAAATCTCCTTTTCAAGAGGACAAAAGGTTTTTAGGTTTTTCTCCATAAAACCTGTCATACAATTTCCATTCACAAGGTTTTAAGAATGCCTACTCTGGAAAAGGGTTTTTACTGGTAAAATTTATCAAAGAAATAATGGTCTGCCTCTGAAATTTAATACCTGGAATCCAGATTTCTCAAAGGAGTTACCTGAGCCAATCAATTTAAATTATTTTACCTGTGATTTACTAAATCAGTGAATTTTGCTCTAAAATACAATACTTGTCTCCATGGGAATATGTCTCTTAAAGTGTATGTTTGCCAATAAAAGAGCCTATGTAAATGAAATTTATAGAATGTGTTTACTAATCTTTGCTAATTGCTTACTTTTAGTTTTTTTCTCCCTACCGTTCCCTCCAGAATTTGGAAATTCTTTAGGAGTCAGTAGTGGCAATACAATTATTTTCACAAGATCAGTTTATATAATATTTTGTTAACTGAGACTTTGACTGGAATGCCATGTATAAGAGAGACAATGCCTGCATTCTTAATGTTACCAGAAAGCCTTATTAAAATAAGATTGACTTTCAAAGCTGATCAAGCCCACTTCAGAAATAATCTGATACCTTGCTTGGTCACATGGTTCATAGCACTCTTCCTAGGTGCCAGGGCTGACCAGAAGACCCTGAGTGACAGATGAATGGATTACTCAAATGCATTTTTCTGTGAAAGAGAGGACTGATGGACTGGTTGGTTATAGGCACCAAAGAGCCCCTTCACCTACCGCCTTAGGCTTTATTGTAACAACAGCTTGAACTAAAATTATGGTAACTACTAGACACTTTAAGCAGGGTAAGCATCCTTGAGAATGTGCATGCTTTCTAAAGACTAAACATAGAGATTCAAGTAAACATTTGGGGCTTGGACTTGTTTGTAAAAGTCAAGGCAGTGGCTGCTGCCTTCGGCAAGGTCCTCCTAGAGGCCCCTGACCTTTCAGAGAATACTCCTTACAGACTTTCAAATCAAGTCCCATGCTTCCCCACACTAAGGTAAGGAATGGAGGTTGCTTTACTGAAATACGGCAAGAAAGAAACCTCAAGACATTTCATAAACTTCAAGGACTTAAAGAATTGACCCAAACCTATAAGCATTGCATGCGAACTCTGATGGCAACTGTGACTTGGCTTCTCTGCTTAAGGGTCTGACTGCTCATCGAAGCTCGATCTAACAATTCCTTGTAAAAGATTCCAGCAAGGAAAATTTCAAAAGCCTATGTGACCTATTTAATCAGTTACTATTCTTGTGCTTATGCAAATAATCAGGCCAAATTAAAACTGGACTTAATGCAGTCTCTCTTAAAATGAGGGTATTCTTACGGAGAAAACATATGTTTCAATGGAAAGCACAATATCCAATTATGGATATTGAACTCAAGTGCAATTAACTGTCTTCAAAGTTTTGTTTTTAAATCTTTGTCTTTGTATGCCACATAGACCTCAGCACCAGATGACATCACCAGTGATCTTCTAACTTCAGACAGTCTATCAGATTGTCATTGCTTGATTTCATTCCAGCAAAAGCCTTGCATCTGGAAGTCTCCTCAACTAGTTTATTATTTGGTGTATTCCCCTGCAGGCCTGGTCACCCCTAACTTCCCTCTCCTGTAGGCCTGGTCCACCCCCCAACTGCTGTTTCCTGTAGGCTGGGGTCTCCCCCAACTGCCCTTCCCTGCAGGCCCGGTCATCTCCAACTTACCTCTTCTGCTGACCTGGTCCCCCACAACTTCCCTCCCCTGCAGGCTTGATCAACCCCAACTGCCCTCTTTTGCAGGCCTGGTTCCTCCCAGCTGCTGGCCATTTGTGGTGGCCATCTTATGTCCACGTGGGGGCAGCCATCTTTGACCACATGGAGGCAGCCATCTTGTGTGTTAGAGTGATGATCAATTTGCATATTACTCTTTTGTTAAATCAGATTACACTTTGATTAATTGAATGGACAACCAGATGACCAGACCCTTAGCATATCAAGCTTTTATTATATAGAATAGAACATGTTTAATAAAAAAATTTTTACAAAGGCTAAAACACATCTTTTTTTTTTTTTAAGTATACTCTGTCATCTAATTCCTCAACTGAATCTCCTCAGCTAGCATCAAATAGAACATTTCCCCCCTGAACTTTTCTGCACCAAATAGGTTTACTAATCTCTCTCCATCTCATTCATTCATTCATTCATTCTACATTCATATAAACATTTATTTATTCAACAAATTATTAATTCAGTCCCTGCCACATACTGGACACTATACCAGGTACTAGAATATAAACAAAGATATACATGCATACATGCACACAAACCAGATTGTTATATAAGGAATTTAATATATAGAGAAAGGTAGGTAAGTAATTGAATTTAGTACAGATTTCTAACCCTTTGTGATAGAAGAATATTCATCCTAGTTATCTCTACCTGCAAAAGTAATAAAAGCAACCTTATCTTCTTTTCAACATAGACAATTGTTGTATTTCAGTATATTAAAATTATTAATGGTTGTTATACATTCTATACTTATGTTCTACACTCACATTCACACACTGCAAATTTCAAAATAAATGAACTCACTTATAAATGACATGCATGTTAAAAGTGAACAGAAAAGGACATTTCTATAGTATTGTATTACTATGGTATTGCTATAGTAACTCTATATCATGTTTTCAGAAGTTTAGTAAAAAAAAAAAAATAGGAAGGTATTTTTTAAAATCCAAATAAATTTGTAAAGGTGAATTTCATGTCTATTACCTTTTTAAATATAAATAGGAATAATGATAGATTAGATTTTGCACACAAAAAAATAAATTTGAAGAAATAGTAGTCTAAAAGAAAACACAGATAGAAAAAAATACTAAAAGAAAATGAACACAGCTTTGGGAGTTGAAAGAAAAATTTAAATGACCTAAAAACTGTGTAATTGGAATCCTTAATGGAAACAGTAAGAGTGGTATTAGTTGTTACTTCAACTGTTTTGTTTCTGATTTTATTTATTTGGGTCCTCTCTCTTTATTTCTTGATGAGTCTGGTTAAAGGTTCATTAATCTAGTTTATAATTGTAAAAAAATACTATGAAAAACTATGTGCCAATAAGTGGGCAATGGAGTGGAAATGGAAAAATTCTTAGAAAAATACAATATACAAAAACTGAATAAGAAAGAATCAGAAAACCTGAATAGGCCAAAAAACAACTGATAAAATTAAAGCAGTAATAATAATAAATAAATAAAAAACTCCCAACAAACAAAAGCCCTGGTCTGGACTACTTAACATGGGAGTTTTACCAAGCATTCAAAGAACTAATAACAATCCTCCTCAAACTATTTTTGAAAATCCAAATGGAAAGAAAAATGACCAAGCTCTTTTTATAAGGGCAACATTATTCTAATTCTAAAACCAGATAAAGACATTACAAAGAAAGATAATTACAGATCCATAGCCTTAATGAACATAAATGCCAAAATCCTCATCAAAATATTACTAAATCAGACCCAGCAATATATTAAAAAGATCACATATCATGACCAAGTGGGATTTACCCCAGTGATTCAAGGCTGGTACAATATTCACAAATCAATAAATATGATATATCATGTAAACAAATTGAAAATCAATGTCCACATGATCATATCAATAGATGCAGTAAAAGTATTCTACAAAACTCAACACCCATATATGTAAAACTGTCAACAAAGTGGCAATATTATGCTTCAAGATAATGACAAATTTACAGACATCATAATTAATAATCAAAATATATATTTTATTATACTCAGAAGTGTGATTGTTTATAGAGGTTGAGATTAATTTGTAAAGACAAAAAAAGTACTTCTGGATTAATGGAAATATTCCATATCATGTTATTTATCACGTCAAGTTATATAATTACTAGTATACTCGCAATAAAGGTTAAGTAATGACTATCTACTCTCATATACCTTAATCTTGAAATTCCACTATTTCATCAGTTTCCTTGATTATAATTAGCCTATTGGGCACTAAAAACAATCCAAAATGTTTTAAGAGGGGAGAAAATAGGCATTGATCTGGAAGCAACATGATATAGGGTGTCCCCAAAAATGTATACACACTTTAACAGTTGATCACTCACTTAATTTTCACTCCTTTTCAGGTTTAACTGATTTGAAATTATGGGCAAACCCAGACAAAGCCTTGAGGGGGAAAAAAAAAATCCTAAAGTGCCACTTGATTTTTTTTTATGGAAATACATAAAGGGTAAAATTTATAGTACAAAACTAGCAATAGTTGATAAATTGAGGGCATGCAAACACTGAACGAAATGATTATTGATGTTTGAGATTCTATTGCTTCTATCAGCAGTGCATGGACCAGAAAGTTCATAAGTTGGAAAACAGGCATTGAGACTAACAATATTAATTTCTGTAGATTCCTTTAAATTTTAAAAGGAACTCTATGTTAATAAACACTGACTTTATAATCATTCAAAGTGTGTATACATTTTTGGGCTGTCCTACATATGTGATGTATGCATGTTTAAAGGTCTCGGTTATAGGAAAGCTGTTTGATGTAAGAGCAAAACAGCTACCCCTTTCAAATAAGGGAACATAAATTACTACCTTTGGTTATAGATGAACAGTAAGCCCTTGTGAAATGATGTGTGTTCAGTAGCATACTGTGCCTATAGTGAGCAGATTGATTTCTTTGAAAAACTTAGTGCCAGGTGATAAGAAATTTTATTTCATGTAACATCATGGATTATAAATATTAATTTACAGTTTTGCCTTTGTGTGCCTAATAATTCCATAACATTTTGCAAAAGTTTATAAAACCCACAATATTAAATTATTTCAAAACATTCCCAAAGATATGAAATACATTTAACTTTCTTATATTTAGACCTACATACAATTTGCTTTATTCAGGGTCTTTCTGTCTCAGTTTTTTAGAATACAACCATAATCTGCTATAATTAGAAAGCACTTCATACATTGGGTGAATTTTACAGCCCACTGGAAACCTAAGTAATGTTAAGTTCAAATTGGTTCTCTCACGCTGACATTGCTGTAAGTAGCTGGCTTTACTGAAATATAAAGTGCACTTTCCTTTGACCTTATATAACTGCATGCAACTGTAGCTAATTAAGAGCATTTCAGCATCTCTTTTGCTTTTATCATTACTGTTATTATTACTAAAGCTTGGCTTGCAGAAGCAAAAAATAAATAAATTTTAAGTAGGGGATGGGGTGCAAACTAGTGAAAGTTCAAGCAAGGTTATAAAAAAAAAATGAACCTCTTACTTTGCTCTTAACACTAGGAAGGAAGCAAGTCTCTAGAAGTCAGTTGTCATAAAGAAAAGTGCTTATGCCTTCTTCCCTGTACTAATCTTTCTAATTTTGGTTTCAGAGCATTCAGCCTAAGATTATTTAACCTTACTGAGAATTTACACAAAGTAATATTCCTGCTGTGTCTGCCAAAGATACATAGTATTCAAGAATGTGTATAAGATGAATTTTGTGTCCACTTCAAACCCTCCTGGCCTCTCCTTTTCCTCCTGGGGATGTTCTGGTCATCATTTCCTGCAAGCTTTCACAGCTTTGTGAAGATTTACTTGACAGTCCCTTGCCTCAGGCCAGTGCCCTATATTTCTTCTCTCCTACTCCAGGATACAAGGGTTAGTTAATACCCACTCTTGACTAATGAGGATAAATTTGTCTCCCTTTCTTCCAATGGTAGGGAGTCCTGGCTATTCCATAGGACTCCTCAGGAGGTCCACCTGGATAGAGCTCAAGTGGCCAGTAACAAATGCCAACTTCATATTTCACCCTTGGCTGCTTTTTCTCATTTTCTTGTTTTATTTCTTAACTTCTTATCCTTGAGATCACTTCCCAAATGAGCTACCTACATGCCAAATGTTCCCTCAATCATACCTTTCAGTAACTTCAGTGATGAACAGAGAATTTTTATAAAATATAATTATTTTATGCTTTATGATATTATAAATATTCTGATAGTTTGTGACTTCACTAATGACAAATTTAAAAAAATAAAGGACTAATATGGCATTTGCCAACTTAAAAAAAACTCACAAATTCTTAAAAATAAAATAAACAGTAACATCCTAGGTTCTAAAACTTTGCCTACATCTGAATTAGTAAATCCCATATGCTAAAGTTATGACCTTAAACAAGTTGCTTACATCTTTGAAGCTCAGTTTCCTAATCTGTAAAATAGGGATAAATAATACCATACTAATAAGTTACAATAGTGGTATAATTGATAGTAAAACATATTAGATATCACTCATTGCATAACAAAACAACTTCAAACTATGTGGCTTAAAATATTAACTACTTAATTTGCTCAGGCTTCTTCAATCTAGACTAGGATCAGCAGAATCTTTCTTCTGCTGTTTCCTCTGCTGGGATCATTTATGAACTTGTCATTATCGGGAAGTTTCACTAGATCTAGGTAGCTGAAGAAGGCCACACACACATAACTGGTGGTTAGCTGGGGTGCCTTGATCTCCTCTATGTGGCCCCTGTAGAATATTGCTGGAGTTAGTCACATTCAGGAAAGCAGCATTCTTACATCAGCACTAGTATTATAAATAGCTAAGAACAGTGCCTGGCATACAGTCTCTACTAATTTTTTAAATAGCTATTTTCACTACATATTATATTTTACTACTATTTTATCAAAGAGCAATTTATTCTTAACTTAGGAAATCTGTTATCTGAAAATAAAGAATAATTCTTTACATGTAACAAATTTAGTTTAATAAAAACTCATCAGATTTTCTTATTTTTCTAATTTCTCATTTCACACAAAATATTAAGTACATATCTATATATGTATGTATGTGTATATAAACATGCTGGAAACCAAGATCAGCAATAATTAATATAAAGAACAGAAGTCAGGCTGGCCTGGGCTCCTTTGATATTCACAGGGTTAATTTGCATTTTATGACCTACTCCTGACTTAATGGCCTAAAGCAAATTCTTCTCTAACCTGATAATATTTCTATTTACTAAACAATCACTGTTGATATGTCTGTTTGCATTCCTAAAAGGAATTGTGTATTCTAGTAAATAAAATCAGACTAGAACAGAGAATCAGTAGAACTTGACTATTACAGTTAAGCTTTCCCTGCTTTCCCCCATAATTCCAAATCTATATTTCTTGTCTTGTGTTTTAATTTGCACATCAGCTCTTTCTGCAAGCCTTTGAACCCAAAAGCCATGCTGGCTGTGGCTTTTCACATACAAACATAAAACTAACACTAGTCACAGTGACAGAACCCTCAGTGTTTAGCAATTACTAATCAATGCATTATTTTGTAAAAGAAATATAAATCTAATCATATGGGTCAAATTTGCATAATTTTTAATCAAAATTTCATATCACCACATAGCTGTCCCGGGATTTCCATATCATTTTTTGCCCCATCAGACCTAGAGCAGAAAAATATATTTTGGGGGGGAATTGAAATTACAAAGTTGAGTTGTTTGATTTCCTGATCCACCAATGTTCATAAGCTTTGTGTTGAGTTCAGGCATTGACTTAATTTTAATAATGAGAATAAAACAAGTATGAAACTTTTAACTCAGAACATAGGCCACTGACTTCTTGCTTCTCTCCTCATTGTAAGAATAACGTTTTTCTTGGATGGATTTAATTATAATCAAGGTTTGTAATGTCTTAGAAGATAAATCATTATATATGCAATAAAGTAACATATATAAACATAAGCTATTTTTACTGTGCAATAATAACATACTCTATGCCTGGCATAAATTGCTGGATGCCCAGACTTTGACATGAGCTTTTGAATGAACAGCATGTGAGTGTTGGCTTGCCAATGCCTTCCACGGATATTTAATTTCTGTGTCACTTGGTTTTCTGAATTTCTGATGAAAGGCTTATAATGACTATGACAATTAGGGGAGTAGACCTTGCTGTTCTGTTACTTATCTGCTATATCTATTTTCAGTGAATAGGTTTAATTCCATAAAGATTGTCTCTAAATAGCAATAAAATTCTACCAGACACATTAATCCCTATCCTAATATCATGTACATTGTGAACTGGTAGAAGATCAACTAAAATCTTCTATAACTTAAGGAACAATTCTATAACCCTCTGATATAATAGACCATTAGATGGACATTAGTGGAGTAAAAAACTCTATTTTCCCCCAGGCACATTCTTTCTGCCTTTTTTTTTTTCCTAAGCTCCAATTGACCTTCTTTTGCCTCCATAACTCATACACTGAGCCCTTCTGTCTCACCTTTTCTACCTCTGTGACTTTTATTTATTTTTATTTATTTATTCATTTTTTATTAAATTATTATCTGTGTACATATCTTACCATTGCCCCCCCCATTCATACCCTCCCACCCCAAATTTTTGTGTGCATTGGTTGTACTTATATGCATGTATACAAGTCCTTCAGTTGATCTATTATCTCCCCCAGATCTCACTACCCTCCCCGCTGTAATTTGACAGTCTGCTTGTTGCTTTGCTATCTCTATATCTATCTTTTGGTTCATCAGTTTATAATGTTCTTTATTATCCATAAATGAGTGAGGTCATGTGGTATTTCTCTTTCATTGACTGGCTTATTTCACTCAGCATGATGTTCTCCAATTCCATCTAGGTTGCTGCAAATGATGAGAATTCCTTCTTTTTTTATGGCAGCATAGTATTCCATTGTGTAGATGTACCATGGTTTTTGGATCCAATCATCTGCTGACGAGCACCTAGGCTGTTTCCAAATTCTAGCTATTGTAGATTGTGCTGCTATGAACATAGGGGTACATGTATCCTTTCTGATTGGTGTTTCTAGTTTCTTGGGATATATTCCTAGGAGTGGGATTACTGGGACAAATGGGAGTTCCATTTTCAGTTTTTTGAGGAAACTGCATACTGTTCTCCATAGTGGTTGCACCAGTCTGCATTCCCATCAGCAGTGCACGAGGGTTCCTTTTTCTCCGCAACCTTATCAACACTTGTCGTTTGTTGATTTGTTGATGTTGGTCATTCTGACAGGTGTGAGATGGTACCACGTTGTTATTTTGCTTTGCATCTCTCAGATAATTAGTGACTTTGAGCATGTTTTCATTTGCCCCTTGGCCTTCCTTCTGTCTTCTTTTGAAAATATTCTATTTAGGTCCATTGCCCATTTTTTAATTGGGTCATTTATCTTCCTTTAATTAAGTTGTATAAGCTGCCTGTAGATGTTGGAGATTAAGCCTTTATCAGTGATAACATTTGCAAATATGTTCTCCCATACAGTGGGCTTTCTTGTTGTTTTGTTGATGGTTTCTTTTGCTGTAAAAAAGCTTTTTATTTTGCCGTAACCGGTTTGGCTCAGCGGTAGAGCGTCGGTCTGCGGACTGAAGGGTCCCAGGTTCGATTCCGGTCAAGGGCATGTACGTTGGTTGTGGGCACATCCCCGGTGGGGTGTGTGCAAGAGGCAGCTGATCGATGTTTCTCTCTCATCGACGTTTCTAGCTCTCTCTCTCTCTCCCTTCCTCTCTGTAAAAAATCAATAAAATATATTAAAAAAAAAAGAAAAAAGAAAGTTGTTAAAAAAAAAAAAAGCTTTTTATTTTGATGTAGTCCCATTTGTTTATTTTCTCTTTAACTTCCATTGCCCTAGGAGCAGTATCAGTGAAGAATTTCTTTTGGCATATGTCTGAGATTTTGCTGCCTGTGGATGCCTTTAGTATTTTTATGGTTTCCCGTCTTATGTTTAAGTCCTGTATCCATTTTGAGTTTATTTTTGTGTATGGTGTAAGTTGGTGATCTAGTTTCATTCTTTTGCATGTATCTATCCAATTTTCCCAACACCATTTATTGAAGAGACTGTCTTGACTCCATTGTATATTCTTGTCTCCTTTGTCAAATATTAATTGAGCATAGTGATTTGGGTTGATATCTGGGTTCTTGATTCTATTCCATTGATCTATATGTCTGTTCTTGTGCCAGTACCAGGCTGCTTTGAGAGCAGTGGCTTTGTAATACAGCTTGAAATCTGGTATTGAGATTCCCTCCTACTTTATCTTCTTTCTCAGGATTGCTGTGGCTATTTGGGGTCTTTTATTGTTCCAAATGAACTTTTGGAGAGTTCTTTCTATGTCAGTGAAATATGACATTGGTATTTTACAGGCTTTATGAACATAGATGCCAAAATCCTCAACAAAATTCTAGCAAATCGGCTCCAGCAGAACATCACAAAGATCATACACCATGACCAAGTAGGATTTATTCTGGGAATGCAAGGATGGTACAATATCCACAAATCAATAAACATGATGCATCACATAAACAAATTGAAAGATAAAAATCATATAGTCATATCAATTGATGCAGAAAAAGTATTTGATAAAATCCAACACCCTTTCCTCATAAAAACTCTCAACAAGGTGGGAGTACAAAGATCATACCTCAACATAATAAAAGCTATATATGATAAACCCACAGCCAACATCATATTCAATGGGCAAAAACTAAAACCATTTCTTCTAAGAACAGGAACAAGACAGGGATGCCTACTCTCACCACTACTGTTTGACATAGTACTGGAAGCACTAGCCATTGCAATTAGACAAGAAGAGGAAATAAAAGGCATCCAAATTGTAAAAGAAGAAGTAAAGTTATCCTTATTTGCAGATGACATGATATTGTACATAAAAAACCCAAAAGACTTCATTAAAAAACTAATTGATTAAATAAATGAATTTGGCAATGTAGCAGGATACAAAATTAATGCCAAGAAATCTATAGTATTTCTATACACCAACAGTGAACTTACAGAAACAGAGACTAAAAAAGCAATTCCATTTACCATCGCACCAAAAAAATTAAGATACCTAGGAATAAACTTAACTAAGGAAGTAAAGGACCTATATGCAGAAAACTACATGACACTGAAAAAAAAGAGATAGAGTAAGATGTAAACAGATGGAAGAACATACCATGTTCATGGATTGGTAGAATCAGCATCATCAAAATGTCCATACTTCCCAAAACAATCTATAGGTTCAACGCACTCCCCATTAAAATACTTCTGTGACTTTTAAAATAAACTTTCTCTTATAATTTGGGTTGCTTGCCTCTGAACCTTTTGTTTGCACAACTGAAGTACTGAGGTTGCTCAATGGAAGTCCCATAGCATTTCCTGGCTAACTCTGTAAATGATGACCATTAATGGCTCACAGCTGCCCCCTCTTCAAAGAACTCTCCTGGGATAAATAAGCTTTCCCACACCCCTCCTCAGAAACTGAGGTGGGGAACAAAAGTCTTGCTTCAAATTGAGACTAAATCTGCATGGCACAGTGCCCAATGTAGGATCAGGCTAAAGCTATTTGTCATCTAAGTCTGTGTCCTTGCTTACTAGCTCCTGCCCTCTATCCTATTCCTTCTACCATATTTTTAAAGATATACTTCACTTTTTACTTAGTAGAACTTGCATATTCAAAAATTAGACCGTGCCGAAACCGGTTTGACTCAATGAATAGAGCATCGGCTTGGGGTCTGGAAGGTCCCGGGTTCGATTCCAGTCAAGGGCATGTACCTTGGTTGTGGGCATATCCCCGGAGGGGGGTGTGCAGGAGGCAGCTGATCGATGACTCTCTCTCATCGATGTTTCCAACTCTCTAGCTCTCTCCCTTCCTCTCTGTGAAAAATCAATAAAATATATTTTTAAAAAAATTAAACTTCATGAAAAGCTTGGAATTTCTATAGTTTTCTTATTTTTTAATTATATGTGCTATTTGATTTTAAAATTAACAGGTATTATATGGGTCAGGTTTTTCTAAGTAAAATTTGTATTAAAGAGGAATTTTTTATAAAATAATATTTATTCTAATATGTTAACAGAGGACAAATTTCAAAGAGATGAAAAAGCTTGTAATTGAAATAACACTCAGGCTAAGAAATGTAGTGATTCAGAAATTATTAATTATCAATAGAAAGTTCCTAAATGGGTTTTAATTACTGAAAACAAATTTATTTTGCAACTTTGAATCATTTTGCAAACATCACTACCAAAATAAAACAAATAATTTATATTATAAAGAGTCACATAGGCTTATACAAGAAAGGTGAAGAAATGTAAATATAAGTGAATAGCTGAGGATTAAAAGCAAATTCACCAATTCACCACATTGGTATTTCTGTCTAACAACCTTTTATCTACTTATGTAAATGTCTTTGGAGCAGAAGGTGGGTTAAATTTGAGGAGGAAAAAAGCCACAGGAGGACATTTGCATTGTTTTTGAGAGAATTTGTTTTCCTTACAAGGTTAACTCAGAAATAAAATGTTTCCTTCCAAGCATGGAGTTTTTTAAAGGAAAAGAAAAGATCTTTTACAGATGACAGGAGATAAAAAATAAAATACCGAAACAATCTTTACTAATAAATGCCTAAGTGGCCCTCGCGCCCTTGCATAATCACAAGATGGCTGCCCCATGTTGTCCCAAGATGGCCATCCACACATCATCACAAGATGGCCACCACAAGATGGCCAGCAGGAGAGAGTACTTGGGGAGAGACCAAGACTGCAGGGGATGGCAGTTGGGGGGGACAAGGCTGGCAGGGAAGGGCAGTTGGGGGCAATCAGGCCAGCAGGGGAGCAGTTGTCAATTAGGCTGGGAGGGAAGTGGTTAGGGGGTGATCAGTCAGGTAGGCAGAAGCAGATAGGGGCAAATGGGAAGGCAGGCAAAGGAATGGTTAGAAACTAGCAGTCCTGAATTATGAGAGAGATGTCTACCTGCTAGGTGGGATTGGGCCTAACCTGGAGGTCAGACATCCCTGAGGGGTCCCAGATTGGAGAGGATAGAAGCTGGGCTGAGGGACATCCCCTCACTCCAATGCACAAATGTCATGCACCAGGCCTTTACTATTACATAAAGCAGGAGCAGATGACAATAAAATTGAAAAACAAGATGTAAAAGTGAATCTTAAATTGTACAGGAGAAAAAGAAAGCAACATGAAGGAGAAATTATGCACAAGAGATAGAAAGCAGAAAAAAATTAAATATAGAGGACAATGTTAGAAGTATTGGGTCGGCAACTACGTAATTGCGGATTTTTTAAAGAAAATCAAAGACAATTTTTTCATGGAACTAAATAACTTTATTCTGTAATGTATTGCCCATTTTGATCAATGACCTTTTGCCATCTTTCAGGCAGCATCATAATTCCACGTTCAAAAAACTTCTGGTTTTTATTAGCAAAAAACTGAATCAGGTACGATTTGACATCATCATCATTATTGAAATTTTTACCATTCAAGGAGTTTTGTAAAGATCGAAACAAAAAGTAATCAGATGGTGCAAGGTCAGGACTATATGATGGATGTGGCAAAACATCCCAACCAAGCTCCATTAATGTTTGCCGAGTGACCAAAGATGTGTGTGGCCTTGCATTGTCATGATGGAATACAACACCTTTTCGATTTGTCAATTCGGGCCGCTTTTCTTCAACTGCATTGTTTAATTTCGTTAGTTGTTCAATGTAGACATCAGAATTGATCGTTTGGTTGGGTGGTAAGAGTTCAAAGTAGACAATTCCTTTGTAATCCCACCAAACTGATAACAAAACCTTCTTTTGATGAATATCAGCTTTTGATGTTGTTTGAGTTGGTTCACCTGGCCTGCTCCATGATCTTTTCCGCTTGATATTGTTGTACACAACCCATTTTTCATCGCCAGTTATCAGTCGTTTTAAAAATGGGTCATTTTCATTAAGTTTCTTTAGCAAATCGCAGCTGCTAATGCGTTGCGTTAACTGTGATTCTTTCAGTTCGTGAGGAACCCATGTATCGAGTTTTTGAACATAGCCAAGTTGTTTTAAGTGATTTTCAATGCATGTATGTGATACATGAAGCTTCTCTGCAATCTCACGTGTTGTACTGTGACAGTCCGAATTGATTATTGCTTTGATTAGGGCGTCATCAACTTCAACTGGACAACCAGAGCGTTTTTCATCTTTGAGTGAAAAATCACCAGAACGAAATTTGGCAAACCAATTTTGACACCATAAACAGCACATAACTTTTTATGAGCTTGCGATGCGTTTTTCCCTTTGCGGAAATAAAAAAGCAAAATATGACGAAAATGTTCCTTTTGATTTTCCATTTTTCAACTAACGCCAAACGAAAACTACAAAACAGATCAAAAAACTTTTTTTACTGATTAACAGCTGAATAGCCAACTATCAAATAACAAAATGTGTTTTACATTTGTACTACGTCTGCAAACCTAAAAATTCAACTGAAGCCATATATGTGTGAAACCCGCAATTACGTAGTTGCCGACCCAATATAAGAAACCTTAGAAATAGTGATAATTGGACAGTGATATATTTATGGAAGCAGCATTTAAGCCTTCTGAAACAGCCAAGAAGAAAGATTAAAAATAAATCAAGATACTTCTTGAGGAACCATTACCATATTCCCAGTGAGCAGCATTTGAAGGCCAAAATTTAACTCCCCCCTGAGTACTTCTGTAATTGGAATATTTGCAGTGATAAATAATCTAGTAAACATGTTTATTGGTAAATGTTGCAAAATTGAAAGATCTAGGAATGTACAATATGATTAAAAATAAAAACAAAAGCTGAAACCGGTTTGGCTCAGTGGATAGAGCGTCGGTCTCTGGACTGAAGGTCCCAGGTACAACTTCGGTCAAGGGTCCTCATTGGTTGTGGGCACATCCCCGGTGTGGGGTGTGCAGGAGGCAGTTGGTTGATGTTTCTCTTTCATCGATGTTTCTAGCTCTCTATCCCTCTCTCTTCCTCTCTGTAAAAAAATCAATAAAATACATCTAAAAATAAGAATAATAAAAAAATAAAAATAAATACAAAAACTAGGGCTTAAATTTCAGCTTCACCTCTTAATAGCAATGTGACATGGGGCAAATTATTTCAATTTCATGCACCTCAATTTTTCTATCTATAAAATGAAATTTTAACTGTCTCATTCTGTTGTGAGTAAAGTTATTAAGTCTAATAAATTGTAATAATTAGAAATGTCCTATGTGGGTATTGCTTGGAGAAGAAATTATTATTCTTGAGGAACTATAATATTCCTTTACTCATATTATGATGTCCATTCCTGTACATCTCATCTATACTCTTGTTTTTTTAAATTAGGAAATTTTAAATAAAAGTAATGGATCTGATGGAATCTAAAAACTAACACTATTAGGGTATTTAAATTTGTAGAAGATAATTTTATTACAGAATTTAAAGATTTTAGAAATGTTGAATAGGAAAATACTTAAGCCTTTACTTCAGTATAATTTTGCCTATAATGTAACAACTTGAAGTTTTATTTCCTAGGTTTTATGCAGTACTTTGAAAAGATAAGTGAGCATAAGATACCCCATTAAATACATAATTAATCTTTGAAAATTCTAGTCCCATTTTCCATTTTAAAACTTCAGATGGCAGCAATTTAAAAGAATTAAGAAAAGACATGTTTTTCCAAATGTAAAAACTGGATATTAACCTTATGAAAAGTTCTTTAGAGCTTCTCTTTTCTTTTCCATCAGTAAAAGATGATCAAATAGCCCATGGCCTTCCTCTAAGAGGAACATACAGGCTGGAGAGGGTAAAGGCTGGGATGAGCGACATCCCCTCTCCTCCCCCCCCCCCCAGTGCATAAATTTCATGCACCAGGCCTCTAGTGTCACATAAAGCAGGAACATGACAGTAAAATTGAAAAATGAGAGCTAAAAGTGAATCTTAAATTGTATAGGAGAAAAAGAAAGCAACCTAAAGAAGAGATTATACACAAGAGATAGAAAGCAGAAAAGATACTTTCCGTTGAGAAATTAAGGAACATTAACTTCAGAACAACTTCCATACTTTTTATTCATTCATAATGAAATTTTGGTATTTCAGAAAAAGCATGTGTGCAGATTATCATAATGTGGCATGATCAAATCAGTATTTTTGGATTCCAACTGGGGCAATCATCAGGGTAAATTAGGCTGGTATAAAGGAAACCAGAAAACAGATGACACAGGAGGAAGACAGATTAAACTTCGAGATCATTCAAAGCATAAGCAGTATATTACTCAGCATTTTATTTCCTGGTACACACTCAACATAATACTTATTGCATTAATGTAATTAAAAACTGGATTAGAGCCCTAGTCAGTTTGGTTCAGTAGACAGAGGATTGGCCTGCGGACTGAAGGGTCCCAGGTTCTGTTCCAGCCAAGGACACAAGCCTGGGTTATAGGCTCGATCCCCAGTAGGGGGCATGCAGGAGGCAGCCAATTAATGATTCTCTCTCTTCATTGATGTTTCTATCTCTCTATCCCTCTTCCTTCCTCTCTGAGATCAATAAAATATATATATCTTTAAATGGATTTTTTAGAATTACTTGAATAAGATTTCAAAGAATCTAGGAGAAATAAGAAATGGTAAAATGCTTACCAGAAGCATCTAAAAAAAATGGCTGGTTATAGAGACTCATCAAATGGGAAAGACAGGGCTGACTGTGAAGGTTCAGAAACTTATGACTAGGAGAATCAATGGAATTAAGAGACTGAGATTTTTGAGTGTTTTGTTTTGCTTTGTTTTGTTTTGTTTTAAGATAGAAGTAGGACAAGTTTGGGACACAGGATGAACAATTTTTGCAGGTTAAGTTTGGGCAAGGTCAAAACATTGGGCAAAAGTGTCCAGCATTTAGTTGGAAAAAGATTAACATTGTAAAATGTCCTTATAAAGCTAATTTATCTACAGCTATTAAGCTTCTTTAATAGAATACAATGATCTTGAACTTCCTCAGCTGTTTTGAAATTAATTTTACTGTTATCATAATTAGTGTTAGACCACCAGTAACTATCAGAAAACTTAGAAGGTTAATGTGAACCTGTAAAATATGTAATATGAATGGTCTTGAGTCACATGATAGTCCCATGTTTTCTTTTTGTACCACTTCCAAAGTACATATAACTGTTTTCTTCTTTAGCATACTTAAATGTCTCAATATATAAAATGTCTTGTATTGGTCAAAATGAACATCCCTTTTTTCAATATTTTACCTATGTAATATTTATGTCTATTTCTATAAATACCACTTCCATTATTCATCTGTATAATAATTTTTCAGCCTTAATGAAGAAGTATAACAAACAAATAAAACTAAGATATTAAAAAGTTTTGGTATATTTACACAATGGGATACCATGTGGCTTTAAAAAAGAAGGATCACTTACCTCTGGGACCTGGAGAGTATTATGTTAAGTGAAATAATCCAGTCAGAGAAAGACAAGTATCACATGACCTCGTTTATATGTGAAATCTAATTAACAAGATATCTGGTGAAAAAAAGAGATCCAGAGACATGAAAACATGGAATAGTCTGACGAATCTCAGAAAGAATGGAGGAGGAGAGAGTGGAAAGTGATTAACCAAAGAACTTATATGCATATATGCATAGCCAATGGACACAGAAAATAGTGCTGTGAGAGCCTGGTTAGTGGGGAAGGGGGCAGTGGGATTAAGTGAGTCAATGGAGGAAGCAGGGGCAAGGGGACATAAATAATACTTTCAACAATAAAGATAATTTTTTAAATAATAAAATTAAATGAATAAACAGGGAGAAGTATAAAGTGTACATTCTGGTTATTAGATATACACACATATTGTGAAAAGATTCCAATCCTGTAGTTAATTAACAAAACCTATATAATAAAAGCTTAATATGCTAAGTATCTGATCCTTCATTCAACCGTTCGATCTGTCTCTATGACCACCAGGGGGCAGACACTCCAACCAGTAGATTAGCTTGCTGCTGGGGTCTGGCTAGGACTGGGCAAGATGGCCAGATATGCCCTGGAGCTCTCCTGTGGGAGCTGGGAGTGGGGTCCCTCAGCCTGGCCCGTGCCTTCTCATAATCTGGGACACTTGGGGGATGTTGGAGAACCGGTTTTGGCCTGATCCCACAGGCCAGGCTGAGGGACCCCACTGGTGCATGAATCCGTGCACCAAGCCTCTAGTCATTTCATATTTTTCTTTTTTTGGTGAAAACCTTTAACTCTTCTCTTAGAAAATTTCAATTACATAATACAGTGTTAACTATAGCAGTCATGTTTTACATTAGATCCTCAGAACTTATTCTTATTATAGGTAAAGTGTGTCCCTTTTTGCCAACTTTTCTTTATTTCCTATCCTCTCCAGCCCCTGGAGATCACTTATCTATTCTCTGTTACAAGGTTTGTTTGTTTAAGATTTCATAGGTGATACCATGCAGTATATTTCTTTCTGTGTCTGACATATTTCATTTAGCATAATGCCCTTAAAAATACATTCATGTTGTCACAAACAGCAGAATTGCTTTCTTTCTCACAGCTTAATATTATTCCCTTGTATATATACTACATCTTCTTTATCTAACCATATATTAATGGACATTTAAGTTGTTTCCATATCTTTGCTATTTTAAATATTGCTACAATGAATATGAGGATGCAGATAACTCTTCAATATTATGTATGCATTTCTTTGGATATATATTTCCACAGGTAAAATTGATGAAGATAGTAGTTTTATTTTAAATTTTTTGAGGAACTTCCATGTCATTTTCCATAGTAGCGATGCAAATTGATATTTCTACCAACAGTGCACAGTGGTTCCCTTTTCTCCACATCTTCACCAATTTTTGTTATATCTTGTCTTCTTTATGACAGCCATTCTAACTGCTGTGAAGTAGGTTAATTTTGTTTGTTTGTTTGTTTGTTTGTTTTGTTGCTTTGGCATACCCTGTTGATTAGTGATGTTGAGTATTAGTGAAGTTGATGTTGGTTATTTGTATTTCTTTGAAAAATGTCTTTTCAGTGTTTTTGCCCATTTTTTAAAATATATGTTTATTAATTTCAGAGAAAAAGGCAAAGGGAGAGAGTGATAGAAGCATTAATGATGAGAGAGAATCACTGATTAGCTTCCTTCTGCATACTTCCCATTTGGGGATTGAGTCCATAACCCAGGCATGTGTCTTGACCAGGAATCAAACTATGATCTCCTGGTTCATAGTTTGACACTCATCCACTGAGCCATGCAGGCCAAGCCATCTGCTCATTTTTAATCAGATTCTGTTTTTGTAAGCTATTGGGTTGTGTGGGTTCCTTGTATATTTTATATGAACCCCTTATCAGATATGATTTTAATCTTATTTTATAGATTGCTTTTTCATTTTTATGGTTTTCTTTTCTGTACAGACCTTTTGTTAGATATAGTTCTAGGTATTTCTTTGTTTTTTATTTTTTGTTTTTGTTTTTGTTTTTTTCCTTTTGTTGCTTTTGATGTAAAATCCAAAAATATTCATTGCCAAATCAGATGTCAAAGAGCTTACTTCTATGTTTTCTTCTAGGAGTTTTATGGTTTCATGCTTTATGTTCAACTCTTTAATTTATTTTGAGTTGACTTTTGTGAATGGTAAAATAGTGGTCTAGTTTCACTCTTTTACATGAGGATAACAAGTTTTTCCAACACCATTTATTGAGGAGACTATTATAAATGTGTGTGTGTGTGTGTGTATCCTCTGTTGTAAATTAATTAAGCATATTTATGTGCCTTTATTTCTGGGCTCTTTATTCCGTTCTATTGATTATCTCTCAATTTTATGTTAATGCCATATTGTTTTCATTGATACAGCTTTGAATATAGTTTTAAATCAGAAAGTGTGATGCCCTCCAGTTGTCTCCCCCTGCCCTCCCCAAGATTGTTTTTGCTACACAAAACATCCAAAGTATATGGCACACAGCAAAAGCAGTCCTGAGAGGTAATTTCATAGCATTATAGGCCTATCTCAAGAAACAAACAAAAAGAAAAAACCTAAGTAAACAATGGAATCTTATAAATAAAAGAATTAGAAAAAGAACAACAAGAAAAGCCCAGAGTAAGTAGAAGGAAGGACATAATAAAGATCAGAGTGAAAATAAATGACATAGAGACAAAAAAGACAAAACATCAATAAAACCAAGATCTGGTTCTTTGAAAAGATAAACAAAATTTATGAAACTTTATCCAGACTTATCAGAAACAAAGAGAGAGGAACCAAATAAAAAAAAAAAAAAAAAAAACACCCAGAAATGAAGAGGTGAATTAACAACTGAAATCATGGAAATAAAATAATTGTAAGAAAATATTTTGAATATCTATATGTCAACAACTGGACAACGTGCATGAAATGTACAAACTTGTAGAAGCATACAATCTGTCAAAACTCAATCAGAAAGAATCAGAAAGCATGAATAAGCCAACAATAACTAATGAAATTGAAACAACAGTCAAAAAATGCCCCCAAAGCAAAATCTCTGATATAGGAAAATTCACAGGTGAATTTTACCAAATATTCAAAAGGAATTAACAGCTATGCTTTAATCCTATTTAAAAGAGAAAATTCACGAGGAGGAAAGACTTTCAAACTCTTTTTATGAAGCCAGCATTTTCCTAATTCCAAAACCAGATAAAGACACTACAAAGAAAGAAAACTAAAGGCCAATATCCCTGATGAGCATCTATTTATATAAAAAGCCAACAACCAGTAAAAATATCTGGAGAAACCAAGATGGTGGCATAGGTAAATGCCTAACTGCAGCCTCACACAACAATTTCAAATACAACTAAAATACAAAATGGGCATTATTTAGAACTACAGGAAAGTTGACTGACTGGAAATTCTATAACTAGAAGGAAAGGGAAAACCAGAAAAAAAAAATCAGAGGAGCTGTAAAAGCCTCAGGTACGGAGACACGGTGCACACGAGTGGGGAGAGGATGGAGTCGGAAAGGAGGGGGCAGCTGAGTGCCTGGCTGGCATTCCCTAGCTGGAAGTTGATAAAAGCTCCAGACTATGCTGAACCCAGTTCCAACTGCACTGAACCCCAGTTCTGGGCAAGACCCTGGAAACCCATGCTCATACAGAGGGAATCTAGGCTGTAAGGAGGAAACTCAGGGGAGCGGTGAAAGGCAGAGTCCCAGAGGCGCGCACATTGCAATCAGAGGACGGACTGTTGACTCTGCTGCTAGAGTGCCCTAGCAGGAAGAAGATAAAAGCTCCGGTCTGTGCTGAGCCCCAGTTTCAACTCCACTGAACCCAAGTTCTAGGCCAGACCCTGGGGACCCAGGCTCATACGGATGGAATCTGGGCTGTAAGGCAGAAACTCAGGGGAGTGGCAAAAGGCAGAGCTCCAGAGGCATGCACGTGAATGTGCACAGAGGACAGACGGCTGACTGTGCCACTGGATTGCCCTAGTGGGAAGGAGACAAAAGCTCCAGACTGCTCTGAATTCCACTTCTAATCACACTTCCAACTGCACTGAACCCCAGTTCCGGGCTCATTGTGGAAGAGACTAGACTGTCTGGTGCAGGTGAAACTCAAGGGCACCTTTTTCTCAGAGGTACTTGCAGTGAGTACTGAAGGACACTGAGGAACACTGAAACTCAGGAACTTCATAGGGTGGGGCTGACGGGAAGCCAAGGCTTTAGGTTCTACCCTGAAACTCCACCCCATCCAAGCTGAGCACAGAGGCTTTTGCAATTCTCCAAGTCTAGTTGAATAAGGCTATCTCCTAGCATAGACACAGCTGATCCTCACAGCCAATTGGCCTGGAGGTCAGTTCCCACAGTGATACCAACAACATTCAAGATTTAACTACAATAAGGCTGTACACACAGTCCACAAAGGGGTTCACCAAGAGTGTCCACCTCAGGTAACTGGGAGGCTGACCCACTGAACCATATAGAACACCTTAACACACAAAGCCACCCTACCAACTCAGGGAAGCTGTGAAAATGCCGAGACAAGGAAACAGATTACAAACGAAAGAAATGGAGGACAACAAGTGACTGGATATAGAGTTTAAAACCATGGTTATAAGGTTTTTCAAGAATTTCCTAGAAAAGGCCAATAAAATAAATGAGACCTATGAGGATATGAAAAGGGATCAACTAGAAATAAAGAATACATTGTCTGAAATAAAAAAAAAATATTATACAGAGTCCTAAAAACAGAATGGAAGATAGCAAGAATCAAGTCAAAGATATGTAACACAAAGAGCCAGAGGACACTCCTCTGCAGAAGCAAAAAGACAAGAGAATCCAGAAAGGTGAAGATAGTGTAAGAAACCTCTGAGACAACTTCAAGCAAACCAACATCAGAATTATGGGGGTCCCAGAAGAAGAGAGAGAGAGCAAGATGCTGAAAACATATTGGAAGAAATAGTGACAGAAAACTTCCCCCACTTGGGGAAAGAAATAGACTTACAAGTCCAGGAAGCACACAGAACCCCAAACAAAAGGAATCCAAAGAGGACCACACCAAGACACATCATAATTAAAATTCTAAGTGCAAAATACAAAGAGAGAATATTAAAAGCAGCAAGAGAAAAGCAGGTAGTTACCTATAAAGGAGCACCCATACGATTGTCAGCTGATTTCTCAACAGAAACCATGCAGGCCAGATGGGAATAGCAAGAAATATTCAAGGTGATGAATAGTAAAAACCTACAACCAAAAATACTCTACCCAGCAAAGCTATCACTCAGAATGAAGGCCAGTTAAAGAGCTTCACAAATAAAATAAAGCTAAAGGAGTTCATCACCACCAAACCAGAATTATATGAATTGCTGAAAGGGGTTCTTTAGGAAGAGGAAGAAAATAAAGATAAAAATTATGAACAACAAATACATAACTATCAACAAGTGTATCTAAAAACCAAGGGAATTAAAAATCTGATGTATAATATTAACTGGTGAATATAATAGAATCAGAGGTATGGAAGGGGAGTGGACTGATGATTCTTGGGAAAATTGGGAGTGGGGTGTGTGGGAAGAGACTGAACATAAACTGTGCACCTATGGATGAGGACAATGTGGTGAGGGGAGGGCAGAGGGTGAGGGCGGGACCTGGTGGAGGGGAGCAATGGAGGGAAAAAATGAGGAGTATTTGTAATAATATGAACAATAAAGAATTATTTTTTAAAAAGAAAAATATCCTCATGTGAAGTTTAATAAACAAACAAAAAAATAAAGCTTAGGGGAAGAGGGTACAAAAATGTTCTAAAATTAGATTATGGTGATGGTTTGTACAACTCTTTCAACATTTTCAATATACTAAAAATAGCTCATTGTGCACTTTTAGTGGGAGAAGTGTATGGTATGGGAATTACATTTTTTAATTAAAAAATGATGGGTACCCCCCCAAAAAATAAAAATAAAATAAAAAATAAATGAAATAAAAAGTCAGCAACCAGAATGACTAAATGACTGGAACAACCCTTTACTATGATGCCCACTGCAGCCAGCGAACCAATTGGGGGGTGAGACTAGCAGGCCAAGCCCCCTGTTGCCCTTCCCCCAGGCTAGTCCACCCCTTGATTGGCCTGCCCCACCCCAATAAGGAGCATGGCCAGCAGACAATCCTTGTGTAGCCCCTCCACTTAACCCCAATCTGGGCAGTCTGGCCAGCCAACCTTTCACCATCTCCTCCTCCCAAAAGGCCTGGCTCCAAGCTAAGCTGGCTGGACACCCCCACCACCACCACCTGTGCATAAATTCCTCTACTGGGCCTCTAGTAGATTATAAAATCCTGAAAAAATATTAGCAAATGGGAAACCAGCAATACATTAAAAAGATTATGCACCAAAACCAAGTGGGGTTTACTCTAGGGTTGCAAGGTTGGTTTAATATTCAATAATCAATTAACATGATATACCACATAACTATAGTGAAAAATAAAAATCACATTGTCATATCAATAGACACTGAAAAAGTATTCAACAAAATCCAACACTCTTTTTTTATTCTGAGCTAAATGGGAAGAGAGGGATCAAACCTCAACATAATAAAGGCCATATATTACAAACCTATAGCCAGCATCATACTCAATGGACATAAATTAAAATCATCTCTCCTAAGGACTGGAATAAGATAGGGATGTCTGCTCTTACCATTCTTACTCAATATAGTATTAGAAGTCCTAGATACAGCAATCAGGCAGGAATAAAACATAAAAGACACCCAAATTGAAAAAAGGAAGTAAAACTGTCATTATTTGCAGATGACATGATATGATACATAGAAAACTTTAAAAACTCCACCAAAAAAACTACTAGATTTAATAAAAGTATTTAGTAATGTAGCAGGGTACAAAATTAACACCTAGAAATCAATGGCATTTTTGTAAACCAATAATGAACTCTCAGAGAATTTTTTTAATTTTTTTAATTTTTTTATTGGAGGGCATACCTCCAATAAGTGGCAGAATCAGAATTAAACCTGTCAGTCAAACTTCAAATTATTTTATCATAGCACTGCCTATATTGTTTTATTAAGTCCTCTATTGAAGAGGAATTCTGCCAAGATCTGCCTAGTGCCAGTTTCTGAGTTATTGCAAGGCCCACCCCTTTCTTTGTTTTAAGAGTGCCACAGATTATTCTACAATCTCTGTGGTGCAAGCCCAAAATTGGGGCTCCCAAGAAGCAGCCAGTGACAGTAAGGAGCTGGATATCCACTCTGGGCTCTCTTTTTCCAATGGAGAAACCATTAAGCTCAAGAAAGATTTCTTGGCATGGCACTGCCAGCAGCCTGAGAGAGAGGCTATGAGGTCAGTGTGCAGCCACTCTTTTTATCTTTCTTTTTAAAAATTTTTTTATTGTTGAAAGTATTACATAGGTCCTTTTTCCTCCACTAACCTCTTCCAGCCCCCTCCTGTCATCCCCAAGGCCCTCACCACCCCATTGTCTGTGTCCATGGGTTATGCATATATGCATACAAGTTCATTGGTTGATCGCTTCCCACCCACCCTTCCCTGCTTCCCTCTGAGGTTCAACAGTCTGTTCATGATTCTATAACTCTGGGTCTATTTTTGATCATCAGTTTATTTTGTTCGTTAGATTCCACATATGAGTGAGATCATGTGATACTTCTTTTTCTCTGACTGGCTCATTCACTCAGTATAATACTCTCCAGGTCCATGCTGCTGCAAATAGCATTCCATTTTACTGCTGTGTAGTATTCCAATGTGCGAATGTTTGTTTTTATCCACTCATCTTCTGATGGCTCTTAGGCTATTTTCAGTTCTCAGCTATTGTAAATTGCACTGCTGTGAACATAGGGGTGATATATTCTTTCTGATGAGTGTTTCAAGTTTCTTAAAACATTTTCCTAGAAGTGGTATTACTGGGTCAAATAGGAGTTCCATTTTTAATCTCTTGAGATACTCTATACTATTTTCCACAGTGGCTCCTCCAGTCGGCATTCCTATCAGCAGTGTATTAGGTTTCCCTTTTCTCCACAACCTTGCTAACACTTGTTGGTTGATTTGTTGATGTTAGCCATTCTGACAGGTGTGAGGTAATACCTAATTGTCATTTTGATTTGCATCTCTCAGATGATTAGTGACTTTGAGCATTTTTTCATATGTGTCTTGGCTTTTTGTATGTCCACTTTGGAGAAATGCTATTTAGGTCCTTTGCCCAGTTATTAACTGGATTGCTTGCCTTCCTTTGGTTAAGCTATGAGTTCCTTATATATATTTTGGAGATTAACCCTTATCAGATATATCATTGGAAAATATGTCCTTCCATGAAGTGGGCACTCTTGTTATTTTGATAATGGTTTCTTTTGCTGGGCAGAAGCGTTTTATTTTCATGAAGTCCCATTTGGTTATTTTCTCCTTACTTTCTTATTTCTGTTGTGCAAGGAGATGCTCCAGCCTTGCCCCTGTGTTCAAGGATTCTCTCAGTGTTGTCTTCTCCATGAATAATTGTCACTTGTTCCTTTTGTGAGGGGGCCAAATTTAAGGTCAAATAATTTCAATTGCCATCTTGACCTCATTCTGCTTTGATTCATCACTCTGAAATGTCTTTGATATCATTGTTCTGTTTCTCTCTTCATTTATCTATACACACACACACACACACACACACACACACACACACACCTATCTTGTTTCCATCAACCTCAATTTTATGCTGATACAAAATTTCTTGACCAAATACTAGATTATTTTGCCTTCTAAAAAATTGACATGAATGTACACATGCTTGTGTAATGCACCAAAGAATAGCAAACAAATTAAGAACTTAAATTCTCAGATTTTAGGGATGAAGCTTGAATATGAATTTTAAAATTTTATATAAAACAAAATTATGCTAATATAGAGAAAAATAGATAATTATTCAGTTAATTCAGATTAAAGTATCAGAAAAAATCTTTAAATACATAGCATTTCTTGACATTTCAAAATGTTTAATATAATAACATGTTTTTAGAGATAATTTCAAAACAACTCATACCTTACTGCTTTGAAATAAGTAATATTATTTATTTTAATTGGACTTAGTTTTAAAAAGATATAATTATAAATTAATAGCATATTTATAGTAAATTCACAGCATGTTATTAATTTTAAAGTATGTTTTTTTATTTCCTACATTTATTTGTGCTATATTTGTCTTTTCTAACAAGGTTGCTTTTATGTTTTTCTCTGAAGGATAAAACCTTGACAATTTAGGTGAAAAGGAATATTTGCTCTTATGAAATAACACTTTGCTCAAATTATAATTATTTGTATTTACTTTAATTTAACATAATATCTTTAATAAAATAAATACATATTAAAATCCTACCAAGTGCTAGATATTTTGCTAATTATGTGATAAGAAGAAAAATAAAATCAAGAATCTCCTCTACAGAGCTTAATATCTAGTAAGGGAGATTAGATATAAGAATAAAACATTTTAATACAGAAATAATGAACTATCCTTTGGGAAGCCCCAAAGTGAGAGATATGAAATCTAGTTGGAAATTTTTTGAAAAGTTTAAAGAAGAATTAGTCATTTTAGCTATGTTTTAAAGTTTTAGAAAGATTTCAAAGAGGAGATAATATAAAAATGAAAAGAGAGGTTCTATTAGAGAGAACTGAAGTACAAGGTCAGTGGTGGGGAAATGACTGTTGTCCTCAGTCTAACTAAACTTACCTTCCTCTGGTATACTGCACCATCAGTAACCCATGAACAGCAAGGTGGTGACAAATAGTGTAGATTCATATATATATATATATATATACACACACACACACACACACACACACACACACACATATA
Source organism: Pipistrellus kuhlii (assembly GCF_014108245.1). Lineage (NCBI taxonomy): Eukaryota > Metazoa > Chordata > Mammalia > Chiroptera > Vespertilionidae > Pipistrellus > Pipistrellus kuhlii. Next base: position 96,726,301 of record NW_023425404.1, read on the forward strand.
TATATATATATATATATATATATATATATATATATATATATGAATTTTTAAAATCTTCATTGTTTGGAAGTATTACAGATGTCCCAAATTGTGTAGATTCTTGAATGCTAGTCAAGAAGTTTAGATTGCCTTGCTAAAAAGCGAACTGTTACTGCTTCAGAAAATTTATAAAGTCATCAGGGTGTGCAATAAATTGAGAGCAGGAGAAAATAATGGCAGAGAGACAAGCAAGAAAGTCATAGCAATAGTCAATGTAGGGTCAATAAGCATTTGAATTCTTGTGTCTTATAATAAATTTAAAGTAGGAAAAATATCTGGAAAACATTTGGTATGATCTGTTCAAAATCATATATAAGACTACATAGAATAGACTAGCAAATTTCCTTTCAATAAAGTTTATTTTTCTAAATGACTTTCTATTTTTCATTTGTGAACTCTTATGAGTAAATAGTTTGCATTTACTAAGGCAAAATTAAAAGAAAAGGAAAGAGCAAACATTTGAGAATAGAAACAAGCTTAAGAAAGGGCTAGTTATTACACACACACACACACTGTAATGGAGTTTTACCTAAGAGCTGAAGAGCTTCCTGCAAAGAAGCAAAGACAATAGTGGGAGGGACTATGCATTTGTAGACACTGACTCACCCTTAGAGCAGTTTCGAAGTTGCCACTCAGACTCCCTGTACTTCTGTGGGACTGGCCTCTTATCTCTTGACAATCATGTTGACTCTAGGCCCATCTGACATGCATGAACTTCATTGCTGGCTTCAGTACTGTATGCCTGTTCTACCACCCATTCAAAGTTATTTTTCAGATATCTTTTATCTTCCAGCATTCATGTAGTTAGTGTTCTCATGAGACCAGTAGATAGGGTGGTGGAGACATTATTCTAGGCAGGTCTTATTATTATGCTCAGAGCAGGGCAACCCAACACTCCTTAAAACACATAGCATTTAATATGGTTAATAAATAAGTGCATTCTTGGCATCCAGACAGGTTTGTATTTCTTAGGAGGGCAGTATGCTGTGAGAAGTTAAAACACTACTTTAGAGAAAGAAAAAAAAAAGCTGCAGTGCTGTTTTTTTAACTTTTCTATGCAAATTTTAAAAACACCCATCATTGAGGTGAACAGCCTGAAGTGGTGAGGAGAGAGATATCTACATAACCAGACATAATGAAAAGAGAGACCATGGGGAGACAAATAAACAGCCCAGAAATTAAAGAAAAGCAGGCATCACCAGAAAAGGAAGTAAAAGAGTTAGAGGCAAGCAACCAACCAGAGCAAGAATTCAGAGTAATGATCATAAGATGGCTAAAAAGAATAGAAGACAAATTTGACAATATGAGCAAGACACAAGAGGAAATGAAGAAGAACCAAGAGGAAATGAAGATGAATCAAGAAAAAAATGAAAAATGACATTGCTACTACAAAGAACTCAATAGAAAGTATCAAGAGCAGACTAGAAGAAGCAGAGGACCGCATCAGTGAGCTAAAAGACAAGATGGGGAAAAATACCCAATTAGAGCAGCTTCTAGAAAAAAAAAATTAAAAAGCAGGAGGAGAGCCTAAGGGAACTTTGGGACAATACAAAACAAAACACTATTAGAATAATAGGGGTTCCAGAAGGAAAGGAAACTGAGGAAGACATGGAAAACCTGTTTCAAGAAATAATGACAGAAAACTTTCCTGAGATAAAGAAGAAAAAACTCACACAAATCCAAGATGCTCGCAGAGTCCCAAGCAAAATGAACCCCAGAAGACTGATGCCAAGGCACATTATAATTAAATTGGCAAACACCAATGACAAAATAAGAATCTTAAAAGCAGAGAGAGACAGAAATTTACATATAAAGGAACCCCCATCAGACTAGCAACTGATTTCTCAACAGAAACTTATCAGACCAGAAGGGAATGGATGAAATATACAAAGTCATGCAAAGGAAGGGTCTGAATCCAAGAATACTGTACCCAGCAAGGCAATCAATCAAAATTGAAGGTGAAATCAGGAGCTTCACAAATAAATAAAGACTGTAGGAATTTATCTCCACAAAACAAGCAATGCAAGAAATGCTAAAGGGTCTACTGTAAAAATAAAGAAATAGGAAGCAAAGAAGGAACACAGGGTTATAGAATAAAAATGGTGTCAAATAAATACCTATCAATAATAACTGTAAATGTAAATGGATTAAATGCTCCAATCAAAAGACATAGGGTAACATATTAGTTAAAAAAACAAGACCTATATATCTGTTGTCTACAAGAAACCCACTTCAGAAAAAAAGACACACACAGACTGAGGGTGAAGGGATGGAAAAAGGTTTTCCAGGCGAATGGAAATGAAAAAAAAAAAAAAAAAAAAAAAGCTGGGGTAGCAATACTTATATCTGACAAATTAGATCTCAGAGTGAAGGACATAACAAGAGATAATGAAGGCCACTTCAGAATACTAAAGGGAGCAATCCAACAAGAAGAAATAACCCTGGTAAATATATATGCACCCAATACAGGAGCACCCAAATACATAAAAAAAACTGCTGGAGGACATTAAGGGAGAAATTAATAGCAATACAATCATAGTAGGAGATCTTAACACCCCACTGTCACCCTTGGACAAATCATCTAAACAAAAAATCAGCAAAGAAATATCAATCCTAAATGACTCACTAGACCAGGTGGAATTAATCAACATCTTCAGAACATTCCACCCCAAAGCCACAGAATATACATTCTTCTCAAGCGCACATGGGACATTCTCAAAGATAGACCACATTTTGGGACATAGGCAAAGTCTCTTCAAGTTCAAGAAGATAGAAATCATATCAAGCATCTTCTCAGACCATAATGGCATAAAACTGGAAATTAACTACAATAAAAATAATCCAAAGAAATCAAACACATGGAGATTAAACAGCATGCTATTAAACAAGGACTGGGTTACCAGAGAAATCAAGGAAGAAATTAAAAACATCCTGGAAACAAATGACAATGAAAACACAACAACCCAAAATCTATGGGACACAGCAAAAGCAGTTTTGAGAGGGAAGTTCATATCTCTACAAGCCTATTGCAAAAAACAAAAACAAAAAATGGTAACAAATTATCTAACTCTACAACGGAAAGAGTTAGAAAAAGAGCAACAAGAAAAGCCCAGTGTAAGCAGAAGGAAGGAAATAATAAAAATTACTAGAGTGGAGATAAACGACATAGAGACCAAAGAAATAATACATAAGATCATCAAAACCAAGAGCTGGTTCTTTGAAAGGATAAACAAGATTGATGAACCTCTAGCCAGGCTAACTAAGAAACAAAGAGAGAGTACCCAAATAAACAAAATCAGAAACGAAAGAGGTGAAATAACAACAGACCCCGCCGAAATACAAAGGATTGTAACAAAATACTATGAACAACTCTATTCCAACAAACTGGACAACCTGGAAGAAATGGACATACTCCTAGAAAAATACAACCTTCCAAAACTCAATCAGGAAGAATCTAAAAACCTCAATAGACCAGCGACCTGGGAAGAAATTGAAACATTCATCAAAAAGCTTCTAGCAAACAAAAGCCCAGGGCCAGATGGCTTCACAGGAGAGTTTTACCAAATATTCAAGGAAGAACTAAAACCTATCCTCCTCAGACTATTCCAAAAAATTAAAGAGGAAGGAACACTTCCAAAATCCTTCTATGAAGCCAGCATCACCCTAATACCAAAACCAGATAAAGACAACTCAATGAAAAAGAATTACAGGCCAATATCCCTCATGAACTTAGATGCCAAAATCCTCAACAAAATTCTAGCAAATCGGCTCCAGCAGAACATTACAAAGGTCATACACCATGACCAAGTAGGATTTATTCTGGGAATGCAAGGGTGGTACAATATCCGCAAATCAATAAACATGTTACATCATATAAACAAATTGAAAGATAAAAATTATATAGTAATATCAATTGATGCAGAAAAAGCATTTGATAAAATCCGACACCCTTTCCTGATAAAAACTCTCAACAAGGTGGGAGTACAAGGATCATACCTCAACATAATAAAAGCTATATATGATAAACCCACAGCCAACATTATACTCAATGGGCAAAAACTAAAACCATTCCCTCTAAGAACAGGAACAAGACAGGGATGCCCACTCTCACCACTCCTGTTTGACATAGTACTGGAATACTAGCCATTGCAATTAGACAAGAAGAGGAAATAAAAGGCATCCAAATTGGAAAAGAAGAAGTAAAGTTATACTTATTTGCAGATGACATGATATTGTACATAAAAAAAACACAAAAGACTCCATAAAAAAACTAATAGACTTAATAAATGAATTTGGCAATGTAGCAGGATACAAAATTAACTCCAAGAAACCTATGGAATTTCTATACACCAATAGTGAACTTGCAGAAACAGAAACTAAAAAGGAAATCCCATTTACCATCGCACCAAAAAAATTAAGATACCTGGAAATAAACTTAACTAAGGAGGTAAAAGACTTATACGTGGAAAACTACACAACACTGAAATAAGAGATAGAGGAAAATGTAAACAGGTGGAAGAACATACCATGTTCATGGATTGGTAGAATCAACATCATCAAAATGTTCATACTTCCCAAAGCAATTTATAAGTTCAATGCACTCCCCATTAAAATACCAATGGCATATTTCACTGACCTAGAAAGAACTCTCTAAAAGTTCATTTGGAACAATAAAAGACCTTGAATAGCCACAGCAATACTGAGAAAGAAGAGTAAAGTAGGAGGGATCTCAATACCATATTTAAAGCTGTATTACAAAGCCCCTGTTCTCAAAACAGCCTGGCACTACCATAAGAACTGACATACAGATCAATGGAATAGAATCAAGAACCCAGATATCAACCCAAATCACTATGCTCAATTAATATTTGACAAAGGAGGCATGAACATACAATGGAGTCAAGACAATCTCTTCAATAAATGGTGTTGGGAAAATTGGACAGATACATACAAAAGAATGAAACAAGATCACCAACTTACACCATACACAAAAATAAACTCAAAATGGATACTGGACTTAAAAATAAGATGGGAAACCATAAAAATACTAGAGGCAACCACAGGCAGCAAAATCTCAGACATATGCCAAAAGAAATTCTTCACTGATACTGCCCCTAGGGCAATGGAAACTAAAGAGAAAATAAATAAATGGGACTACATCAAAATAAAAAGCTTTTTTTACAGCAAAAGAAACTATTAACAAAACAACAAGAAAGCCCACAGTGTGGGAGAACATATTTGCAATGTTATCACTGATAAAGTTTTAATCTCCTACATCTACCGATAGCTTATACAACTTAATAAAAGGAAGATAAATGATGGAAATTAAAAAATGGGCAATGGATCTAAATAGAATCTTCTCAAAAGAAGACAGAAGGAAGGCCAAGAGGCAAATGAAAACATGCTCAAAGTTACTAATTATCTGAGAGATGCAAAGCAAAACAACAATGTGGTACCATCTCACACCTGTCAGAATGGCCAACATCAACAAATCAACAAACGACAAGTGTTGGCGAGGTTGTGGAGAAAAAGGAACCCTCGTGCACTGCTTGTGGGAATGCAGACTGGTGCAACCACTGTGGAGAAGAGTATGGAGCTTCTTCAAAAAACTGAAAATGGAACTCCCATTTAACCCAGTAATCCCACTCCTAGCAATATATCCCAAAAAGCAAGAAACACCAATCAGAAAGGATATATTCACCCCTATGTTCATAGCAGCACAATTTACAATAGCTAGGATTTGGAAACAGCGTAGATGCCAATCAGCAGATGACTGGATCAAAAAAACCATGGTACATCTACACAATGGAATACTATGCTGCCATGAAAAAGAAGGAATTCTTATCATTTGCAACAACCTGGATGGAATTGGAGAACATCATGCTGAGTGAAATAAGCCAGTCAATGAAAGAGAAACACCACATGACTTCACTCATTTATGGATGATAAAGAACATTAAAAACTGATGAGCCAAAAGATTAGAGATACCAAAGCAACAAACAGACTGTCAAATTACAGCGAGGAGGGTTGGGAGATCTGGGGTAGATAAGAGATCAACTGAAGGACTTGTATATATGCATATAAGTACAACCAATGGGCACAAAACTCTGAGAAGAGAGGGCATGTATCGGGGGGGCAATGGTATATATACATAGATAATAATTTAATTTAAAAATATTAAAAAAGAAAAAAAAAGAAAAAAGAATTTTAAATCACCCATGGGAGGATGATCCAAGATGGCTACTCAGGTAGACACCTAACCGCAGCAGCACACAACAATTTAAATGGATTACAACTAAAATGTAGAGTGGACATTTCCCAGAGCTACAGGTAGTCGACTGACTGAAAATTCTACAACAAGAAGGAAAGAGAAAACCAGAAGGAAAATCAGAGGAGCTGAAAAAGCCCAAGGTACAGAGACATGCTGTGCGCAGGCACGCACGCACGCACGCGCGGAGAGGTCACAGCCGGAGAGAAGGAGAGGGCTGGGTGCTGCCTGGCGTTCCCTAGCAGGAAGGAAATAAAAACCCTGGCCTGGGCTAAACCCCCAAACTGGCAGCGCTGAGCCCCAGTTATGAGCCAGACCCTGGGGACCCAGGCTTGGGCAGGGGAGACGGGGCTGTGAGGTGGAATCCCAGGGGAGCAGTGAAAAGCAGAGCCCCTGGAGTCTTGCACATTGTGCACAGAGGACTGAATGTTGACTGTGATGCTGGATTACCCTAGCCAGAAGAAATAAAACCTCCGGCGGTGCTGAGCCCCAGTTTCAACTGCTCTGAACCCCAGTTCTAGGCCAATCCCTGGGGACCCAGGCTCAAGCAGAGGGAGACGGGGCTGTGAGGTGGAATCCTGGGGGAGGGGTGAAAGGCGGAGCCCCCAGAGTCGCACACATTGCTCGCAAGGGAAGGAATGTTGACTCTGATGCTGGATTGCCCTGGCGAGATGGAAACAGGAGCCCCGGCCGTGCTGGGCACCAATTTCGACTGCTCTGAACCCCAGTTCTAGGGCAGACCCTGGCGACCCAGTCTCAGGCAGGGGGAGACTGAGCTGTGAGGCGAAATCCCAGGGGAGTGGAGAAAAGCGGAGCCCCCAGAGACACACACAGTGTGCGCAGAGGACTGAATGTTGACTCTGATGCTGGATTGCCCTGGAGGGAAGAAACAAAACCTCTGGCGGTGCTGAGCCACACTCCCGACTGCTCTGAACCCCAGTTCTAGGCCAATTTCTGGGGACACAGGCTCAAGCAGAGGGACACGGGGATGTGAGGTGGAGTCCTAAGGGAGCGGCGAAATGCCGAGTCCCCTGAGTCTCGCACATTGTGGGCAGAGAATAGTCTGTTGACTCTGATGCTAGACGCCCCTAGCGGGAAGGAGAAAAAAAGCTCCAGACTTGGAGCAATGCGACAAGGAGCAGGAGCCCCTGCCGGACACTGGCCAGCTGAGCGCCAGCAAGGAGCAGGGCAACGGGATCCCCAAGGGGGGGGTGCCCCTGGGCCTTCAACCGCTGAGCGTGGGCCATGGAGCCGAGGCCAGGGGCTGCTTCCTGGGTGGCACTCATCTCAGCAACAGTCTGAAGCAGCGCAGGAGCCCACGGAGAACAAAGGGGGGCTGCAGGCCAACCTGCTGAGCTTCCAGGACAAGGAGGAAGAAACCAAAGAAGTTTTCAATGTGAAGAAATCAAGTGAGAGCAAAAGATAGTAAAATTACTTAAGAAAGAATACAAAGAAGATCTTGAAAAATAGAAGACTAAGTCAGAACTCAACTCAGCAGCCAATATTGCAACATAAATGCATTTTTTTAAAAAAGAGGGGGGGGACAGAATGTTGGAATGGCTGCAGCCAGGCCTAGAGTGGCCAGGCACAAGGCAGTGGCAGCCAGGCCCAGAGCAGCAACAGCTAGGCCCCAGAGCAGCAGCAGCCAGAACCAGAGCAGCAACAGCCAGGCCTGGAGCAGCCAGACCTGGGGCAGTGGCAGCCAGGCCTGAGGTGGAGGCTGCCAAACCCAGCGTGGCCAGTCCAGGAGCACCCAGGCCCAGAGTGGCAAGGCACAGAGAAGCCGGGTCCAGAGCAGCCGGGTCAGGAGCATCCAGGCCCGGAGCAGCAGCAGCCAGGCCTAGAGCAGCCAGGTCGCGTGCAGCCAGGCCCAGAGCAGCAGCTGCCAGGCCGGGTGCGGCCAGGTCCAAAGCGGCCGGGCCCAGAACAGCAGCAGCCAGGCCCGGAACAGCCAGGCCCGGAGCAGCTGGGTCCAGAGCAGCCAGGTCGGTAGCAGCCAGGCCCAGAGCAGCAGCAACCAAGCCTGGAGCAGCCAGGTCGGGAGTGGCCAGGCCCGGAGCAGCAGCTGCCAGGCCAGGAGGGGCCAGGCCCGGAGCAGCCGGGTCGGATGCAGCCAGGCCTGGAGCAGCAGCAGCCAGGCCGGGAGCGGCAGCAGCCAGACCCGGAGCAGCTGGTTGTGGAATGGACTTGAGCAACAGAGGCCAGGCCTGGAGCAGCCAGCTCGGAACAGCTCGCTCCTTGTCTGTCCCCGCCCCAAGGCTGCCTCTCAGGCATTGCTGGAAACTTTTGGGGGAACTTGAGGGTCTGCTGAATCAAGTGATGAAGGCTTACATCTGGATGTGTTGAGTTAGTATAGCGCTGGGGTGTTGATCTGTGAGTGCCTTGGGTGGGGTCTGGATGAGATTGGTTGATCTATTTGGAAGTGTCTTTTGTGTGAAGTGTATCCTTGGGAATGTGGAGGTATTATTGATTTGAGAAAATGCTAAGTAACTGATTTACTACCTGAAAAATTTAAAGTTCTGAAAGTTTAAGGTCTCTTGCCAAAAGGGAAAAGGGGAGTGGTGGATGCTGGAAGAGACTGAACATAAACTGTGCACCTATGGATGAGGACAATGGGAGGGGTGGGGAAAGGGCAGAGGGTGGGGTGGGAGCCTGGTGGAAGGGAGAAGAAAAGAGAAACCTTTGTAATAATACGAACAATAAAGATTGATTTTAAAAAAATCACCCAGCATTTTAATATTTATAGAAAATTTGTTATTTCTTTGTATTAATAGTAATAATGATGCATGCAGCTGTTTATTTATTAGGGGCAGTTCTTTTAATTTCTTCATTGATTATGGTATGACATAATTGTTTTCATCCCCTATTCCCATCCCAAACCCTTCCCCACATATGTCCCCCACTCCCCTGTTGTCCGTGACCACTGGTTAGGCTTATATGCATTCTTACAAGTCCTTTGGTTGATCTCTCCCCACATTAAATACAGTTTATGATCAGTTTGAAATAAATGTAAAAAAGCCATCATGCTCCTTAACAACAATAGCAAAAGAGTATAACATAAAAACTTATAAATTTATGATTAATGCATACTATATTTTCTTTCTTAAATAATTTGTTTTAATTAACAATTCATAAATCAAGTGTATTTAACTTCCCTTTATCATGGAAATAGACAATCAGAATATTTCCCATAATTTTGTAAACACTTAACTTGTTATTCTTAAGTAAAAGACTGCCTATTCTAATTGAATTATGTTCTAATGCAGTTTGAAATTCAAACAAAACTCTAATGATGTCATTTTATAAAAAATAGTTGTAATAATATTTCATTACTACCATTTATTAAAATTTAATTTCATATATTAAGAAAGATGAAAATAACATGTCTTAAAAGATAATTTATTTTGAATCAAAAGTTTCTAGCCATCAAAAGGGGATTATTTGTTAAAATGATAGAAGTGAAAGAAAAATAAATTTTACATTGATTCTCATTCATCAGTCTCAAATTTATAGGGATTTGATAATGGAAAATGGAAAACAGAAGTCTTAATATAGACACACACAAAAAAAATAAAAAAAATTTATTACAGAGATTAATATACCTGAATTTAGAACCTATTCTTTTCCTCGGAATCTTATACACATAGAGCAAGCATCAATAGTTAAAGTAGAACTAAAATAAAAATAAAGTGATTCTTTAAGAATCACATATTTTGTGTTTTTAATTCTGCAGTATATAGTCCAGGACACCAAGATAATTTTATGAATATAATATAGTTTACTAAAATCATTTGAAATTTTTAAAAGACCACATGGAGAATGTAATTATCTGGAGGTAATCCATCTATCAATTTTATTTTTATTAAATGTCCTTGTAGGAGGTTGTCTTTAGAAATAATCTAGGAAGGAGAAAGTAATATATGATTTTAATTTTTAAAATAAAAATAATCAGAAAATAGATTAAATAATTATATTAAAATATAGCATAATATAGTCACTAATAGGGTATCTCACAAATCATTAGAGGATAACATAGAAAAGAAAGGTAATACCTATAGTCAAACAGAAATTGCAAGAAAATTTAAAAGTCAAGTACATACAACAAAAGTGACAGAAGAACATCATTTATAGTAATGAATATAAATATATAAATAGCTTCATTTAAATAGAAATGCTCTAAGATTAATCTAAAAATACTAAGGCTATACACATTATGTAAGAGGAAGACCTACACAATATAGGATTATCTCTCTAAGAAACAAATAGTGCAGCCACTGTGGAAGACAGTATGGAGTTTCCTCAAAAAATTAAAAATGGAACAGCCATTTGACCCAGGAGTCCCACTTCTAGGAATATATCCCAAGAAACCCAAATCACCAGTTAGAAAGAATATATGCACCCTTATGCTTATAGTAACACAATTTACAATAGCTAAGATCTAGAAACAGCCCAAGTGCCCATCAGTAGATGTTAATGAAAAGCTGTAGTACATTTACCAGTAATCCATGGAATACTAGTACTATGCAGCTGTAAAAAGGAAGGACATTTTACCCTTTGAGTCAGTATGGAGGAACCTGGACAGTATTATGCTAAGTGAAATAAGACAGTCAGCGAAAGACGAGTATCACATGACTTCACTCATATGTGGAATTTAATTAACAAAATAAACTGATTAACAAAATAGATCCAGAGACAAAGAAGTATGGAACAGATGGATGATCTCATAAGGAAGGTAGAGATTGGGAGGAAAGAGATTAACCTAGCAATTTATATGCATACGATGGGCACAGGGCACGAATTTGAATTTGTGCACCTTGAAAGAAACTGTGGACCTTGAAGTTGTGGTGGGCACAGGAGCCGGTTTGGTCCATCCTCCATGCTCCTGCCTAGACCCTCCTGCTGTGGCCCCCAGTCCTCTCTCTGCTGGCAGACCTACTGCTTCTTCCACCACTCCCACACGCTGTTAGTGTAGACTGATTAGGGGTGGCACTAGCAGTGGGTGCAGACTGGGCCAGCATCATCAGCTGTATAAGCAGTGGTTGCTGCCCTGATCACCTCTCAGAAGCAGGGGGAGATGGAGAAGCCCTCAAGGGTGATTGGAACCAGAAGCTGTCACTTGGCTGTGGGTGCAATCAGGGCTGGCACTTGCATTTGGTGTGAGGGGGGCCATTACCAGAAGCAGGTGTAATCATGGTGCATGGGATCAAAGAATTTTCAGTAACCACCAGAGGTTCGCCCCAAAGACAGCAACTGAGATCCCACCTAGGTCTGCTGCCCCTGCTTACCTGCTCCACCATCCTGCCATGGCCAACACCTGCCATGTTCCATGCTCTTCTGCCTGCTGCTGACACCAGCTAAGTTCTGTGTGTGCCCCGTGGTGGTCAGCGCATGTCACAGTGACCAGTTATTTGGTTGTTCTGCCATTCAGTCTATTTGCATATTTGGGTTTTATATATGTACTAGAGGCCCAGTGCATGAAATTCGTGCATGGGGAAGGGTTGTCCCTCAGCCCAGCCTGCACCCTCTCCAATATGGGACCCCTGGAGAAATGTCCAACTCCTGGGATTGGGCCTAACTGGGAAGTCGGACATCCCTCTCACAAACCAGGACTGCTGGCTCCCAACTGCTCACCTGCCTGCCTTCCTGATTGCCCCTAACTGCTTCTTCCTGCCAGCCTGATCATCCCCTAACCACTCCCCTGCCAGCCTGATTGATGCCTAACTGTTCCCCTGCCAGCCTAGTCACCCCAACTGCCCTCCCCTGCAGGCCTGGGTCCCTCCCCAACTACCTTCAGTGCAGGCCTGGACGCCCCCAACTTCTCTCCTCTGCAGGCATGGTTATCCCTAACTGCCCCCTCCCTGCAGATTTGATTGCCCCCAACTGCCCTCCCTTGCTGGCCAGCTTGTGGTGGCCATCTTGTGTCCACATGGGGGCAGCCATCTTGTGTGTTGGAATAATGGTCAATCTACATATTACTCTTTTATTAAATAGGATAGAGGTCTGATGCACAGGTGGGGGCGGGCTGGTTTGCCCTGAATTGTGTCGCAGATCAGGGTGGGGGTTCCCCTGGGCATGGGGTGGCCTGGGCGAAGGGCCTGTGATGGTTTGCAGGTAGGCCATGCCCCCTGGTGACCGAAGCCGAGACCTTGGTATCTGCTGTTTATTTATGTTCTACAATTGAAATTTTGTGGCCTGGATTGGAGCCAAGCCTCCTGCTTGCTCCATGGCTGCAGCCATTTCTGTTGGAATTTGTTTACCTTCTATAATTGAAACTTTGTAGCCTTGAATGGAGGCCTAGGCCAGCAAGGGCAGGCAGAGAGCTTGGCTTTCTCCATCACCGGGTAAACCCAAGCCTCCCTCCTGCTCTCTATGGCTGTAGCCATCTTGGTTGGGTTTATTTGCTTATTCACTCCTGATTGGCTGGTGGGTGTGGTTGGTGGGCGTGACTTGTGAGTGATGTTAATTTGCAAATCACTCTTTTATTAGATAAGACTAGAGGCCCGGTGCATGAAAATTTGTGCACTCAGGATGTTCCCTCAGCCCTGCTTGTACCCTCTCACAATTGGGGACCCCTTCAGTAGGGTCCCTAGGCCTGGACTGAGATCAGGACCTATCAGGGCTTCCCTTACCCAGGCTGCAGGCAGCTGGCCTCACCTCTGCCACTGACACTGCTTGCCATCTATGCAGCACTGCCCCTCTTCCCCTGCCACCAATAATCTCCATTGCAGGTGACAGGCTGGGGTGAAATGGCTTGGCTGGCATGGGCCTCCCTCTTTCTTTGCTGGGAAGTGGGGCCAATCTTGTGAGGGGTTATCTGCCTACTTGATCACCCTAACTGCTTGCCTACCTACCTGATGACCCTTAACCACTGGTCTGCCTACCTGATCATCCCTAACCATTCTGCCTGTCTACCTGATTGCCTCTAACAGCTTGATTGGATTGGGGCCAACCTAATGAGGGGCTGGCTGCCTACTTGGTCTCCCCTAACTGCTGGTCTGCCTACCTAATCACCCCTATCTGCTGGTCTGCCTACCTGATCATCACCAATCATTCTGCCTACCTGCCTGATTGCCTCTAACCACTGGTCTGCCTACCTGAACACCACTAACCACTTTGCCTGCCTGCCTGATTGCCCTTAACTGCTTGCCTGGGGGTGGGGCCAGCCCAGTGAGGGGCTGTCTGCCTACCTGATCTTCCCTAACCAATTGGTTACCTACTTAATCACCCCTAACCGCTGGCCTGCCTACCTGATCTTTCCTAACCACTTGCCTGCCTTCCTGATCACCACTAACTGCTGGTCTACCTACCTGAACACCCCTAACAACTCTGCCTACCTGCCTGCCTGATTGCCCCTAACCACTTGCTTGAAGGTGGGGCCAGCCTCATAAAGGGCCGTCCGCCTACTTAATCTCCCCTAACCACTTGCATGCCTACCTGATCACCTATAACTGTTGGTTTGCCTACCTGATCACCCCTAACCCCTCTGCCTGCCTGCCTAATTGCCCTTTACTGCTTGCTTGTGGACGGGGCCAGCACTTACTTCTGGTTGGTCAGCCTATGGTTGTTACTGGTTGTTACAACCCAGGGTTTTTACAGGTGGGGTTTCTTGGCCTGGCCAGGGACCAGAGCCTCGGGAGGTTGGCCTGAGGAAGGGGCCCTGGGAGGTTGGATGGCTGTGGGAGGTTGGCTGTGGGAGCACACTGACCACCAGGGAACAGCTCCTGCATTGAGCATCTGTTTCCTGGTGATCAGTGTGTATCATAGAGACCAGACAACTAGATGTTTGGACCTTCAGTGGTTTGGTCATTCCGTCATTTGGTCGTTTGGTCATCCAGTCCCTTAGGCTTTTATATACATAAATAGATGTACATAGCCCATGGACACAGACAATAGTGGGGTGATGGTCTGGGGGTTTGAGTGGGGTTGAGGGGATCAATGGGAAAAAGGGGATACATTTGTAATACTTTCAACAATAAAGGCAAAATTTTTAAAAATAACAAACAGAAGTGAAATGAGTAAGCAGAAGGTATCAGTTGATTTCTTTATGTAAACTCCAGAGACATACTTATTCAAATCATCCGATGAAGCTGAGTTTTTAGAAACTGTACAATATATGAATAAAAAATATTCTAATTATATATGCTATTAGAGTCCTGGCCTTCGAAATTTGTGCACTGGGTGGGGGGGTATCCAACTGGAGAGGTCTCCAATCTGGGACCCCTCAAAGTATGTCTGACTGCCTGGGATCAGGACTAAATGGGAAGTTGGTCATCTCTCTCACAATCCAGGACTACTGGCTCCCAACTGCTCACCTGCCTGCCTGCCTGATTGCCACTAACTGCTTCTGCCTGCCAGCCTGATCAATGCTTAACTGGTTCCCTACTGGCCTGATTGCCCCTAACTTTCCTCTACTGCAGGCCTGGTAACCCCCAACTCCAGTCCCCTGCTGGTTCAGTAATCCCAAACTGCCTTCCCTTGCCAGCCTTGTCACCCCCAACTGCCCTCCTCTACAGACCTGGTCACCCCTAATTGTTCTCCCCTACAGGCTGGGTCCCCACCCCACTTGCCCTCCCCTGCAGGTCTGGTCTCCACCAACTGCCCTCCTCTGCCAGCCCGGTCACCCCTAACTGCCCTCCCCTGCTGGCCTGATTGCCCACAACTGCCCTCCCCTGCAGGCCATCTTATGGCAGCCATCTTTGACCATATGGGGTGGCCATCTTGTGTGTTGGAGTGATGGTCTATTTGCATTTACTCTTTATTAGATAGGATATTATATTATGTATAAATATTCTTACATAAAAATATATACCTAGATATTAATAGAGAGTTCAACACAACATATAATACAAATTTTCTTTGTTTTGTTTTTTTTTTTCTTTTAAAAATGCCTAATCATTAAAAGAAAGAAATTACAGTTATTTTTTGGACAACATTTTAAAAAATATATTTTATTGATTTCTTACAGAGAGGAAGGGAGAAGGATAGAGAGTTAGAAACATCGATGAAAAAGAAACATCAATCAGCTGCCTCCTGCACACCCACCTCTGGGGATGTGCCCACAACTAAAGTACATGCTCTTGACCAGAATCTAACCTGGGACCTTTCAGTCCAAAGGCCGATGCTTTACCCACTGAGCCAAACCGGTTTTGGCGAGGACAACATTTATTGATACTAATTTGTCCTGTAAGAAAACATTAGTTAACTCTTAAAACAATTAAAATGAAATACATTAACATGTTGTTTTGTCCCAAATTATTACCCTATATAATAAAAGTATAATATGCTAAGTGTCCAACCAATTGGTCAACTGTTTGGTAAATCGCTCAACCAGTTGCTGTTATGTGCACTGACCATCAGGGACAGATGCTCAAACCCATAGGTTAGCTTGCTGCTGGGGTCCAGCTGTTTGGGACTGGAAAAGAGGGCCAGACATGCCCTGGAGCCCTCCTGTGGTCCCTTCCTGGCCTACTGGCCCCCTTTGGCACTGATTGGTCCCAATCGCTGGCCAGCTGTGTACGAATTCTTGCACCAGGCCGCTAGTTTGATAATATTTGGGTATGTTAGGTTCCATCATATAATCTGTATGTCCTATTTGTAAGCTTAGACATGTCATAACAGTGTTCAATCATTATTGGTCTCTATCTATATGGAAAATTGATAGAGTTTTTTGTTTCAAATTTACTAATTACAAACACTTTAAATTTTTCTTGTGGAATAACATTATTTCAGTCTAAAAATGTTGAATTTAATTATGATGGTTTCTTAAAATTAGATGATAATTTTGTAATCTATTGTAGTTTAGAATGCACTGTTAGTTTTAAAGTATAATTATCTCCATTTATAAACATCACTTGAAACCAGAGTTTCTCAACACTGACATCTTTGACATTATGAACTTAATAATGCTTTGTTATGAGCTGCTGAGTAAGGATAGAGGGAGAAGAAGTGGGAAGGGTTTCTGATACATAAAAAATGGTGGAAGGACTTGAGAGACTGAGGGTTCATGTCGTTACTGAACAACATAACTGTTTCAAGGTCTCTAGAAATCATATAACCATAAAAGGAGGAGATCTATGTTAAAATACACTTTTGAAGTATACTCTATTATTACCATGTTTTCTTTTTGATCTTTCAGAGAAAAGCATGTTTACAGACAGAAGGAATATTTAAAGCAAATTCATTTGCCTATATCAAGATTTGAATCAGTATGATTATAAATATACCATAAACAAAAAATATTCAATAAAAGGCATAAACTCCAAGTATTGATAATACCAAAATTATGTTATGGAAGTAGGGGTATGGTAAGACCAATCAGGAAAGGAATGCCTGGCAAGCTTATTGAGAAGAGAAAAAAGAAATTATGATTCAAGGAAATGATGGGGGGGGGGGGGGAGTTTTAAATGACTCTAGCAAATTAGATACCAAGTGAAGCACACAAAACAAAAGTAGATTTAAATTCTGCCTACTTAAAGGAGAAACTTGTTTCTATTCATTTATTAAAATAAATGTTTATGGGTAAAAGTAACAGCAAAATATAAATTCTCAGGATGGATTCATAAAACCATGTTCTAGCATTACGTAGCAAACACACCTGGAAAGAGAAGAGTGGCTGGTTAAAAATGCTTCATAGTAACAGAATGGAAGAGTGTTAATACATGCAAGAAAAAATGAACCAAAGGAAGGCAAAAGTAGAAATTATAATACTAAACCATCACAAAATACCTTAAATATAAAGCTTCTATAAACATTGTGGAAAAATCTTTGTAACCTTGGGTGGAGGGGTCAAAGTTTTCTTTGACAGACCACGAATATCACTAATAATTAAGTAAAAATCCCCCCGTATGTAGAGAATTCCTGCAATTCCCTTATAAAAAAGCAAATCCAATTAAAATAAATGACCAAAGTTTCAAATGGACAAGTCAAAGAAGAATATATTAAAACGGCCTATAATAATATGAAACTAATCAACATTATTAGTATAAGCAGGGAAATCAGTTAAAACTACAATGAAATTCTACTATGGATCCAGTAGAATGGCTAAAATTAAAGTCTAACAACAACTGTTGGCAAGGATTTGGAGCAACCAGATTCTTAAATTGCTATGAGCCATGCAATTTAAAACCACTTTATAAAACTCTTTGGCAGCTAGACACCTATCATTTGACCAACCAATATCACTTCTAGATATTTATGAAAAGGAAATGAAAGCATATGTCAAAATAAGACTTCAAAAAATATATTAATAGTGATTTTATTCACATTTCCTCAAATTAAAAATAGTCCAAATATCTACCAATAGAAAAGTGGATAAGCAAGTTGTTGTATATTAATGTTATAAAAATTATTCAGTAATAAATGAATAAATTACTAACATGTGCAAAAATATAGATTATTCTAAAAAATAAAAAGAAGGAGAATGAAGATGACGGCATAGATAAATACACTTAATCTGCTGCCGTGCACAATTTCAAAAATACAACTAAAAAACAAAACGTCTATTACCCAAAACCCAAGGGAAAGCTGGCTGAAAGGAAATCCTACAACTAGACTGAGAGAGAAAGGAGAATCAGGGCACAAGCACTGAAAAACTGGGGTAGGAGAGCGTGGGCATGATATGGGCTGGCTGCGGATCCGGGCTGGTGGAGGGCATTGCTTTCTTCAACCCGAAGAGAGACAAGCTCCCAATCTCTCTGGAATCCAGTTTCTGGGGAGAGGCTAGACTGTCTGTCATCTGGTCAGAAAGTGAGGGTGGCTCGCTTGCAGAGCTGCACACAAGAATATTTGTTTGCTGTGCGGGAGGCGCGAGACATGGGGAGACTGGGACACAAGGACATGGTCGGAGAGGCTCAGAGAGGCGGCTGCTCTAGCAGCCATCACTGTTGGCCATGCTCCAGTCTAGTGATGCCCTGAGACTCCGCCCCACACAACCTACAAAGACACCCAAGCTCCAAGCAGCTGATTTTGCATATGAATGGCCCTCTCTGTTGCAACCTGGTGCAGACAGCTCCAAGGCTAAACTGCATCCCATTGGAGATCCAGAAGCCAGTGTTCCTAGGCTCAGTTTTAAACCCTCACACCCATAAGTGACACAATCCGGAGAAGGACTCATTGAGCACCAAAACCCCACTGAAACAAGGCGTGTCTCCAGTGCAGCAGTTCTTGCTTTATAAACACAGCAGGTCCTCAAAGACAATTGGCCTGGAGGTCAATTCCTCCCAGTGTACCAACAGCAATCAAGGCTTAATTACACCAAGATTTTGCACTCAGCCCACAAAGGGATATACCAAAAGCGACCACCTTAGTGATTGAGGAAGAATGTCAAACTCAAAAACAACTTGCAGAGAAAGATTAAATATTGCTCAGCAAACAATTTCCAATCATTTGCAAGCAATGGGAAAGATTTTAAAGTGAAGGAAAATGAGTGCCACATCAACTGAACAAAAGACAAATGAAAAACCGAAAAGTCATCAGTAAAATGTTGCTTCAACAGCATGAAAGTGTTTTGCATAGAATTGTGACTGGCAATGAAAAGTGGATTTATTTTGAAAATCCCAAATGCACAAAATCATGGGTTGATCCAGGTCAACCATTAACATCACAGCAAGGCCAAATCGCTTTGGAAAGAAGACAATGGTGGGATTAGGAAAGTGTGGTGTATTATGAGCTTCTAAAACCAGGTGAAACCATACATACTGATTGCTACTAACAACAAATAATCAATTTGAACCATGCTTTGATTGTAAAACAACCAGAATGAACCAGAAGAAAAGCCAAAGTAATTTTGCTTCATGATGACACACCATCACACACTTCAAAACCAGTTAAAGACAACGTTCAAAGATCTTGCCTGGGAAGTATTAACCTACCCACTGTATTCACCAGACCTTGCTCCTTCAGATTACCACTTGTTCCGATCGATGGCACATACACTTTCTGAACAGTACTTCAAAATGTACGAAGAAGTGGAAAATTGGGTCTCTGAATGGTTTGCCTCAAAACAAGAAAAGTTCTATTGGGATGGTATCCACAAATTCCTGAAAGATGGGGGAAATACCCTAATATGTAGTTAGTGATGGTCATTACTTTGAACAAAGTCCTTTTGATATTTTTTTTGAAATTATCATGTTTTCTTTGATTACAAAATCCACATTAACCAGTACACCTAGTATATGAGGAGTGCAATAAAAAGGGTATTGCATAAAAATGCATTAGTTTATAACATCCCCTCCAGTTTGCTAATCTTTTTATACTAATTAACATCTGGTCTAATGCAGAAAACACCAATAGGTGGCACTCTCTTCCTAAACATAATACCATGTCCTGCCCTCACATCCCCCAACAATGGTCTTTCTCCTGGGCTCAGTTTGCCAGGTATTCTTGGAAGGACTTTAATGTGTAGTTTTTGCCTATCTTTGTATATGTTAGCCTTACCTCAATAACATAACATTATTTAAGGATTTTGAGGAACACACACATCACCTTATATCAGAAAATTCTATTCAACAGCCTCTGTTAGAAAATACATTATTAAAATGGATGTCACTAGACCTACCATTCAATTCATGTTTTGCATGATATGCTTCTGATTGCTTTAACCTAAATCATATCCAGAGCATTAGAAGAAAGACAGCCAGACTGAAATAGTTTCGGGTTTTTCTAGTTTTCTTTTGTTTATATAGGAAAGCCCTGAGAATAGTTGTTGAGTCAACCAATCTAAAATATCTATAAAAAAAGATGCTCTTGGAAGCTAGAACCAAAGAATTATAGAAAAAGTCTTAAGGAGAGAACTCTCCAAACCAAACACTAAATGCTTTACAATAAAAAAGGAGGTCAATTTCCGGCATCTCCGAAGAAGAAGAAGAAGAAGAAGAAGAAGAAGAAGAAGAAGAAGAAGAAGAAGAAGAAGAAGAAGAAAAAGAAGAAGAAGAAGGAGGAGGAGGAGGAAGAAAGAATTAAGAAGAAGGAGAAGAAAAAGAGAGAGAAAAAAGAAAAGAAAAGAAAGGAAAAGAAAAGAAAAAGAAAGAGAAAGGGAAGGGAAGAGAAGGAAAGAAAGAAAGAAAAAGAAAAGAAGAAAGAAAAGAAAAGAAAGGAAAGGAAAGGAAAGGAAAGAAGAACGGAAAGGAAAGGAAGGAAAGGAAAGGGAAGGAAGGAAAGAAAAGAAAGAAGAAAAGAAAGAAAAGAAAAGAAAAGAAAAGAAAAGAAGAAAGGAAGGGACAGGAAATTCTGGATTTTTCTCACAAAGAAAAATACAGAATTTCTGATACCATATTACTATTCTACTGGTCATTAAGATATTTTCTGGCCTTTTACTTTTATTCTTTACTACTTTCTTCAACCCTGAAAGAGTCCCCCACCAAAAAAACAAAACAAAAAACAAACAAAACAAAAAAACAAGGTTTAAAATTATTAGATTTTAAAATTTATTCTTAGAAGTGTAAAAATTTATTAATTAAAAAAAAACAACAACAAAAAAAGATTGAAAAATCTGATGAACGATAATAGCGGTTCATTGTAGTAGAATCGGTGATATGGGAGGGGAGTGGACTGACTGTTCTCTGGGAAAGGGAGGGAGGAAGAGACTGAACATAAACTGTGCACCTATGGATGAGGACAATGGGGGGTGGGGAGGGGGCGGAGAGTGGGGTGGGAACCTGGTGGAAGGGGGAAGAAATGAGGAACCTTTGTAATAATATGAACAATAAAGATTGATTTTTAAAAAAAAGTAGTTAATACTGTGTTTCCCTGGAAATAAAACATCCTCCGAAAATAAGACCTACTTACAGGTTTCCTTCTGAGTGAAATATAAGGCATCCCCCTGAAAATAAGGCCTCCCTAGGCTCTGTCTCAGAATGAAAATTAATTTACCGTAAACTGGTCACTAGGGCAGCCCCAGCTGGCATCTAGCAACCAGTGACTTTACGCAGTGTCCTGACATCACTGCTGTGTGGAGGCGGAGCAGAGGTCAGAGTGAGCAGTGAGCCCTGAGAGGGAGAGAGGAGGAGACTTTCGCAGATGCCTGTAGAAGAACAGGAGGAGAAGAGCAGACAGGACACGGAGAAGGTGGTGAGTGCTGGTCTGTCTCTAGTGACACTACCTGATGCTCACAGCCGCCCTCATGATGACTGAAGGTTCTCAGAGGCAGACCCTGCTCCAGCCCAGATCTAGGTCCCAGCAAGCCCAGTGACAGTCCCCAGGCATGCCCCAGGGGATAAATGTCTGATAAAGAGGTAGGGGGGATGTCTGGTGAAGGTGTTCAGTGGCACAGGGGTGGGGGGAGGGGGATCACTAAAAATGACCCAGGAAGATCAGAGGGGGCAATCAAAATGGCACAGGAGCATCAAAAGGGGTTACTAAAATGGTAATCCCCCCTCTGATTCTCCTGTGCCATTTTTTGATTCCCCCCTCTGAGCCCCCCTGTGTCATTTTAAGTGATCCCCCTTCTCCCACCTTGATACCCCAATTCCTTTTTTTTACCCCTAGAAATGAGCTCAAAAAGAAAAAGCTACTCCATAGAGTACAAGAAAGGAATCATGGAAGACTCTTGGGACCAAAATCTTACTGCTTTCTGCAAAGAGAAGATGTTGAGTATCCAATTGGTCCGAAAATGGCGAGCAGAGTATGGTAACCTCATTGAACAAGTGGACAAGGGAAATGCTAAAAAGCGCAAGTGTGGATCAGGTCAGCAACCATTTTTTCCGAGCGAGCTGGAAGACCTGATCTATGAATGGGTTGTTGACAGGAGAGCAGAGGCTTTGGTTGTGAATAGGGCTCAGATTCAAGAATTTGCCCTTGCAATGGCACCACAGTTTGACATAGCCCCCGAAGACTTCAAAGCATCACAACTGGCTGGATAATTTCCTTCAGCCAAATGAACTGTCTTTAAGATCTACAACATTGTTTAGGTAGGAAGATCCTCAAGTTATTCATTCAAGTCCTTTATTGATGATGCTGACTTCTCTAAATACAATCTTTCCCAACATGATTGCTATGGATGAAACTGCAGTGTTTATAGGTCAATCATCTCAAACAATAATTGAACAGCTGGGTGCCTCCTTAGTGTACATTCCCTCCACTACTTACAAAAGTGCACATGTTTCCTGTGTTTTGGCAATACGTCTGGATGGCACTAAAATCCCACCTTGAATCATTTCTAAGGTCAAGGGAAAAGATTGAACATGTTTTGGGGGTTTTCATTCTTGAAAATGAAAAAGCCTGGGCCACACAAGCAGTTATAAGGAAGTGAGTCAATTGAATGCTGCCACTTGTTATGTGAGGGAGCCAAAGAGGTCTGCTAGTCTGGGATGCAGCCAGCACTCACTGCGCTAAAGACATGAAGACATTTCTTCACGAAAGAAAAATAGATCAGATAATGATTCCTGCAAGAATGACGGCCTATCTCCAGACTCTTGAGATTGCAATAAACAAGTCATTCAAAGACAATTTGTGCATGGAAATTAATAGTTACATTGAAAATAGAATGTAGAGAAATCAGCGTGGAAACTTTGTGAAACCTAAACTGCAAGAAGTTGTGACTTGGGTGAAGAATTCATGGGAGAAAATCACTGACAGTTGCATTGCAAATGCTCAGCGAGCAGGCTACCTTGACAAGAAGTACTCATTTAAAGACAGTGCTATTGCTAAACATGAGAGATTTGGTCCACTGATTCTGAAAGAAATGGAGTCACAAGAAATTCACCAGGAAATTCAGGAATTGGATTGTTATGATGATGTTCCAGAAGATGATGACATGATTGTCATTGAATAAATGAGTAAATTCTTGATACTGTAGGATTCACAGTTTGTCTGGTTTGTGTTGACAACTACCGTACTACCGTACCATATACAGGTAATAAATTTCCTTTATTTTCATTTAACAATAAATGTGTACTGTATTCTTCTTCATGGAAAAATAAGACATCCCCTGAAAATAAGACCTAGCTCATCTTTGGGAGCAAAAATTAATATAAGACACTGTCTTATTTTTGGGAAAACAGGGTAGTTGTTAATAGTTAAGAGAGCAAATAGGGAAAGAGGGGAAAAAAAAAAAGTCAAACATCAATACCTCTCTTTATTACAGATCTAAGTCCAAAGTAGGCTTTCCTCTGGAAAGGAGAAAGATTTGAATTATATGAAAGTTTTAAATTTTTCATATTATTATCTGAGGTTGATAAAAATGTATGATATATGTGTGATGTTTTATCCAACAAGGTTTCAACATGAGAAAATCACAAGATTTGAAATGAGAAAAAAAAAATTCTCTTTTGCTGGAATCCTGCTATGTATACTCATTCAACAAACCATTTAGCTTACTTAAGTGGTACTTATCTTAGATGATGGACTGTTTCCAAATCTTCACTTTTCTCTGATATTGTTATACAACTGTGGCCAAGGTAGAGATTCATTATGAATAAAGTATGCTACCCTAATCTTCTCAAAGGATATTAATGGAATGTGGTTATGAAGTTTGACTTGCCTTCTTTAGTCTTGATGATTCTCCATGAGAAGAAAATGCCCTTAACAAAGTCACTGTCTTTCAAGCTGGATCAAGCAGAACACACAGAGAGGGCCACATGCACTGGGCAATTGCTGGACCCAGAAGATTGAGCATCAAAGGTGGAGACCTAAACCCAATCTGCAGTCTAGAGTGGGGAGGTTGGAGCCTAGTTCGTGGAGTGCAGCCTGGACCAGCCACGATGAAGTTGCTCCATGAGTATGAAAAATATTTTTTTTAATTAAACCACTGTATTTGCAAATATTTGTTATACAGCATTATTGCAGCATTATTTTATTGATTGATTGATTGATCAGTATTTAAATTATATATTTTTATTCCAAACAATAGTACATTGTTTTGCTTATCTAACTTAGCCAAATTAACATAAATATTTTGGATAAGGAGTAGCCAAAAGTCACATTAAGAGAAATAACTAGAAAGTGACAATTTTTCATAGTTAAAATAAAATGGAGTGAGATTTTAGCATACCTGATAATACATTTCTAACCTTGCACAAATATTTCCTCCTTTTAAAGAGTAATTCTCTTTTTTGTTAATTTAAAGACTTAATGAAAATGTCTTCATGGGTGAAAAATTAAACTAATAGCAGTAAGTTTATAGGGGATTTCATTATTTTGTGGGATGAATATTTTTTTTAAAGTTTTAATTATTTCTATCATTGCAAATATTTATGAAAGAAAACTATGTGTAAATTTCATGTAGACAAACTAAATCCTATATATTATCTCATTTGATCCTTATTATAATACTGAGAAATTCCTATTTTAAGAATTAATCTTTTTGTACACATAAGAAGATAGGTTAAGTTCCTCAGTAAAAATGGTAATAAAATTTATTTGTTTATTATTCCTATCTAATAAAAAATAACATGCAAATTATCTGTCACTCTGTGACAAAAATGGCTGCACCCATAGCCACAAAATGGCAGTACCCAGTCCTCTCAGCCCCACTGGAGTCCCCCAGTCCCAGGGAGGTCTACCGCTGAGAGCTGAGAGCCGGCAGTGTGAGGGCCTGGCAGAAAGCTGCCCAGAGGCCCTCCTGACCCTTGATAAAAAACAAAATCAAATTCACTCCCCACGGAGTGATCCCCCACACACACCTGCAGCTTTGGGTCTCAGCCTCGGAAGCACCCGCACCCCCACAGAGTGATCCCCTCCCAGCAGCAGCCCGGGGTCTCAGCCTCGAAAATGCCTATGCCCCCATGGAGTGATCACACACACACAAACCTATAGCCTCGGCTTCTCAGCCTCAGAAGCGCCCATGACCTGGGTGAGTGATCTTGCCCCACTGGCAGCATAGGGGAGTCTACCTTGAAATATCCCTAACCAAGTTATTTAAGATGGGGTTGAGCAGGGGGCGGGGGTTGGTATTTGGGCGATGCTACCCAGCAAACATCTCCCATTGGGTAGAAACTTCTGCTCAGGTTAGGGAGATAAACGGGTTTTGTTTAAAATCCTTACAAACTGCAAAGGAAATGTCTGAGGTAGGGTTTCACATCGAAAGTAACTTACAACTAATTTCTGAAGGCAAACGGGGACATTGCAGTGACATTACCGGAGAGTGCCCTGAGGTCCGGAGGTTGGCTCTGCAGCAGCGGTGGCAGGTGCTCCCCACCCTGGCTCCTCAGCGCCTCGGGCAGGGCTTGAGCCCACCCAGGAAGGCCTTTTCCCCTACAGTTCTCACCAAGGCAGGGAGGTTTGGTAGACATGAATAAGAAGTGCCCACACACAAGTCCTGAAGATGCCAGAGCCTGCAGAAATGACAAACAAACCGGGAAAAGAGCAAAACCAGAAACACCACTGATGCCAACATAGATCATCTTTTTCTTCAGAGGACAGTGTGTTTCCCTCTTCTTCATTTTCTGGAAGCAATACGGATTCAAATACTGACAATTCTACCAACAGAAACGTTAAGAGAAAGAGAGGACAGAAAAGGAATAAAAGAAAAAAGGAAAGAAAGGAAAAAAGATGAAACATTAAGAAAAAGAAAGAGAATGAAAAAAGGAAGAAACAACCACAAGATATTACCTTTCCAAGGTCTCATGAAATTCCTGTTTTGTGAGTTTATTTTATGACACTTTTAGTTTGGGTTTACATTTTTACTGGTTTCTCAAGACCACGGTAGGTACACTGTCCAATAAGTTTTTTTTTTTTAATATATTTTATTGAATTTTGTTTTTACCAGAGAGAAAAGGAAAGGGACAGAGAGCTAGAAACATCTATCAGAGAGAAACATCGATCAAGCTGCCTCCTGCACACTCCCCACTGGGTATGTGCTCCCAACCAAGGTACATGCCCTAGACCAGAATCGAACCTGGGACCCTTAGAGTCTGAAGGGCAATGCTCCATCCACTGAGCCAAAGCAGTTAGGGCTGTCCAATATGTTGAAGAAAAAAACCCTATCTAATAAAAAGGGAATATGCAGGGGAGGGCATTTGGGGGTGACCTCTAATAAAGAGGGAATATGTCAAGGGAGCAGTTAGGCATCAATCAGGTGGCAAGGGAGTGGTTAGGGGTTGATCAGGCTTGCATGCAGAAGTGGTTAGGGGCAATTAGGAAGGCAGGCAGGCGAGCAGTTGGGAGCCAGTAGTCCCGGATTGGTGCCTGTTAGGCCTGATACCATAGGGGGTCCCAGATTGCAGAGGGTACAAGTTGGGCTGAAGGACCCCTCTCCCCCCGCCCCAGAATTTTGTGCATTGGGCCTCTAGTTTAAAATAAGATGGCTTTAATATATTTAATAGATATAATTGAAAATATGTAAAAGTTGCAGAATTGAATAATTTTAAATTATTTTCCATCACCATTTTAAAACTAGCTATTTCAGCAACTTTTCTAAATGTCAGTACTCTACATGTAACAAAGTGATAATGAGTAACATGTCCCCTAAAGTAAACATCAAACAATTCCTTAGAAAAATCCTTCAAAGTAAGAGTATCATTCCTGTCCTTTACAAAAAGAGAACAAGAAAAGCAGCCTGTTAAATTGGTCCCCTCAAAAGCATGAGTGCCCCCTAATGTACAGAAAACATATTTTAAGAAAAAATTTTTGCTAACATCTTTACTTCTCTCAATGCAAGCTGAACCAAGTGATCTATAGAGGAGTTGGGGCAGGGAATTAACCTTAGAAGTTCATGAGCAGGTTGTAAGATCTAACAGGCAAATGACTCCATAAACTGAGAGCAAAGCAGAAGCCAAGTGAAACAAGGGCAAGTTATGTAGGACCAGTTTATGCCGTGTGTCTGATCTGAGAATAGTGAAGTACTTTGCCTTTGAAATGTAATGGCAGCCCTGTCATGCTTGGATACTCCGCAAGGCAGCAGAATGATTGGAGCCAATATTAACTCTGACAGTTCTGGGGAGTCTCTATTTAGCAACAGCTATATGACTAACACAAACCTAATATTGTAGAACAGGACAGATAGTGAAACAGCACATAATATTTTGGTCATGGGGTACTCTTACATAAATACATCTGTGGTTTTCATTTGAGGACTGCTAACAATGGTTTATTAGATTAAAACAAAAGGACTGAAGGAAAAACTACACAACCTGCATTATATTAATCTTCCCTTGCACTCTACATAGATGTGTCCTTATGAAGCATCCACCCTCTGTTAATAGGTTGTATCTATTTCTTTATGAGCAGTGTATCACACCACTTAGGACCAAAGAATAGGGTAATGAAGTTCTTAATGAGATTATCATCTCCAGTATTTACAATAGTACTTATTGGACCTAAGGCAAATACAACTTCCTCAATTGTAAAAGAGAGAAACAATTGTACATTTTTCAAAGAGAGTTTTGAGATATGTCAACTAATATATATTAAGCTCTTAAGACAGTCACTGAGACATGGTAAACACTTGAATATATTTTGCCTTATTATTTTATTATTAGAATTATAATTAATCCATTTTCTTATGCTTGTTCTTGATATGTGAAATGTTCCTAATTTTGTGTTTTTAAACACTTAACTAAAAGACCCATATACCTAATGTGCTTAGGGAAAATTTGACTAGAATGATGATGTGGCAGAAATGATGACCAGAAGAGAGCAATAGAGAAGAATCAAATAAAGAGAGAAGGTCAGTGGAATAATGTTTTGCTGTGTTCAGAGAACTGAGCTGATGTACTAGTTTAAGAAGTCTAGAAATCAATCAGTACAATTCTCTCACCAAAACCCAGTAAAACATGGCCTATTCTTTCTGCCAGAAACAGAAGAAAACCCCCATTACTGTATTTATGTAAATCAATGGTCCTAAACTCTATAAAAAAATAATTCTTAAGCACCCTTTATTGCCTAAAAATATATTTATAGAAAATATAACCTAAAATCACACATTAAAATAATTAAAAGTCATACATTATTGACCGTACATATTAACTGTACAACTATCAAGAAAAGAAAATATTATTTTTAGTAAAATAATTGGCTACAATAAAAGATCTAATGAAGTAGTCAGATTCTTGCACCTCCTTATAAGTTTGACTTTTAGAGAAGGAACTTCATATAACAAATGCAGGGAAATGAAAGAACAGAGATATGCATGGATACTAAAATAAAAACGGATGTTAGGCTAATTTATTAATAATTAAGACTACTACCCTGTTTCCCCAAAAATAAGACAGTGTCTTATATTAATTTTTGCTCCCAAAGATGTGCTAGGTCTTATTTTCAGGGGATGTCTTATTTTTCCATGAAGAAGAATATGGTACACATTTATTGTTAAATGAAAATAAAGGAAATTTATTACCTGTATACGGTACGGTAGTACGGTAGTTGTCAACACAAACCAGACAAACTGTGAATCCCACAGTATCAAGAATTTACTCATTTATTCAATGACAATCATGTCATCATCTTCTGGAACATCATCATAACAATCCAATTCCTGAATTTTCTGGTGAATTTCTTGTGACTCCATTTCTTTCAGAATCAGTGGACCAAATCTCTCATGTTTAGCCTAGGGGGGGCCTTATTTTCGGAGGGATGCCTTATATTTCATTCAGAAGGAAACCTGTAAGTAGGTCTTATTTTCAGAGAATGTCTTATATTCGGGGAAACATGATAGTATAAACCACTGATGTACAAATATAGTCAGCACTATCCCTGAGTGGCTGCAGAGCTCTTAAATATGGTCAGTACCACTAAAGAATTAAATTTTTACTGTTATTCAATCTTAATAAATTAGGTTAATATTGAAACTTAAATCAGTATAAAGTATCTCAATAATATTTACATTGATTAATTTTAGGTTGAAATGATCATTTGGATGTACAGTATCTATACTAATAAAAGGGTAATATGCTAATTAGACCAGGAGTTCAGACATCTTCTTATTGTCCAACTTTCTTCCAGACAAAGCCATGGTAGAGAGGGCAGAGTCAGAGGCATTTAGGGGCTATCAGGCCAGCAGGGGAGGGCAGTTCGGGGTCATCAGGCTGGCAGGGGAGCAGTTAGGCGCTGATCAAGCCGGTAGGCAGGCAAGTGGTTAGGAGCCAGAAGTCCCAAGTTGCAAGAGGAATGTCTGACTAATGGTGTGATGGGGCCTAAACCGGCACTCAGACATCCCCTGAGCAGTCCTGGATTAGAGAAGGTGCAGGCTGGGCTGAGTGACGTCCCCCTCCCCACCTCCACCCCTGCCATAAATGAATTTCATGCACCTGGGCCCTAGTGTTAAATATAATTATAATTATTTCCCCTGCTACTTTTACTTTTATTAATATGACCACTAAAATTTTTTAAATGACATATGTGGCTCATATTTGTGGCTTGCATTGTATTTCTGTGATAAACTTTGAGGATGGCAGCACATTTAAAATTATCAACAGTAAGGACTCTCCAATTTGTTTGAATTTCTGTAACAAAGATACCATCATTTCATTGGGCAATTTCTGCAACCTATACTTATTTCTGAATTAGAAATATTAAATTATGCATCTATAATTTTGAAACAATCTTTATTGGTGAAATTTAGTGAGAACCCTGAATTGCATATATGTTATTAAAATAGTTCAAAGTATGTTAAGAGGAATCTCATCTTTCCTCTGCTGGACTGCACATTGGTTGTGGTGTTTTTGAAAGAATAGTACTACAGTCCTGACAGCCATTTCAACCAAATATGTTATTAGAAATCTAGAGAACTTGGCTTCGTCCCAAAGAAGTACATATACATTTTAACACCATCCAAAATTTTCAAAATTAGATTGATTAAAGTGTGCTTTGGTCCCAGCATTGGTTTTCAGCTCAATTAAATTTTTCTGAAAATTTTGGTTGACATGTTCTTCCTCTGTCTCAAAAGAATTAATTATCCAATCCAGTTTTGTAACTTAAGTCAAGGTGTTTTTTGTTCTATTTTTGTCTTTGTTTTAATTTTTTTTTTAATTTTATTGTTCAAAGTATTATAAATATCCCCCTTTTCACCCGTTGACCCACACCACCCCACTCCCACCCCCTCCCAAATCTTTTCCCTACTAATGTTTTCCGTGGGCTATGCATATATGCATATAAGTCCTCTGTTTAATCTCTTGCCCTTTCTCCAACCCACCCCATCCCCAACTCTTCTGAAATACATCAGTCTGTTGCATGTTTCAATGGTTCTGAATCTGTTTGGTTCTTCCGTTTATTTTGTTCATTAGATTCCACATATAAGTGAGATCATGTGATACTTGCCTTTCTCTGCCTTATTTTGCATAGCATAAACTAAAGTTTTAAAAAATTTAATAATCCTATTTTTAGTAGCCATTCAAAAGAAAGCAATATATTTGCATTTCTCTAATTTTTACAAAGTTTAAAGATTTAAAAACATTTGATGAAAAACCTAATTTTAAATTATCCATGTTTGATGACAAATTCTATGATAATTCTGCTCATAAGACTGACCTTCATTTCTAGTGTTTTATAAAGGATCATATTTAACTGCAAACATTTAAATATATTTGCCAAGATGTGTCATATTTTTGTAATATCATAATTGTATGGCTTAATTTTCATTTAATTAATAATTTTATTATTTTTTCTTTATTGATTGAGGTATTACCTATGTGTCTTTTTCCCCCCACTGCTCTCTACCCTCTCCCTTTTATGACCTCACCCTGCTGCTGTCTGTAACCATTGGTTAGGCTTATATGCATGCATACAAGTCCTTTGGTTGATCTGTCCCACTTACCCCTACCCTACCCTATCTTTCCAATAAGATTTGAAGTTTCTGATTGATGCTTCTTGGTCTCTGGATCTATTTTTTTCACCAGTTTATGTAGTTTATTCTATTACACAAATGAGTGATATCATGTGATATTTATCCTTCTCTGACTGTCTTATTTCACTTAGCATAATGCTCTCCAGTTTCATCCATTTTGTTGAAAATGGTAAGAATATGTTCATTTATTTATTTGTTTGTTTGTTTGTTTGTTTGTTTATTTTACCATAGCATGCTATTCCATTGTGTAGATGTACCACAGTTTTTTAATCCACTCATCTGCTCATGGGCACTTAGGCTGTTTCCAAATCTTAGCTATGGTGAATTGTGCTGCTATGAACATAGGGGTGCATATATCCTTTCTAATTGGTGTCTCTAGTTTCTTGCTGTATATTCCTAGAAGTGGGATCACTGGGTTAAATGGGAATTCCATTTTCAGTTTTTTGAGGAAACTCCACACTGTTCTCCACAGTGGCTGCACCAGTCTGCATTCCCACCAGCAGTGCACAAGGGCTCCTTTTTCTCCAGATCCTCAGCAGCACTTATCGTCTGTTCATTTGTTGATGATAGCTATTCTGACAGGTGTGAGATGGTACTGCGTTGTTGTTTTGATTTGCATCTCTCAGATAATT
The DNA here is from genome assembly GCF_014108245.1 of Pipistrellus kuhlii. NCBI lineage: Eukaryota > Metazoa > Chordata > Mammalia > Chiroptera > Vespertilionidae > Pipistrellus > Pipistrellus kuhlii. The sequence continues at coordinate 96,757,955 of NW_023425404.1, forward strand.
AGTGACTTTGAGCATGTTTTCACATGTCTCTTGGCCTTCCTTCTGTCTATTTAGTATCTATTTACAATAGGTCCATTGCCCATTTTTGGATTGGATTGTTTATCTTCCTTTTGTGAAGATGTATAAGTTCCCTGTAAATGTTGGAGATTATACCCTTATTGGTGATAACATTGGCAAATATGTTCTCCCGTGCGATGGACTTTCTTATTGTTTTATTTTTTTTTATTGTTTTCTTTGCTGTGCAAAAGCTTTTTATTTTGATGTAGTCCCATGTGTTTATTTTCTTTTTCATTTCCATTGCTGTAGGAATAGTATTAGTGAAGAAATTGCTTTTGCATATGTCTGAGATTTTAATGCCTGAAGGTTTACTGCGGCCGGGGTGGCTGGAGTCTCACTGATCATGGGACTACAGCTGAGGCAGCAGGTCTCTGGCGGGGATGGTTGTAGAGTCATGGGTGTTATCTGAGGGCACTCTGGGTAGAGGTGCAGATGGGATCCTAGTCACGGCAGCTCTCCCCTTCAAAAAGGTTTTGGTGAAGAGCCAGCCACTCTAGGACATTTTTGGAACTGTAGCAGAGTCTGCCTCTTTAGGCGAGCCCAATCAGGCTGCCCCCGAATTCCGTGTGGGATCTAATTGTGACACACACACACACACACACACACACAGACACACACACAACACCCACATGCCCATACACTCCTCTTTTGTTCCTTCACTCACTCATGCTCTCTCCCTCACCGCCACCTTCTTCCTGCTTCTGTAGTTGGGTCTGGAGTGTTATTGACCCATTTGTGGATGGAGTCTACTCTCTGGGTGTCTGGTTATGTGGCCCGCTCTCTACCACATTAGCCAAACAGGATAAAAATTCACCTCAACAAGACATGACACAAAGAGAACAATACACGAATGTACTCACAACACCAATAATCCCAATATAAATGACCACTTTAAGAGAAAAGAGAATTAGGGGAGAGAAAAGAGAGCCCAAATGATATAAAAGAGAAAAATGGTACAAGAGAAAATAAAAAGAAGAAAAAGGAAATACAGACACACACACACTTAATGGCCAGATTATTATGACCACTAAATCAGTACTTCATTGGACCACCTTTTGCCTTCAGTACTGCAGTGATTCTTCTTGGCATTGACTCCACAAGAAGTTGAAAGGTGATGTGAGGGATCTGACACTATGCCTGATGAATAGCACTGTCCAGTTCTTTGAGATTTGATGGTGGTGGAACCAGCTGCCTGATGGCTCTTTTAACTTCATCCCATAAATGCTCAATTGGATTGAGATCTGGTGATTTGGGGCCCACCTAAGCAATGTAAAGTCTCCCTTATGTTCTTGAAACCACTCCTGCACAATACAAGCACCATGGCATGGTGCATTGTCTTGTTAGAAGAAGCCATCTCCATTGGGATACACCATCAACATGATAGGATGAATTTGTTCATCAAAAATACCAAGGTATGTTGTGCTATTCAAATGTTCACACAGATTAAAGGGCCCAAGTCATGCCAGGAAAACATGCCCCAAACCATAACACTGCCCTCACCAGCTTGAAGGGTTGCTGTGGGGTGCATGATTTCATGCTGTTTCCATGAAATTTCCACTCTGCCATCTGCATGATGCAACTGGAAACATGATTCTTTGGATCTCTTGACTTTTTTCCATTGCTCAACTGCCCAATCCTTGTGTTCCTATATGAATTGAAGATGTTTTATCTTGGTAACTGCAGACACCAAAGGTATTTGAACAGTCCTTCATCTTCCATATCTCATACAATGCAGTGTGCAGCTAATTTGCCTACAAAAGTCAGGTGGTAATAATCTGGCCACTCAGTATCTGGCCACATACCAGTATGTGGCCAGATATATATATAAAACACCAGAGAACAGCCAGATAAGCTAAAGCATACAAAAACCAAATACCCAGTAAAGATGCTGGGGGCAGAATCTTATATACAGAAAGTAAGGTTAAAAAATTGAATGAATAGGAGGAGGACTTCAGTTCAGTATAGAGGAAGTAGAAAGAGAATTAGTGGCCAAGAAAAAAGAGAAAAAGGAAAATAATAATAATAATAATACATTTAAAAGCATCAATTAAAAATAGGATAAAATTAAAAATAGAATAATGAAAGATAATTTGAAAATAAAGAGACAAATGATAAAAGGAAAATAAAGAAAAAAAAAACAAAGAAGAGATGACAAAATAATCCTATGTAATAATAAAGGATTATGGAAATTATCCAGGATGCCTTCATGGGTAATGACCAGCAGCAGCTGATCTGCCCTGGCCAGGTGGCTCAGTTGGTTGGAGTCTCAACCTGTACACTAAAGGATTTCCTATTGGATTCTAGGTTAGGGCACATACTTAGGTTTAGGTTCATTCCTGGTGGGTTAGCAGGTGCAGAGGTAGCCTACTGGTATTTTTCTGTCATATGAATGTTTCTCTCTCTAAAAATCAGTTTTAAAACATCCTCAGGTGAGAATTAAATATATATTTATATATTTTAAATTAAAATTATATTTTTTTCAGATCTAACATTTTATTTGGTTCTTTTTAAAATGTTATTTTTCATTTATAGTTCACATTCAATATCCTATTCTATATAATAAAGCCCTAATATGCAAATCGACTAAATGGTGAAATAACTGGTAACTATAAACTGACCACCAGGGGGCAGATATTCAATGTAGGAGCTGCCCCATGGTTGTCAGTGCATTCCCATGAGGGAGCACTGCTCAGCCAGAAGCCGGGCTCATGGCTGGCAACTGAAACCGCAGTGGCAGGAGCTTCCATGGCAACACTTAGGTGCAAGCGAGCCGAGCCATAGGGAGCAGCAAATAGGTGGGTGGTAAAGAGCCATGGTCCCGGACTGTAAGAGGGCCCAGGCTGGGCTGAGGGACCACCTCACCAGAGCATGGATTTCAGCACAAGGCCTCTAGGAATACAATAAAATAAAAATGAAAAAGTGAAGTGTCATTCATTTCCGCTGAGTTTTAATTCCCTGTGAGGGCTAGTTTAAGACCCTACTCTTCTGTACTGTCTGTTGCTTCTCAGTTTCTTGTGGCTGGGACTGAAGGCCTCTCTTTAGGCCAGTCTTTATGGACTCTCAGGGACTATTTAGTTTTGTGGGTTTTTTCAATCCGTTGTACCATTCAGGTGTATTCTGTGTGTGTCTGTATTGGTTGCCTGGAGACTGCAGGGAGGGGCTATCTCTTAAGGAGAAAATGGCTGCCTAGGTCCAGAATTTCAGGTATAACTCAACACCAGACTCACTGTTACCTCTCCCTGACCTCTCCCCAGACTTCACAAGTCTGCATCACTTATACCTCAGCCATGGGTGAGTGTCTGTATTTGAAAGGTCCTATGAACTTGGTTCAGTGAACAAAAGCAAAGACCAAAAAGATGTGAGAGTGGCACAACTGCGAGCCCCGCTCCCCTAGGCACTGTGCAGCCTGGGCAGCCGTTCAGTCTGCCCCCTCTGGGCTCAGTCTCTCTTGGCTGTGGACCCAGATCGAGAATCCCCTGCCACCAGCAATCCAGTGGACCTCCTTTCTACAGTCAGATGCTGTGTCTGTCCTAAGGGACCTGGCCTTGGTGCTGTGCAGTTTCCCTCTGAGCCTCTGGGCGTGGAGGTTTCATAGTTCTCCCCAGCCCAGATCCATCCTCTGACCTTCTCAGCTTCAAATTGTCTCACTATCTATGTCTACTTCATATCACCAATTTGGAATTGATGTTATTCAATTTAGTTGCTCATTCTATCTGCTCTGGGACAAGGCTCAGGACACATCCATCTATTCTGCCAACTTTTCCCCCCTCTTTTTTTTTTTTTTTTAACTAGTAGCCCTGCACACAAATCTGTGTGCAAGTAGCTTGCTGCAGCTTGCCTCAGTTGGCCACCTGCCACCACCACTGGTAGCTCACTGACATGTCCTCTTTGAGCTCTCCACCCACTCCCTTGCCCTCCTGGAGCTCTCCACCTGCTGGTCCTCCCTACTGTAGCTCTTTGCCCACTGCTCTACCTTCCTGTAGCTCCCCCTGCCAGCCTCATAGCTTGTTGCCCTGCCCCCTCCTATAGCTCTCCACCTCCCACTTGCTTGCTGCCCTGGCCACTCCTGTAGCTTTCCAACCCCTGCTTGTAATGAGCTGCCCCACTCTCCTGTTAATCCATGATCTTGTCGTCATGTGGTTGGTTGTTATGCATCGGGGTATAATGGATAATTAGCATATTTCTCTCTTATTATATAGGATAATAAAATATTTAAACTGTACATTGAAAATTCGCATTGCTTCCAACTTCAAATTTCTTATTACCACTATATAGTTTCCTCTTATTTTTATTAGCAACACCAGATATAACATGTATTGATTTGTAGTATTTTTTGCACATACCTGATGTCAGTAAATAATATAATGAATTTTGAAAACACATAGATCAATGGTTCTCAGCATGGGGCACATGCCCACAGGGGAGCAATTGGAGATGAGGTAGTAATAGTGAATTTTTTGCATTTATTATGGTCTGGGGCCTCATATATAATACATAAATATATATTGTGACATATTTATGCATTTCGATTCTCTATTATATGTTTTGAAACTTTATTTTCTATTTTTTCATAACATTTAATTTTTTTAAAAAAAATTGAATAATAAGAATTATATGTCACAGAATAGGCATTAGGATTTTAAAGATGCTTAGGTGGGGCATGGCCAAAATACTTTGGGAACCATAGACCTAGAACTACTAATGTGAGCTCTAAACTCACTTTGTAGAGCTATCATACTTCTTATAGAAGCCCTGATGTTTGGGAAGTGATTGTATTTTTACATGAGATATTTTAAGGTCTTTGTGAATCTCTTTGTATCCAGTCTCAGTAATTTTGAAAATAACATCCCCTTCATGATTTCTAAAATCTTTATCTCACACACACACACACACACACACACACACACACACACACACATATATATATATATATATATATATATATATATATATATATGTGTGTGTGTGTATATATATACAGTAATAAAAGAGAAACATGCAAATTGACCATACCTCCACTATACCCACCAGGCCACGCACACCAGCCAATCAGGAGTGAGTATGCAAATTAACCCAACAAAGATGGTGGTGGCCATGGAGCTAGAGTGAGCAGGAGGCTTGGGTTGTTTCCAGCGATGGAGAAAGTCAAGCTTTCTACCCAGCCCTGGCCTCCTCTCAAGGCTACAAAGTTTTAATTATAGAAGATAAATAAATCCCAGATACCTGCTTCCAGCCAGCCCTGGAGGTGCTGAAAAAAAAAAAAAAAAAAAGAACAAAGAAATAAAGGAGGGGCTGGGAGCCTGGATGACTGGGGTGTGTGGCCACCTTGCAAACAGCCCTCAGCTCCTCAGCCAGGTTGGCCACACTCCCATGTGGTGAGGGTCCCCGCTAGAGGACTTGGCCATCCTGCAAACAGCCATCAGCCCCTCACCCAGGCTGGCCACACCCCCATGGGATGAGGGTCCCCACTGGGGGCTTGACCAGCCTGAAAATGGCCCTCAGTCCCTCACGTAGGTCTCCCCATGACCCACGGGAACCCCCATCCTGATTGGAGATACCCTTCAGGGAAAACTAGCCGGCCCCCACCCATGCACCAGGCCTCTATCTATACTAATAAAAGGGTAATATGCTAATAATACTGGGACACCTTCCAGGAGACCTTCCAGACATTCTTCTGGACAAAGCCATGGTGGCAGGGCCGAGGTAGAGGCAATTAGAGTCGAAGGGGGGAGGGCAATTGTGGGTGATCAGGCTGGTGGGGGGGTGGGGCAGTTGGGGTTAAGCAGACCAGCAGGGAAGCCAGTTGCAGCTGAACAGGACATCAGTGGGAGTCAATTGGAGGTGATCAGAATAGTGGGAAGGCAGTTTGGAGTGAGCAGGCCACCAGGGGGGCAATTGGGGGTGAGTGGGCCAGTGGGAAGGGAAGATGGGGGCAAGCAGGTCCTGGGGGGGGGGGGCATTGGGGGTGAGCAGGCCAGGATAGGATGGCAGTTATGAGTGATCAGGCTGGTGGGGGGTGGGGCTATTATCAATGAGTGTCAGTTGTAGGTGATCAGGATAGCAGGGGGGGTGGGCATTTTGGAGTGAGCATGCCAGCAGATAAGAAAGGCCACTTCATAATACTAAAGGTATAAATACAACAAAAGGATATAACCCTGATAAACACATATGTACCCAATGCAGGAACACCCAAATACATAACAAAACTAATGGAAGATATTAAGGGAGAGATTGACAACTATACAATCATAATAGGGGACTTTAATACACCACTGACATCACTGGATAAGTCCTCTAGACAAAAATCAGCAAAGACATAGCAATCCTAAATGACACACTAGAACAGAAGAACTTAACTGACATCTTCAGAACATTTCACCCCAAAGTCAGAGAATATACGTTCTTCTCAAGTGCACATGGGACATTTTAAAAAATAGACCACATATTGGGTCACAAGCAAAGTCTTGCCAAATTCAAGAAAACTGAAATCATACCAAGCATCTTCTCAGACCACAATGCCATGAAATTAGAAATAGACTACAATAAAAACAATTCAAAAATCTCAAACACTTGGAAGCTGAATAGCATGCTATTAATTAATGACTGGGTTACCAAAGAGATCAAAGAAGAAATTAAAAGCATCCTGGAAATGAATGACAACAAAAAACACAAGAATCTAAAATCTATGGGACACAATGAAAGCAGTCCTGAGGGAAGTTTATAGCTCTACAAGCCTACGTAAAAAAAAAAAAAAAAAAAAAAAACAAGAAAAAATGGTAGTAAATTATCTAACACTACAACTCAAAGAATTAGAAAGAGAGCAACATGAAAAGCCCAGAGTGAGCAGAAGGAAGGAGATAATAAAGATCAGAGCAGAAATAAAAAACATAGAGACCAAAATAACAATACAAAAGACCAATGAAACCAAGAGGTGCTTCGTTTAAAGAATAAACAAGATTGATGAACCAGGCTCACCACCAAGCAAAGAGAGAGGACTCAAATAACCAAAATCAGAAATCAGAGAGGTGAAACAACAGACTTCACAGAAATACAAAGGATTGTTAAAAAAAAATACTATGAGAAACTCTACTCCAACACACTAGACAACCTAGAGGAAATGGACATATTCCTAGAAAAATACAACCTTCCAAAACTCAATTGGGAAGATTCTAAAAATCTCAATAGGCTGATAACTATGAAAGAAATTGAGGCCATCATCAAAAAAGCTCCCAGCAAACAAAAGCTCAGGGCCAGACATCTTCACACAAAAGTTATGCCAAACATTCAAAGAACTAAAACCTATCTTCCTCAGATAATTTCAAAAAATCCAAGAGGAAGGAACACTTCTAAGCTTCTTCTATGAAGCCAGCATCACCCTAATACCAAAACCAGATAAAGACAACACAATGAAATAGAGTTATAGGCCAATATCCCCCATGAACATAAATACCTCAACAAAATCCTAGCAAATCGGATCCAGCAATACATCAGAAAGACCATACACCATGACCAAGCAAGATTTATACCAGGGATGCAAGGATGGTACAATATCTACAAATTAATAAACGTGATACATCACATAAACAAATTGAAAGATAAAAAAAAATCACATAATCATATTAATTGACCCAGAAAAAGCATTTGACAAAATCCAACGACCTTCTTGATCAAAATATTCAGCAAGGTGGGAATAGAAGCATCATACTTCAACATAATAAAAGCTATATGTGAAAAACCAACAGCCGACATCATACTCAATAAACAAAAACTAAAACCACTTCCCCTAAGAACAGGAACAAGACAGGGATGCCCACTCTCTCCACTCCTGTTTGACATAGTACTGGAAGTATTAGCCATTGTGATCAGACAAGAAGAAGAAATGAAAGGCATCCAAATTGGAAAAGAAGAAGTAAAATTGTTTTTATTTGCAGTAGACATGATATTGTACATAGAAAACTGTACAGACTCCATAAAAAAGTTATTAGATTTAATAAATGAATTTGGCAATGTAGCAAGATACAAAATTAATGCCAAGAAATCAATATCAATTCTTTACACCAATAGTGAACTTACAGAAAGAGAGACTAAAAAAGCAATCCCATTTACCATCGCAACAAAAAAATTAAGATACCTAGGAATAAACTTAACTAAGGAGGTAAAAACCTATATTGGATAAAACTATAGAACACTGATAAAAGAGATAGAAAAAAATGTAAACAGATGGAAGAACATACTGTATTTATGAATTGGTAGAATCAACATCATCAAAATGTACATACTACCCAAAGCAATATACAGATTCAATGCAATCCCCATTAAAATACCAATGGCATATTTCACAGACCTAGAAAGAACTCTCCAAAAATTCATCTGGAACAAATAAAGACCCCAAATGGCTGCAGCAATCCTGAGAAAGAAAAACAAAGTAGGTGGGATCTCAATACCATATATCAAGCTGTATTACAAAGCCACTGTTCTCAAAACAGCCTGGTAATGGCACAAGAACAGACATATAGATCAATGGAATATAATAGAGAACCCAGAAATCAACCCAAACCACTATGCCCAGTTAATATTTGACAAAGGAGGCATGAACATAAAATGGAGTCAAGATAGTCTCTTCAACAAATGGTGCAGGGAAAATTGGACAGATACATGCAAAAAATGAAATTAGACCACCAACTTACACCATACACTAAAATAAACTCAAAATGTATAAAGGACTTAAACATAAGAAGGGAAACCATAAAAATTCTAGAGGCATCCACAGGCAGCAAAATCTCAGACATATGCCAAAAGAACTTCTTCACTGACACTGCTCCTAGGGCCATGGAAGCTAAAGAGAAAATAAACAAATGGAACTATATCAAAATAAAAAGCTTTTGCAGAGAAAGGGAAACCATCAATAAAACAAGAAAACCCACTACATGGGAGAACAAATTTGCCAATGACATCACTGATAAGGGTTTAATATTCAACATTTACAGGGAACTCATACAACTTCACAAAAGGAAGATAAACAATCCAATCAAGAAATGGGCAATGAACCTAAATAGACACTTTTCAAGGAAGGACAGAAGGAAGGTTAAGAGACATGAAAACATGCTCAAAGTCACTAATTATCCAAGAGAATGCAAATCAAAACAACAATGCGGTATCATCTCACACCCGTGAGAATGGCTATCATCAACAAATCACCAAAGATAAATGTTGGCAAGGATGCAGAGAGAAAGGAACTCTTTTGCACTGCTGGTGGGAATGCAGACTGGTGCAGTCACTGTGGAGAACTGTATGAAGTTTCCTCAAATAAACTAAAAATGGAACTCCCATTTGACCCAGTGATCCCACTTCTAGAAATATATAGCAAGAAACTAGAAACATGAATCAGAAAGGATATATGCACCTCTATGTTCATAGCAGCACAATTCACCATAGCTAAGATTTGGAAACTGCCTAAGTGCCCACCAGCATGAGTAGATGAAAATACTGTGGTATATCTACACAATGGAATACTACGCTGCATTATAAAAGAACTTATATACTTACCATTTGCAACAGCATGGATGGAACTAGAGAGCATTATGCTAAGTGAAATAAGCCAGTCAGAGATAGGCAAATAACACCAATCTCACTCATTTGTGGAATATAATGAAGAACATAAACTGATGAACAAGGACAAATCTAGAGACAGAGAAGCATTGATCAGACTGCCAGACCTCAGAGGGAAGATAGGGGAGGGTGAGGGAAAGGAGGAGAGATCAACCAAAGGACATATATGCATGAATATAAGCCTACCCAATGGATATGAACACCAGGGGGTGAAGATATAAGTGTGGGGTTGGTTGGGGGTTTAATGGAGGGATGAGGACACATATATAATATCTTAATCAGTAAAGAAAATTTAAAAAATAAATAAATATTCCATTGGGCATGTTGTGGTAAATACCTGCTGTCTGTAAGAGTTTACTAATAAGTGTCTTTGAGACAGCTGTTTACCTTCATTATCATGTCCTCTGGTTTCTCATTTACCTTTCCTCCACAAACTCAACATTTCACCACTCTCTCAAAGCCACTATAGAATTAAAGGTTTCTAATATTGAGTCAGGAAAACCACATAAAATTATGCTATTCCTCATTTTTTATATTGATATATTTTAATTTTCTATTTGTGTGTGTAAACATCATAAGGCAAGATACTGATTTTGTTGATTCTTGATTTCTATAAAATTCTTTCACTCACTGGATACTCCATAAACATTTTATTTTTATTAATAAATTAATTTGTAAAACAAATACTACCGTATTTTCCAGCGTATAAGACGACTCCCTAATTTTACAGTTAAAACATAGGTTTAGGCCTATATTCACTGTATAAGACTACCCCTCACTTCCGAGGCAACACCAGTTCATTTTTTAATAGACCGCCTAACTGACTCTGGCCATTCTGAGCAGGCTTTTTACTAGAACACAGTGTAGCTTCCTCGGGTACAGAACATGTATAATTTGCAGCATAAAAAGCCTGCTTGGATTGGCTGAGTTAGAGAGGCGGTTCGAGCAGCCTTGCAGTGATTGGTGAGGGATCGAGTTGGAAAATTCGTTTAGCGGCATATTAAGACGTTTTTTCGGGATATACTCGGTGTATAAGACGACCCCCAATTTTCGGTTGACTTTTTTTCATTTCAAATGTCGTCTTATGCGCCAGAAAATACGAAACTAAAAATTGGGGGGAAAAACTGCTATCATTTTCACCTTAAAATACATAAGTACTTATAAATTGGATGTTGTATATTTTGGTTTATGTGATACTGACAGTGATGAAAGAAGGTGAGGAATAAATTATAGGAAATAAGACAATATCTATGATTTTTAGATATAAGAGGAGAAACTAATTAAAAAGGGAATTGATACTGCCTAGTTTTTCCATAATGCAAAATAATTAGCTTAATTAAAAAATTAAAAATAAAAAAGTACAAAGTTAAAGGTAAGAACTAAATAAGATTACTGAACTTATAAATTACCTTATAATTAATTTGATACAAATATCAAGTCATTTAATAGGAACAAAGAGTTTCATGCATTTATGTATAGCAATTATAACATTCTGAAAATTAAACTCACATTTATAATTATAATGTAAGTGAATTAAAGGCAATAATCCAGGAAATAAGTTATCTATACATATTCTACAGAGTATAAAAAATTCTTAAAAGAAAAAAATCTTAAATGTTAATTCACCTTACATTTGCAAACATGTACATTGGCACACTTGCTTTTATATAATTAAAAATAATGACTGAGCTTGGCCCGTGGTGCTCAGTGGTTGAACCTGGTCAGGGCACATGTCCAGGTTCTGGGCTTGATCCCTAGTGTGGGGCGTGCAAGAGACGTGGACCAATGATTCTCATCATTGATGTTTCTGTCTCTGTTTCTCCCTCTCATTTCCTCTCTGAAATCAATAAAAATGATGTATTTTAAAAAATAATAATGACAGAGCAATTTTAATCATTTTATACTGCAAACGAAGGGCTACTCATGAAAAGGAGAACAAAGGAATACAAACATTCAGGAAAGACCTTCCACATTTTAATAAATACATTTTAATAAATTATTATAATCCTTGCATTCACTCCCTACAGTTTTTGTTGATTATAGAACAAAGAAACCACATATCTATCTATTAAGGTACAACTTATTTACAATGACTTCTGGAAAGCAATGTGTCTGAACAACTCCGGGAGAAGAGGGCTAATCCAAATACAACATTGGTCTGGTGAATCAGGAAAAATAAAACCTTTCCTGTTGATAATATAAACATGATAATTTAAATCCCCAATGGAATATAAGTAAATATTTTTCATCCCCCAAAGTCAAAAGCAGGTAGAAAAGCTGGAAGATGGGAAAAAATAGACTAAAATCAGAAACATGTATATCTCCAGAACTATCCTGCAGCTCAGGCAAATTGCAATCAAGGCCCTTCTTCAAAATGACTGCCCGCAGGAGAGCGAAGTGGGCTGTGGGTGCAGGAAGAGAGCAGAGTCCTCAGCCACACAATGCAGGAGTGATTGTTTTCCCACAATGTTTCCGATCTAACTCCCACCGCAACACCCAGCATAGCCCAGGGTTGTGCCAGATGCTGTGACAAAATCATTTGACATTGAATTCCTGGAATATGGAGTAGACTTTTAAAAGACAACACACTGATATCTAGAACCTGCACACTTTTATGATGAAAAGGAAGAAGAAAAAAAAAAAGCAAAAATAGTGACTTTTGTGATTCTCTCTTTAAGGATCCCATTTGAAATCTGAGAAGTGTTTTGTAAAAATGAAATAAGACCAGCTAGAATAGAGTGAAGATTTAAATGACTTAGTAGGAAAAGAGAGCATTAGTTTGTCACATACAGACTACATGACATGGATCACTGAAAATTCAGTCATAAATGGGGAAAGTGTGAGAGAAAGAGAAAAGTAGGTTGGATTTTTGAGTTTGTTATAAAGCAACTGTCCAGTGGATTGGGACTTCTACAGAGTGAGCTCAATGGCAAGCCATTTGTTAGGAAAACGTTTGTTAGAAAAAACTGAAAAATGCTTAGATTATAAATGGACCAATTAGATTTTTTTTCACTACCTCTCATTTCTCACAAAGCACCCCTGCTGGGTCAGCCCTGAGGTCCAGAAGGTTATTGTTTAGTTTCATTGAGATTTTGAAGTCATGCTAAATGATAAAAGAGAATTTGTGTTCATTTTATCCAGTAATGTGTTAAAATTGCATGCCAAGTAAAACATTGATTTGTTACAATGATTACAAAGCTGCCCTTTTCAAATACAGGCAGTATTTTAAGCACTATATAGTAACCCTCTGTGAGACTTAGTTTATTTTTCTAAAAGATGGAAAATTACTAAGTAATGCTTCCTTTTTGCAAAAATCTCTGGTCAAATAACTAATTACAAATATGTTCTAATCTGATAAAAGCATAGATTAGAATTACATTAAAAAGTAATGTTCTGTCCATTCTCTCAGACTTTTGAGAAGACAATAGACAAAGGCAGGGATAAAACAATGATTCTTCACAACATATAAACTAAGAGTTATAGAACAATATCATTGTGTGAGAATCAAGGCCATGTTAATAATTTCTATTTATTGAGATCTTAGTAAGTATATAAAAGCTGCTAGTTCTTATTATACACCCAATGCTGTGGTTAATGCTTTCAAATTATATTTCATCAATCCCAGTAATAACTCTATGGGAACAGATATGCTTATCCCCATTTTCCAGATAAGCAAACTGGGGCTGCAAACATTTAATAACAGATTTAGGTTTACACAACTAATAAATGGTGAGAAAAGTATTTGGGTTTAGATAAGCTTGTCTTCAAATTTATTCTCCCATCTACTCAGCTATGCTTTTTTTTTATTATTATTCTAATACTCATTTTCTTCAGGCTTAGAGTAGGATGTAGTTCTCAGGTTGCTGCTTTGTAAGGGTCTATTAAACAGTGAGAACCTCAAAACAAGGTTTAATCAAACACCTAAAATTGTGTCTATCTGTAACTCTTTGGAAATATGAATGAACCAAATAAAGAGATGAATTTCTACATGAATAAAGTACCAGTGAAACAAAACAATGATATATTGTTGTTTTGTTATTCATATTAAGAATGAAGAAAATCATTGAAATCAGTGGGCAGCTGGGGAGAATTATCAGCATAAAAAAATAGGTGATATGATTTCAAAACTTTATCAGGACACACATTATAATAAGAAAATAATAATATTTCTAAAGCTGGTAACATTTTCAAATGTTGAGTGGGTTAAGTCAAGCCTAATAAAAATTAAATCAAAAAATATTTCAAAATATCCTATGTAACAGCTTTGTCTTGGTATACTATGAATGGTAAAGGATATAAAACATGGTTCCTATCAAAAAGCTCATATTGCAACTGAGGAGATGAAAAACATGAAAATAAAGGTTGTGAGAAAAACCAAGATGGCGGCATAGGATAGACACCTGAATGCAGCCTACCACAACAAATTTGAATTTAGAACTGGAAAACAGGGGAAACATCCCCCTGAAGTGCCAGAAGGCTGGCTGAGAGGAGGCTCTGCCATCTGGGAAGGAGAGAGAAGGTACACTGACCCTCAGGAACTGTGAAGGTGCAGAGAACTGTGCTCAAGAAAAGGAGGCCACCTGACTTTGCTGCCTGCTTGCTTGTGGAGTGCGGGGAGGGCGGGCCAAGTTCGCTACTGGCTTACTCCCTGTGTGCAGAGGGGGCGGACAGCTAATGCGCGGCTAGCTTTCTTGTTAGGGAGGAAAACAGAACCACCCTATTGCTCTGATAGACAGCCCCAGACAGGGAAAGGCCAGAATGTCAGGCAGTGAGCAGAGATCTCTTGGAGGTGTGTGAAGCCAGTGGCCATTACTGTGGGACTCAGAAACCAGATCTTCATAGGGAGGGGCTGACTAAAGCTTGTCTGCACCACCCCAAAACTCTGCACCATTCAAGCGAAGCACAGAAGCCCTTCCAGTGGCTAGCTTTCTCATTCACCGTGAATAGGACTCTCCTAGAGAGGTACAGAGAAGAATCCAAAGCTTGTCTGATCCTATACCAAAGAGGTGTGTGCGCCTACAACCAATCTTGCGGGATTCACCAAGCCAAGCTGTGCCACCCAGAGGCTCTGCCCCATCCAAGCCAAATATAGAAACCCTCCTAGCTGAGACACTTCTGATCCTCATAGCCAATTCGCTTGGAGATCAACACTTCCCAGTGATACCAACAACAAGCAAGGCTTAACAACAAGACTGCACACACAGCCCACAAAGGGTTACACCAAGAGTGTCCACCTCAGGTAACTTGGAGGCTGACCCACTGAACCATATAGGACACATTAGCACATAAAGCCACCCTACCAGGGAAGCTATGAAAATGCCGAGACAGGGAAAGAGATCACAAACAAAAGAAATGGAGGATAAGAAGCGATTGGATATAGAGTTCAAAACCACATGTATTAGGTTTTTAAAGCAATCCTAGAAAAGGCAGATAAAATAAACAAGATCTATGAGGATATGAAAAGAGATCAACTAGAAATAAAGAATACATTGTCTGAAAAAAAATATATATTATAAAGAGTCCTAAAAACAGATTGGAAGATTGCTAGAATCAAGTCAAATATTTAGAACACAAAGAGCCAGAGGACACTCCTCCATAGATGCAAGAAGATAAGAGAATCCAGAAAGTTGAAGGTAGTGTAAGAAACCTCTGGGACAATTTCAAATGAATCAACATCAGAATTATGGGGGTCCCAGAAGAAGAGCGAGAAAGATACCGAAAGAATACTGGAAGAAATAGTGATAGAAAACTTCCCCCACCTGGGGAAAAAAATAGACTTACAAGTCCAGGAAACACACAGGACCCCAAACAAAAGGAATCCAAAGAGGACCACACCAAGGCACACCATAATTAAATTCCAAGAGCAAAAGACAAAGAGAGAATATTAAAAACAGCAAGAGAAAAGCAGGCAGTTACCTATAAAGGAGCACCCATACAATTGTCAGCTGATTTCTCAACAGAAACCATGCAGGCCAGAGGGGAATGGCAAGAAATATTCAAGGTGATGAATAGCAAGAACCTACAGTCAAAAATACTCTACTAAGCAAAGCTATCACTCAGAATGAAGGCCAGTTAAAGAGCTTCACAAATAAAATAAAGCTAAAGGAGTTCACCACCATCAAAGCAGAATTATCGATATATGAATTGCTGAAAGAGGTTCTTTAGGAAGAGGAAGAAAATAAAGATAAAAATTATGAACAACAAATACATAACTATCAACAAGTGTATCTAAAAACCAAGGGAATTAAAAAATCTGATGTATAATATTAACTGGTGAATATAATAGAATCAGAGGTATGGAAGGGGAGTGGACTGACGATTCTTGGGGAAAAGGGAAGTGGGGAGTGCAGGAAGAGCCTGAACGAAAACTGTGCACCTATGGATGAGGACAATGGGGGATGGGGAAAGGGCAGAGGTTGGGGTGGGAACCTGGTGAAGGTGAGCAATGGAGGGGGAAAAATGATGAACATTTGTAATAATATGAACAAAAAAGATTTATTTAAAATTTTTAATGAATAAATAAATAAATATAAAGGTTGTGTAAGCAGCACATGCTCAATACTCCAAGATGTGTTTGAATATGCTATTGAAGATAATAGAAATAAATATTTTGAATTATGGTGTTTGCTGTTTCAATTATGGTGTTTGCTGTTAGAAATAAGTAGAGTACTTATATAAGGATAAGAGTTTGTAGACTTCTTATTTCTTTTCCTTTTCTAAGTTTAGAAGCAAAGCTTACCATAATGGCATTATTGATTTGTTACCAGTCCCAGGTAAGCCTGAGACTGCCAAACTGTAGCCTGAAACAAATCCAAGGAGCAGCATATGTGCCCAGATAGTTTAGTCTCAGCCATGGCAATGGACTGAGATCCCGAGATCCATTTCAGCAGACCACTCCAGGAATCAGTATGCCAGCAAGCCAAAACTTGTCTCATTACACAAAGACATTTTTCTTAGAGATTTTAATGGAAATGTAGTCTTTGTTTACCATAGACATAACTTACATGTTTTTATTATTGGCTTATTTTAATTCAATTTGCAACAGACTCATGGAAAATGCACTAGAGTAGAAGAGAGAACTGAATTATAATGTTAGCTCTTTCATTGACCAGTTGTTTGAATTTCTAAAAGTCACTTAACCTCTGTGAGACTCAGTTGATTTTCCTAAAAGATAGAAAGTATCTCAGGATGTAAAGATGAACATGTGAAAGCTAACATATGTTCAGAATGCCCAGTATACCTAAAAAAATATTTTTGATTACAACTTAATTTAACTTAGGCCATTGAGATGTTACCTCAAGGATGCATTATCATCATGTTTACTCTATCATCTGTAAGCATGATAATTAATAGGAGATGTGTTTGACAGTTTCTATTTCTGATGCTGTTTTATTGAAACAATCTTTACTATAACTTCTATAACAATAATATATATTTGTGAAAACTATTTATATTGATAATGAGTTGCTATAAAAAACAAAATTATAACACTCATATCTGGCACCAACTTATAGGGAAAGATAATATTTCAATTTATTCTAATATTTCCTATATCCAGGTAAGATTTTGATTTTATGGAGATAATATCTTCAATCAGAAACTGTTTCTATTTGTGATTACCTTGTTAATTATAGCAGACTAATATGGGGAGCTGGTATTTTGTGCAAATATACTCCTGTAAACCATATGACGAATGTAATTTATAGTCAATGCTATAAGAATATCAGCTACACTATAAGCAGAATTATCTTCAATAATGCTTTAAAATTGTATTTCTTTCAACTCCAGTAACAACAATTCTAGAGGAACAGATTTGTTTTCCCCATTTTCCAGATGAGCAAAGTACTGCTGCAAACATTTAATAACTGGTTCGTGTTTACACAGCCAATAAGTGGTGAGAAAAGTATTTGAGTTTGGATTTGGTTGACTCCAAAATGTATTCTTCTATCTACTCAGCTATACTTCTCTTCAGTATTCGAAGTTATCTTCAGGCTCAGAGAAGTATGTAATTCTTAAGTTATTATGCATCCTGGCAGCCTATTAAGTAGTGAGGACCTCAAAGGAAGATTCTATCTAACGCCTAAATTTATGTCTAACCCTAACGATTTGGAAATATTAATTAATTCAATAAGAGCTGCTCTTTCATGAAAGTGACATCTTTTGAGGGGAGAGGCCAGTATCTTCTGGTTGGAAAGTCTCCTGAAGTAGTTCATGTCCACATGCGCACTCAAACTCTTCTCATTTAGCATGTCTGAGAGATGATGGTTAATAGGCTCAGAATTTCAGTGTCTCAGCATGACATTTAATTTTCTCCCAGGGTGTATGTTCAAAATGGATTCTTAGGTGGCTCTGCTCCATAGCCACTCAGAGAACATCGAGAATACATGCCCTCGTTGGTCATGTATTGGGTTATTTTACTGCCATTACTATTCTAAGTTCATGCAATTATTTTTACTCTGATAATATACACAATTTAAATTTTTATTTTAATAATAATATTTTCATAAAGTATTAATGACACAATACTTTAAAGTATATATAATTTTGAGTCACATATAAAATAAATTATTCAAATAATCTAAATAATGTATATCTTACATTTTGTTAATTTTATAAGGTACAATGTTACTCCATCTTTTCAATATGCATATTTGTCCTATAACATTTAAATTTGTATTTTTATATTTAGTGATAATAAATATTTTATTTATTATTTTTAGTGAAATTAAAAAATTTGAATATATTGTACATGTTGGTTGTTCACTTCTCTTTTACTACACTGAGAAATCACAAAACTTCTCAAATCACCCTTAACAATTGTGTGTGGAAAACACACTCAACAACTTAGCACTGCAATTAGGTCGGAGAGAGCCTCCCTGGAGGAAGTAAGCAATATATCTATCATTTTCATTTGCTTATTACGAGGAGCCTGTGTAAAATTTTATGAGTGCCACGTTTGGGGAAATTTTTATATCCTTTTCCCTTTGGCAAATGACTTATTTACATATTAACTTGTTCCATGGGATTTGAGGAAAATGTAATAATAAATAGGCACTCAACTAAAGAATAAAACAGTATTGGACATGCAAATGCAGGTTTTGACTTATGGTGGTTTAGCATAATGTGTGAAAATTGGTAATGGGATTTTTCAAACTAAGAAAATTCAGTTCTGATTTTACATGCATAGACAGTACTGGACTGCATAATAAAATGAATTTCATCACCCATTTTTCTGTTTTCAATTTTTGTGAAATATGCTTCAGACTTTTTATGTGAAATTTTATATGAAAAGAAATACATACTGATTTTTTAACTTTTGTGTGTTTGAAGAAATAGAATAATAATTCTTTACATATTAACTATGAGTTATAGAACAATATCATTGTGTAAGAACCAATGTGATGTTAATAAATTCTGTTTGTTGAGAGATTAGTAGGCACATGAAAGCTACCAGCTCTTATTATATACCAAATGTTGTGCTTAATTTTGCTTGCTTTACAGATGACACAGCAAATAAGACTGTAATGCATCCTTCAGGTACCTCTCAATGGCCTAAATTAAATTGCAATCAAGAAATATTTTTAATGACCTGGCTGGTTTGGCTCAATGGATAGATTGTTGGCCTGTGGACTGAAGGGTCCCCAGTTCCATTCTGGTCAAGGGCACATGCCTAGGTTGTCAGCTGGCTCCCCAGTAGGGGATATACAGGAGGCAGCTTATCAATGATTCTCTCTCATTTATGTTTCTATCTCTCACTCTTCCTTCCTCTCTAAAATAAAAAATAAAAAAAAATTTAAAAAAAAAATTTTTAAAGGAATATTTTTAGGTATGCTGGGCATTCTGAATATATGTTTGCTTTTCTGAATATATGTTTGCTTTTACATGTTTATCATTACACTCTGTGATACTTTCTATCTTTTAGGAAAATCAACTAGTCTCACAGAGGTTAAGTGACTTTTAGAAATTCAAATAACTGGTCAATGAAAGAGCTAACATTATAATTCAGTTCTCTCTTCTACTCTAGTGCATTTTCCATGAGTCTGTTGCAAATTGAATTAAAATAAGCCAATAATAAAAACATGTAAGTTATGTCTATGGTAAACAAAGACTACATTTCCATTAAAATCTCTAAGAAAAATGTCTTTGTGTAATGAGACAAGTTTTGGCTTGCTGGCATACTGATTCCTGGAGTGGTCTGCTGAAATGGATCTCGGGATCTCAGTCCATTGCCATGGCTGAGACTAAACTATCTGGGCACATATGCTGCTCCTTGGATTTGTTTCAGGCTACAGTTTGGCAGTCTCAGGCTTACCTGGGACTGGTAACAAATCAATAATGCCATTATGGTAAGCTTTGCTTCTAAACTTAGAAAAGGAAAAGAGCTGAGACCGGTTTGGCTCAATGGATAGAGCGTCGGCTTGGAGACTGAAAGGTCCCGGGTTCGATTCTGGTCAAGGGCATGTACCTTGGTTGCGAGCATATCCCCAGTAGGGGGTGTGCAAGAGGCAGCTGATCGATGATTCTCTCTCATCGATGTTTCTAACTCTCTGTCTCTCTCCCTTCCTCTCTGTACAAAATCAATAAAATATATTTAAAAAAAAAAAAAGAAAAGGAAAAGAAATAAGAAGTCTACAAACTCTTATCCTCATATAAGTACTCTACTTATTTCTAACAGCAAACACCATAATTGAAACAGCAAACACCATAATTCAAAATATTTATTTCTATTATCTCCAATAGCATATTTACACACATCTTGGAGTATTGAGCATGTGCTGCTTACACAAACTTTATTTTCATGTCTATCATCTCCTCAGTTGCAATATGAGCTTTTTGTTAAGAACCATGTTTTACATCCTTTACCATTCATAGCATACCAAGACAAAGCTGTTACATAGGATATTTTGAAATACTTTCTGATTTAATTTTTATTTGACTTATTAGGCTTGACTTAACCCACTCAACATTTGAAAATGCTACCAACTTTAGAAATATTGTTATTTCCTTATCATAATGTGTGTCCTGATAAAGTTTTTGAAATCATGTATTTTTTTCCAGTGAGTATTCTTCCCAATTGCAGACTAATTTCAAGAATTTTCTTTATTCTTAATTTGAATAATGAAGCCACAATATATGACTGTTTTGTTTCACTAGTACTTTATTCATGTAACAATTTATAAACTTTTCTAAAAAATGGATTCTGTTAATTTACCAAAACTTTTATACATCTCTTCAGATTTAATTTTCTTTAAACAACTCACTTCTGACTTCTAAAATTATATTTTATTGCATGTTTTAAGTACTGTATTTATACATTTTCAAGTCAGTAGTTACATTTTCTTTCACTTAATGTCTGCATGTTTATTTATAAACCTTTTTCTACAATTGTATTTTAGGCATAAGCTGTGAACAAAGTACATGTATTAGAATATATTGCCCTGGAAGGGCTTCCCTTTCATTGTCTTCTTTCTATTTTATAAAACATTAAGTTATTTAAGACACAAAAATATTCAGTGATAGTTTGAAATTTCACAAGTAATGTAATATTTATGTGTTTTTTAATTTCCCCCAGACAACTTTTACCTTTAGCTCTTATATTAGGTCTATTACTCAAAATCTATTAATTTGTAAATGTAGTCTGAGGTAGAAGTCAAGATTCTTTTAAAAATATATATAGTCTCAGAGTTGTTTTCTGAAAATATACAAACATATTCTCGACCAAAAGTTAATAAAGGAATATTTTTCTATAAATTTGACTAGCGATCCTTTTTCATTTTTTGCCCAAATGATTTTCCTCTGGCTTGTTTTGACACCATGTATGTTTTTCATGGGTGTCTTGCCATAAGATTACAATTAATTTTCTAAAGAACAAATTTTCTAGATGTAATTTACTTTCAGGATATTTTCCTTACATGATATTCTTCTACTTTTCCCCGCTTTTGATTTAAATATTAGGAGGGTTTTGAAATTTAAAAAAAATATATTTTATTGATTTTTCACAGAGAGAAAGGGAGAGGGATAGGGAGCTAAAACGTCAATGAGAGAGAAACATCAACCAGCTGCCCCCTGCACACCCCCACGGAGGACGTGCCCGCAGCCAGTGTACATGCCCCTGACCAGAATCGAACCTGGGACCCTTCAGTCCACAGACCGACACTCCATCCACTGAGCCAAACCTGTTTCCTCAGCTTTTGAAAATTTTATAATGTAGTCTTGATAGCTTTTAAATTTTAATTTTTTGCACTATAATATGACTGCTTTAGGTTCATTTCCTGTTGTGAGATTTTATCCTGAGATGAACTACCAATAAAAATTTTAGTTAACACTTTAGGAACAGCTTTTTGTCCAGTGCAATTAGTTTTTCTAGGATATTCGCTTATTTCAATTAGCCAATTTAAATTAGCCTGAAAACTTTTACTGTCAAATTTATTACTCTAAAACAATCTTATTTTATATGTAAATATTAGGGGAATTTTTTTTTAAATATTTTATTGATTTTTCACAGAGAGGAAGGGAGAGGGATAGGCCTCTTGAGTAGGCCCTGAGCAATCCTGGTAGTATGCTGAATTTAGATATCAAAAACCCTCTTCCCACACCTGTTTGCAAGACAACTTCAAGACTTTGTGGATTCTAGCAACAGAGAGGCATTGACAGGACTACTCCAACCATGAAGACAGAAGAGAAGCAGTCCAGAGATGGAAGATGCTGACAATGCCTTGCCATAATAGCAGTCAGCAGCTGTGTATCACTGCAGGTTGCCCAGGACCAAACCAGAGAGGGTTGGACCTGCATTACCACCATTTGCCCACCATCCAGAACTGAAATGTCATTGCTGACATGTACACATAAAGAACTGTTGGACATTGAAATTGGGTCTCAAAAGAACTGGTGGCCCAGAAAGAAACTCTCTACAGACTGATGCATATGCCTTTCAGCATAACAATTATTGTTTGTCTCATTTTTTATTCTTATAAGCATATTTCCAGTAGAACATGATCTCACTCATCTATCCCTATACCTTCATTCTCTGTTGTCTTTTGATCTGAAGTGAGTATCTCATAGACAATATATGTAAGGATCTTGTTTTGTTATATAATCAGCCAATGTGCTTCTTTTGATTGGAGCATTTAGTCCATTTGCATGTAAAATAATTGTTAATAGGTATATACTAATTGCTATTTTATTATTCATATTTTTTATATTGTTATTTTTCTTCTTTCCTTAAAAAGACCCTTTAACGTTCTTGTAATACTAGTTTAAACAGGCATTCAGACACCCCCTTCACAATCTCGGACTGCTGGCTCCCAACTGCTCACCTGCCCACCTTCCTGATTGCTCCTAACCGCTTCTACCTGCCAGCCTAACCACTGCCCTGCCAGCCTGATTGCCCCTAACTGCCATCCCCTGCAGGCTTGATCACCCCCAACTGCCCTCCCTTGCAGGCCTTGTGCCTCCCAACTACCCTCCCGTGCTGGCCATCTTGTGTCCACATGGGGGCAGCCATCTTTGACCACATGGGGGCAGCCATCTTGTGTGTTGGAGTGATGTTCAATCTGCATATCACTCTTTTATTAGATAGGATAGAGGCCTGGTGCATGGGTGGGGGCCAGCTGATTTGCCCTGGGTGGGGGTTCCCTTGGGCTGTGGGGTGGCCTGGACAAGGGCCCTGTGGTGATTTGCAGGGGGCCCACCTCCTGGCAACCCAAGGGGAAGCCCTGGTGTCTGGGATTTATTTATCTTCTATCATTGAAACTTTGTAGCCTAGAGTGGAGGCAGGGCCTGCCAAGGCAGGCAAGAAGCTTTGCTTCCTCTCTCGCTGGGAGAAACCCAAGTCTCCTGCTTGCTCCAGCTTTGTGACAGCCATCATATTTGTTGGGTTAATTTGCACACTGGCTCCTGATTAGCTGATAGGCATGGCTTATGGGTGTATTGGAGGTACATCAATTTGCATGTTTCTCTTTTATTAGATAGGATGGGAATCCTCAGGCTAAAAGTATTATTGTCAAATTATACTCAGTTCAGTGAAACCCCTCATTCACCTTACAAAAACAAAAGCATAACGCTCTGACTGTAAGCATCCTCAAACGAAAATATCTAGTGAAATTTCAGAACAAAAAAAAACCCTCTAAAATGAATTCATAATATGAAATTACAAAACATGCAAAATTACAAAACATGTTTTTTTAACCGTTGCCAAATGGCTTAAACAATACTAATCATATCACCTCACCATTTGTATAGTCACAAATTCAGTGCAGAGAGCATGGTTAGTAGACATGTTGGTTTTGGTATGAGCTGGAAGGCTTGAGGGCAACTAGCTGAAATTGTTTGAAGAGTCATCTTAGTTTGTCCAGATTGTTATGACCAGGCTTGTGGTTCAAGATCATGGTGCCAGCATACTTGGTGTTTAGTGAGAGCCCATGTTCTAGATGGCATCTTCTCCCTGTATCCTCACATAATGAAAGGAGCAAGGGAACTTTGTGGGGCCTTTTTAATAAAGGCACTAATCTCATTTAATCTCATTTATATGTACTCAACCCGTATGATCTAATCGCCTCCTATAGCCTCCACATCCTAATATCATCACCTTGAGCATTAGGTTTTGAACATATGAATTTTAGAGGACACAAACATTCAGAGCATAGGAACTTCATTGGGGTTTGAAAAGCTGCTTCCAAGGTGGCTAACTCACCTAGCTGGCAAATTGGTATTGGCTTTTGGCAGGAAGCCTTCTATATGGTCTTCTCTATAAGGCTGCCTAACTGTCCTCACAACATGGTAGCTAGATGTCCCCAGAAAGAATGATGTAAGACACCAAGAAGGAGGCTGTAATGTCTTTAATGATCAAACCTGGTAAATCACACATTGTCACTTTGGTACTCACATTGATCAATTCCTTTAAATGGGGAGGAGATCAACACAAGAGTGTCACCAACCGGAGGTCATTTATCAGGGAAATCTTCAAGGTTGGCTATCAAAGATACTGTAGTGGATTTTATTATACCTCATTAATTAAGGTAGAATTATGTTCCCCAGAATTCCCCTCTCAACCTAGTTTTGTGTTGGTGATAGCTCAGAGAGAGGATTGAATGGGAATTGGGAGGGTGAAGTGAAACAGGAGCTATAGTCTTTTTACTCTCAGGTCAGTGCTGAGCACAAGGTACTATTGCTGCTCATATAGGTTGTTGTTTATTGGCTGTCTCACTTACTGAAGGAAGACAATAACTAGGTTCACATTAATGCCACACCTGCCAGATTCCCCAGTCAGCATCTCTGGTTCTGAATGAGGTACTCTTTAGCAGGTACTAGCTCCTCTTGCAAATCATCACAGCTTTGATTTTGGAGACTTGGAAGCAGTGAAAGGCTGACCTGGAATCCAGTTTTTCCTGATAGATTCTGGCTTATCCTTGCAGGTATTGGTTTGTCCTTGCTTTCCCATTTCACACCCATCTTTTCATCCTCCATGCATGTCCTAATGACTTCAGGCTCAGCACTAGACACAGAAACAATAACCTCACAAAAACTATTTAACCAACTCCCACAAATATATAAGGACAAATTCCTATAATGAATCCCTTATTATATACAAATCTGATAGTTTTGTGTGTTTTTTGTTTTTTCAGATCACACTGTGACTGACACCAAGACTATTAAATAAGTGGCTTTAAATTGAATAAACCAGAAAAGAATAAATCAATTACTATAAGAAATAAGATGGCATAAAAAAAATTCATATATTTGGAAAGAGGTAAAAAAGAGACTGTAAAAATGAGAAGTACTGTATTTTTCGGACCATAAGACGCACTTTTTTCCCCCCAGAAGTGGGGGGGAAAAGTCCCTGCGTCTTATGGTCCAAATATAGCCTACACATATACTTTTAGAAAAAAGTTTTTTTACTTGCCCGGCTCTGTGTGGTCTCTGTGTGCTTGCCCGGCTCTAAAATGGTTCTAAATGCTGCTGTTTACTTTACAGGGTTGATTACATGTGTTTATGACTGTGATGTTGGGTTTTAATGCACATAAAATATTTTAGGACACTATTTGTTTCAGAATCTTTTTTTCTTCATTTCCCTTCTCTAAAAACTGGTGTGTCTTATGGTCCGAAAAATACGGTATGTTAAATTTAAAAAAAAACAACATCTTCCAATATAAGGGGTTTATTACTTAGAAATACGCTCTGACAGAATATAGAAGACGGTAACAAAATTTCAAAGAAATAGTAGTTCAAATAAGATAGATGTTTATTTTTCTTTCATAAATACAAGCCACTCAGGGCTCCTGTGGTTGTAAGGCATTTCCTTATTGTCAGAAAATCAGAATTCTTTTTGTAACATCCTCAGTAAGTTTTTATGTCTGTGCCCAGCATGGCTGCTCCACAACCTGCCATCACATCTGCACCCCACTGTGCCCCAATGGTGAAGAAAAATAGGAGGGCCCACTCTTCTCCTTCCAGAAGTTGTACACATCAATTTTCCTTATGTCCCATCAATTGGACCATAAGTACTTGCATGGAAGCTAGGAAATAGGTAGGTGGACAATTTTAATCTAAAATTGTATTACTACAAAGAGGAATATGGATATTGAGAGAACAAGCTCTAGTTGCTGATACACTGGTTATAAAGTAGTTAAGACTTCCCAGAAGACCATTAATTAACAATGATAAAAAGCTGAGGATTTCACAGAGACTAAAAAAAGTTTGAGAAAAAAAGGTGGGCAAAAAGGCAAAGATTAAAATAGAATAATTGCAAAAAATAAAAGGGTAAATATCATGAATTTTTCAAAACTGATAAACATAAATGATTTAAGAAGCACACTGAATCTGGAGTGAGAAAATAAAATTATATATATATATAATAAATATTAATTTTAATAAATTGAAACATCAGCAGAACTTTTGTAAAAAATGAAAAGCTGATTCTAAATTTTTTATGTAATTAAAACAACTTTGAATAGTCAAAGCAATTTCAAAAATTAAGAGAAACAGGAATGTTAAAGAACATATGATAACTGATTTTAAGACTTATTATGAGC
Source organism: Pipistrellus kuhlii (assembly GCF_014108245.1). Classification (NCBI taxonomy): domain Eukaryota; kingdom Metazoa; phylum Chordata; class Mammalia; order Chiroptera; family Vespertilionidae; genus Pipistrellus; species Pipistrellus kuhlii. The sequence goes on from NW_023425404.1 coordinate 96,784,651, forward strand.
TACAGTGATGAAGGGAGTGGAATTTTGGAACAAGGACAAATATTATATTTTGATGTAATGGAACAAAATAGAATCCAAAAACCTATCAAATTGGCTAATGTAATTCAATGGGGGAAAGAATGGCACGGGAATAACTGGATATCTCTCTCTCTCTCTCTCTCTCCATATATATATATATATATATATATATATATATATATATATATATATATATAATATATCTATATATCAATATATATATTTTATATATCTATATATCAATATAGATATATATAGATATATAAAATATATATATAGATATATAAAATATATATATATATATATATATATATATATATATATATATATATATATAAAATCTCTTACATTACAAAGAATAAAGACTGCCAAGTCAGTGAAATTTAGGAGTTCAATGGTTTGGGCTTCAAAGGACATCTACAAGGTAAAGAAAAAAATCAGTGCTTATTGCTTTTCTCATCAACAAAGAAGAAGTGCAACATTAAGTAGTCCCTTTCAGATACAGAAGGCAACATATTCCACATCTCAGGATGCTGTTCCTAAGCATTTATTAGATATTAAAAAATGTTCACATTCTACCATTGTATGCTAATATGGAAGAAATAAAACCTTAGTGAGCATGGTACTTAGGTGGTGAGAGGGAGACTATACTAGATTTCAGTAGTATGGGCTTCCTCACCCCAACACTAAACTATCAGTACTGTACAATATCTATAGACATACAGAAACAAACACCAATACCTCTTGAAAGCAATATCTTATCTAATAAAAGAGTAATATGCAAATTGACTATACCTCCTGTATAACCACAAACAACTCCCACCAGCCATGCTCACTAACCAGTCAGAGCGTGTATGCAAATTAACCCCAACCAAGATGGCTGCAGCCACAGAGAGCAGGAGGGAGGCTTGGGATTCCCAGGCAATGGAGGAAGCCAAGATTTCCACACACCCTGGCAGGCCTAAGCCTCCACTCAAGGATACAAAGTTTCAATTATAGAAGATAAATAAATCCCAAAAGAAATGGCTGCGGCCACAAAGGGAGCAGAAGGCTTAACTCTGCTCCAGGCTACAAAGTTTCAATTGTAGAAGGTAAATTCCAGATACCAGAGCCTCCACTTGTGTCACCAGGGGTGTGGCTGGCCAGCAAACCACCAATGGCCCCTCACCCAGGCAGCCCCATGCCCCAAGGGAACCCTCACCCTGATCCGGGACACCCTTCAGGGCAAACCAGCTGGCCCCCACCCATGCACCAGGCCTCTATCCTATCTATAATAATAAAAGAGTTATATGCAGATTGACCATCACTCCAGCACACCAGAAGGCTGCCCCCATGTGGTCAAAGATCCTGCCCCCATGTGGACACAAGATAGCCACCACAAGATGGCCAGCAGGAGAGAGCAATTGGGAAGGACTAGACCTGCAAAGGAGGGCAGTTGAGGGCAATTAGGCAAGCAAGAGAGGGCAGTTGGGGGTGCTCAAGCCTGCAGGGAGAGCAGTTAGTGGTGGCCTGCAGGGGAGCAGTTACACATCAATCAGGCTGGCAGCGGAGTGGTTAGGGGGTTATCAGGCTGACAGACAGAAGCAGTTAGGGGCAATCAGGAAGGCAGACAGGCTAGCAGTTGGGAGCCAGCAGTCCTGGATTGTGAGAGGGATCCCAGATTAGAGAAGGTACAGGCTGCGCTGAGGGATACCACCACCCTTTCCCCCATCCCCTGTGCACAAATTTTGTACACTGGGCTTCTAGTCTATAATAATAAAAGTATAATATGCAAATAGACCAAACAACAGAACAGCAGAATGACTGTCTGGATGATCATGTTATGACATGCGCTGGCTCCAGGCCAGCTAAGGTGGGTTTGATGTGATTGCTTGTGGGGGGGAGGGGCTGCCATCACCCCACAATTTCCCTGCAGAGGCCACTGGTTGGCGGGAAGATCAATCAAGGGGAGGAGGGAGATGGCAGTGAACAAAGTGCCAGCCCAAGGTAGGTGAGGGCAGGGGGCAGGGCTGGCTGCTGGCAGCCAGGGGAACCCTGGGTGTTGGCAACCAAAGGGAAGCCCAGGTCCCAGCAGCTGGGGAAAGGAAGGCCTACCCTTGCACAAATTTTGTGCATCAGGTCTCTAGTTCTATATAAAGACTAATCAGTCACTTGCTGCTGGCAGGATAGAAAAATGGCATGACCAATTAACATTTTAAATGAAGTGCTTAACTCAGATATAAAATCGTACTTGTGAAATGCGGAAACTAAACTAAAATGGGATGTTTTTTCCTCTGGGCAGGATGCAAAGGTGATTTCCTGGGTTCTTGTTTAGTAGGTGGATTTAAAGATTGAATCCAGAGACAAAAGGTAGTATAGGAAAAGGTAGAAATTTATTGGGAAACAAGCACAGAGGCCACATGGGCAGAGGGAGAGAAACCCACCAAGTCCCTCTTTCCTAAGGTTTATAAAGACTGTAGTTCTTTGTGTCTTGATATCCCCTCTGATATTCCCACTATAACAGCTTCAGAGCTCAAATCCCACATGGGGTTTCCCTTTCTCTCCCTTTTGTTTTTCTATTCCCTGTCACTTTCCTCTTTATTCTGTGAATGAGTGGCTTCCTCTCCTTTTATTCTGTAAATGTATCCCTTTTGGCAGCTCCCAGCTCCCTTGTTCTGTGAATACATGCCTTTTGCCAGCTCCCTTATTCTGTGAATTTATGCCTCTGGCATTTCCCAGCTTTGTAGCCCTGAGGTTTTTTTCCCATGGAACCCCTGATTCCTAAAACTTCCTAAATCTGCATATTTACCCATAAAAACTCCTTTCATAAATATGGGATGTCATTATTAGTATGCGTAGTTATTCTAAATCAACAATGATAATATGATTTTTGCCGGGAGCCATAAGGAAAAAGTCCGGTCTCACTTCCTGGTCAGTTCCACTTCCTGGTTGAGCAAGAGCGACAAAAAGCCCACTCGCGCCAAAACTGTTATCCCTCCCACATTGGAATAGCCAACCAGCTAAGAACAAGTACCCACTACCCAGCCAATCACCTTGTGACAATCCCCCCCTTTTCCTACCCCTCCCCTCCCAGCCTGAGAGCTTATAAACCATTGTTCTTGAATAAAATTTTGAGGCTTGATCAGAACCCTGTCTTGCCTCAGTTCTTCGCGTTCCTTGTTTGCTTCATTCTCTTAGGTGGTTTCCACGTGCCCTCGTTATTGCCCCGCAGGTCAGGGCAGATTTTGTGCTTCAAAATGGTAGGATGCCTGAAAATCAAGATCTTAACTCACTTAATATCACACCAGTTACGCATTGAGGAATTTGAGCCTCCAGAACCAATAATTCTGGACTCTATGGGTGTAGAAGTTCTAATTGACAAAGGTACAACTTATGGACCTCAATAGACTTCAGCTATGGCTTCTTCCTGAGTACTGCAGGCATTTTCCCCCCAAGGAGCCAACTGAGGCTAATTTATCTAAACTTCAGGAAAAGTTAGAGCTCTTGTCAAAGATGTGAGCAGATAGAAATATGTTTAACTATTTTCTGAGTTTCTTGCTACTCCTTTGCCAATTTTGAGAGTAAGTGTAATAATACAACAGACATGGCCTGTACAGGGCTACAGAATCCATGGTGACACAGGTCTGAATCATCCAAATCTAGCCTACCCAGACCAACAGGTCCTATTTAAGACTACGGGGATGCAAAAGGGTAGCTGCAAAGCGTCCTTGTCAACTCAGACTCCTATAACAAAATATAAAAGACTGGGTGGCTTAAAGAACAACACATCTATTTCTCATGGTTGTGGAGGGCCCCCAGTGAGGTCCCTTTCCTGGGTTATCGGAAACCTGACTTCTTACTACGTATGTCCTCACAAGATGGGGGTTAGATGTAATGGAGAGAAGGAATAGGGAGAAAAAGAGAGCACTCTGGTATCTCTTTCTCTCTTTATTAGGCTATTAATGGCATCATAACATTACCTCATCTGAACCTAATTATCTCCCAAAGGCCCCACCCCCAAATACCATCACACTGAGATATTTGGAGTTTCAACACGAATTTTAGAAAAACAAATATTCAGTCCATGATAATGAGGGTGATTATGAGTATCAATTGAAACCTCAAGCTCTACTACAAAATTGATAACTGTGTTTCCTTCCTCTAAACAATTTCGATCAGAAAAAAAAACAATCAGAATCATAAAGAAGCTGCTGCTTTCAATACATATGTGAAAGTTGACTCAAGTAGAATGAATTTTAAAATTCATTGGGTATTCTAAATTCTAAATTATACATTGTGTTTCATCCCTTTACTAAACTAATTATGATTCTGTGAGCTGCTGGAGTGCTGCTGGCTGGTAGAACAACCTCACCAGAAGTTCCTCCCTCCACAAGCATCCAACAATGTGGATGCAGGGCTATGAAGTTCTGGCGCAATCACATCATCTCTTAACTCTGAAAGGCCATCCAGTTCCAGAACTCTGTGGGACTTACTGAAGCCTTTATTGTGAAAGGACCAGAACCCAACTTCTTTGTCTTCCAATCCTTCCCCTTCTCCTGTAGGTGTTAATTTCAAGAATGCTACCTAATCAACATACTGTGCCAAATTTCACTTGGAGTCTGTGTCCCAGGGAGCATGGTCTGCAACATCAAAAACTTGAAAACAAACAAAAGAGAATTAACAAAGCAATAAATTCTTTCTTTGAAATGATGAACTAAAGTGATAGACTCTAGAAAAATTAATCAATGAATGCAGAAAGCACAAACTTTAAATATCAGGGACGAAAAATGAACATCTTAGAGTTCCTGAAAGTTAAAGTTATAAAAGAGAATATTATGGACAACTTTGTTCCAATAAAATCACAAATTTTGCTAAGCATTTATTTTTTAAAGAGCACAACTTAGCAAAAATAGTCATTAGAAGAAATAGAACCATGAAAAACATTACTAAAAATTCAAAACAAAAAAAATGAACAAATACATATACATAACTAACCAAAATTTACAAAGAAGAATTCAAATATATAAGTCATAGAACCATAATTTAAAGATCTTCCCAGTAAGGAAACAAGATGTTCAATGGTTTTATAGTGAAGTTTACCAAAATTGTAAGGAATAAATCACTTAATTTCTATACAAAATTCTTGAGGGAGGAAAATTAAAGAATTCTTTCCAAGTCCTTTTGAGTCTAGTATAACATTGGATTAAATAATATATCCTATATAATAAAAGGCTAATATGCAAATAGACCAAATGATGGAAAAACCGGAACAACCAAATAACCAAACAACTGGTCGCTATGACATGCGGCCACAATTCCACCTGGCACTTGCACCTGCTGCTGGCACTGGACTTCCTCACACCTGATGCCAGCATCAGAGCTGCTGTTCACACCTGCTGCCTAGGCCCAGCACTGGTCCCAATCATTCAGTGTAATCAGCGGGTACGAGCAGTAGCTGCTGGCCCTGATAGGCCCAGAAGGCTTCTCCACCTTCCTCTGCTCCTGAGCGGCAATTGGGGCATTATCCACTGCTTGCACCTGCAACTGATGTTGGAGATGGGCCCAATTGCTCTGCACTGTCAACGGGTGCAAGTGGGGCCAGTGCCTTCAGTTGATGGGAACTGTGGTGGGAGCAAGCTGCTGGCAGACAGGGGACCAGTGACTGTGGCAGGAGGGGCCAGGTAGAGGTGTGGAGTATGAGTCGAGACCTGCCCCTATGCCTTCTGCAGCCTTGAGGACCACACTTCCTTTCAAGGTGCATGAATTCCTGCACTGGGCCCCTAGTGATAATATAAGAAGAGGAAAAACAAGTGATTAGAGGGAAAAATCCTAAATAAAATAAAGAAAAATGTAATCCACAGTGATCCAAAAATATAATAGTGCTGCTTGTAGAATTGGGATTCTTGAGGTGTCATGATAAAAGTATCTTGTTGACCATGCATTGGAGCGTGAGGTCTGGTGGTAAGATTTATTGAAGCTGAAGTAAACAAAAAGGACTGTCCTAGGTCCAGCTCTGTCCCACTACTGAAGAAGTCCAATCTTCTCTTAATCAGTACCAGAAGAAAGGCCAGGGAGCAGAAATTCTGTGTCATTGAGTCAGTCTAGTTCAAACTCTGTCCCCATCTGGCTAGCTTGGCTTTGTTCCCTGAAGCACTATCGCTGGCACTATGTTGCTCTACACAGGATTGCACTTGGAGCTTGTACTTGTGGCCCACCTGGCTACTAGGCCAAAATGGTTTCTATGTAGAAAGAATTCATGAAACAATGGACAAACCAATATGTGTTACTAAGAGAGAGAGAGAGAGAGAGAGAGAGAGAGAGAGAGAGAGAGAGAGAGAGGGAGGGAGGGAGAGAGAAAGAGAGAAAGAGAGAGGGGGAGGGCTTTGTTATCTGGGCTTGGGATGGTACAGGTAATCTTTCAAACTAATCAATCAATTTCCCAATCCTTCATGAGCTTGTGCTGGGCCCTCCCTTAACCAATGAATTTCCAAGATCTTCTGGGTTCTGGGTCATTTTGTCTAATCTGATATTTCCCCCAGGATAGATATATTTTCCCTGGTTGGAACCTTGGCTTCTATTGCACATGGCTCGACAGAGGAATTTCTTCTGCTGTTTTTATTTCTCCCTGAGTAATCCCAAATAATGACCTGTGACATCCTTTCTGCCTACCTCAGGGATTATGTCCTGAGGGTGGAGGCTGCAATGGTCTCCTGAGAAGTTGTTTGTTTTTTTCCTCCATTTCTTTCTTTTCTGATCTGCTTCTTTGTCTCAGCATTTTTGCTGCTTCCCTGAGTTGGTAGGGTAGTTTTGTGTGCTGGTGTCCTATATGGCTCAGTGGGTCAGCCTCCTCAGTTACTTGAGGTGGACACTCTTGGTGCACCCCTTTGTGAACTGTGTGTACAGGCTTATTGTAGTTAAGTCTTGATTGTTGTTGGTATCACTGGGAGGAATTGCCCTCAAAGCCAATTGGTTGTGAGGATCAGCTGTGTCTACGCCAGGAGACCTTCTGTACTGGAAACAGCCATATACAATAGATAGAGCTAGACTTACAAAATTACAAAAGCCTCTGCGCTCTGCTAGGATGGGACGGAGTCTCAGGGATGAGCATGCAGTCTTGGCTTCCCATCAGCCTGCCCTTGCACATGCACTTCCAGACCTCTGCCTTCCACGGCTTCCCTGAGTTTCTGCCTGACAGTCGAGATTCCCCCTCTAAGAGTGTGGGTCACCAGGGGATCTTCCAGAACTGGGGTTCAGTGCAGTCGGAACAGACTCAGTACAATCAGGAACTTCCAACTCCCTCCCACTAGGGAAAACCTGCGGCAACCTATGCAGTCAGTCTTTGCGTGCACTCCTGAGCACGTGCCTCCAGACCCCTGTCTTCCACGGCTCCCCCGAGTCCATCTCCATGTGCCTTTCTCTCTGAGTATCCAGATTCCCCCTGTATGAGCCTGGGTCCATGGGGTTTCGCCCGGAACTGGGGTTCAGTACAGTTGGGGGCTTCCTTCCCCTTCCCGCCAGAGAAAGCCAGCCAGGCACTGAGCTGCCCTTCCTCTCTGCGAGTGTGTCTCTGTCCCTCAGCCCTTTGCAGCTACTCTGATTCTCTGAGAGCTTTTCTCTTTCCTTCTAGTTGTAGAATTTCCACTCAACCAGCTTTCCTGTGGTTCTGGATTATGTCTGTCCTGTCTTTTAGTTGTAGTTTTGAAATTGTGCGAGGCAGCAATTTAGGTGCTAACCTATGCCACCATCTTGGTTTCTCCCCATTCTGTTAAGTCCTATTTTAATAGAGTGTTTTATAATTATAAATTATGCAAAAATATTTGGTGAAAAATCTTATAAAGACAAGTCATTGTTTGTTTTAAGACCCAGTGTAACGCAAGAGGAATAGTTGTCTCTAAAGAACAGGGTTTTAGCCCTCATTAACCCCTACATCAAATCAAGGGGCTTAATGAAGGCTAACAATAGCATGGGAACAGATTGAACAACATAGAGAATTATATCTAGTTATAATTGATTATTGTTCAGCTTTTATTAATATTTTATATTTTGTTTCATAAGTGGAATTTGTTGATATTTTGGGATGCATGTTTTTCTGTTGGTTTTGGGCTCCGACATGGCTCCATGTGGCAATGATGATGAACTTTGATCTCCTTGTCCCTGGATTTTCCTCTTCCACTATTTGCACATGAATTTATTAGACTTCATTCCTTTCTTCACTCTATCCTTCTGCAGTAGCATCTGGGGTCTCCTTTCCCTAACACAATTCTGAGTACAGAATGGCAGACCCTAGGGAATTATGAAGTAGGCAAAGATGTTTTCTAGTACTTTTTTTTTTTTTTAAATATATACTTTATTGATTTTGTACAGAGAGGAAGGGAGAGAGATAGAGAGTTAGAAACATCGATGAGAGAGAGTCATCGATCAGCTGCCTCTTGCACACCCCCTACTGGGGATATGCCCGCAACCAAGGTACATGCCCTTGACCGGAATCGAACCCGGGACCCTTCAGTCCCCAAGCCGACACTCTATCCATTGAGCCAGACCGGTCTCGGCTCTAGTACTTTTTTATATTACTTTCATTCCCAATTATGCTTCTTTGCCACTCACCAACAATCATTTTTTAATGATATTTTACCTTTTCATGATTGCTAAACATTCAAGGAATTCGTGGAATAAACTCACTCACTGAAGTATGATGGGCTGTAATCAGCCAATTAGGCTCTACACACTGCACTGAAAGTGTGCATGTTTTATAAAAATCAAAATTTTACTAGCTAGTCCCATCTGTAACTGCGAAATGCGACAACAAAATAGATCACAAACGAAAGAAATGGAGGACAAAAAGCGTCTGGATATAGAGTTCAAATCTACGCTTACAAGGTTTTTCAAGAATTTCCTAGAAAAGATGGATAAGGCCTATGAGGATATGAAAAGAGATCAACTAGAATTAATAAGGAGTCAACAAGAAATGATAAGGGATCAACAAGAAATAAAGAATACATTGTCTGAAATAAAAATATTTTACAGAGTCCTAAAAACAGAAGGGAAGATCGCAAGAATCAAGTCAAAGATTTGGAACATAAAGAGCCAGAAGACACTCCTCCACAGAAGCTAGAAGGCAAGAGAATCCAGAAAATTGAAGATAATGTAAGAAACCTCTGGGACAACTTCAAGCGAACCAACATCAGAATTATGGGGGTCCCAGAAGATGAGAGAGAGCAAGATATCGAAAACATACTGAAAGAAATAGTGATAGAAAACTTCCCCCATCTGGTGAAAGAATTAGACTTACAAGTCCAGGAAGCACACAGAACTCCAAACAAAAGGAATCCAAAGAGGACCACACCGAGACACATCATTATTAAAATTCCAAGAGCAAAAGACAAAGAGAGAATATTAAAAGAAGCAAGAGCAAAGAAGGTAGTAACCTATAAAGGAGCACCTATACGATTGTCAGCTGACTTCTCAACAGAAACCATGCAGGCCAGAAGGGAATGGCAAGAAATATTCAAGGTGATGAATAGCGAGAACCTACAGCCAAAAATAATCTACCCAGCAAAGCTATCACTCAGAATCGAAGGCCAGATAAAGAGCTTCACTAATAAAAAAAAGCTAATGGAGTTCATCACTGCCAAACCAGAATTATATGAATTGCTGAAGGGGGTTCTTTCAGAAGAGAAGGTAAACAAAGATAAAAATTATGAACAACAAATACGTAACTATCAACAAGTGAATCTAAAAACCAAGGAAATTAAAAAAAAATCTGATGAACAATATTAACTGTTGAATATAATAGAATCAGAGGTATGGAAGGGGAGTGAACTGACGATTCTTGGGGAAAAGGGGAGAGGGGGGCATGGGAAGAGACTGAACATAAACTGTGCACCTATGGATGAGGACAATGGGGAGAGGGGAAAGGGCAGAGGGTGGGGTGGGAACCTGGTGGAGGAGAGCAATGGTGGGGGGGGGGGGAAAAGGAACATTTGTAATAATATGAACAATAAAAACTTATTAAAAAAAAAAAAGAAATTTTACTAGCTAAACTAAAATACTAATTATTAAATCTCAATATCAGCCAGTGGGTGAACAAATAAAGCCTTACTACTACCCTTTAAAATTTTGTAACAGTTACCTCTTCTTGAACCAGAAATAAAGCCAGTTTTAGAATATAACACACTAAAAAAAAACATAACTTTTTCCCAAAAGGCTACATAAGAGAAAATTTATTTTCCCTTTTACTCTTCTAGCTTTTCTAGCTAGGATGCTGTATCTGGATAAAGACAGAATAACAAGAGAAAAACAAATTTATTAGCATATATGTCATGCATACATGTGATAATATCTAGAGATGAATAACTCTAAGAGGTGATTTGAACCTGGGTTTAATAGTAAAACAGGAATTTTTAGGGGTGAAAAAGACAGGTTTTAGGAAATTTTAGTAATCAAGGGACCATGTAAGAAGCACAGGGCTGCAGAGCAGCAGAAGGTACATTTCCATAGAACTGAGGAGCTGAAAAGCTGCAACACAGTACATTTCCATAGAATGAGGGAGTTGGGAACAGCAAAAGGTCTATATTTACAAAATAAAGGGAAGGAAGCCCTTCATCCTGGAGAAGAAGAAAGCCCAAAGAGAATAGGAAAAGGAAAACAATAAGAAGGGGGGTGGGAGTCTCTCTAGTAGCCAAGGAAATAGTGACCAATCAGAGGGGATATCAATGCACCAGGATCTGCAGCTTTTATAAGTCATGGGGCAAAGGAACTCAGTGGGACCCTTCCCCCCCCCACCCCCACGTGGGAGTCCTTTCTGTGAGAATCTTTCCCTTTCCCCACGTGGGAGTGTTTCAACTCACCCTCAGGTGGGAACGCATGCACAGGTGACTGGGGTTCCTCAGCCAGAAACTGGACTTGTAAGGATTGCCCACAGTTCTTACTAAGTTTGACCCAGCATAAACTAAAAACAAGAGACAAACATTTAAAATGCACGAATCTCGATGTTTCTCTCTCATCGACGTTTCTAGCTCTCTCTCTTTCTTCCTCTCTGTAAAATATATACATATATATATATACACACATATACATACATATACATATATATATATATATATATATATATATGTATGTATATGTATGTATATGTGTGTATATTGAAATATAGTGGCAACCATACTTTGGTAAAAACTGCTGTTTGAATTTTAACCCTTCTAGTTTGGCTCTTGCACCTGATTAAACACAGGGAAAAAAATAAAATTAAAAAAAGGCTATTTACCTTAGCTTTCAGGTGGAGACTTGGAGGCTAAGGCAATTTTCCCTTGCCTGGGACCAGGAGCACAGGAGAGTAATTCCCACTAACTCAGTAACCTTCAGAGATAGAAACTGTAGATAACCTCTGAGCTCTGCTTCTATGTTATAGGCTATTGCAGGATAGGGCCACATTCCAATGTCCAGCAGGATGTGACTAGCAACGACCTTAGGGGCTGACCCCAGTCTTTAGAATGTAGTCTTTAGGATTTAGAATTTAGAACAAAGGAAAATTCCTGTGGTTTGAACCTTTAAAAGCGATTGCCTACCTCTGAAACCGTGCAGTTGTGTGGAGACCACCTGCCTGTGGTGCTCTCGCGTCTGTCCTGGCCAGTTATTTCAATACATCTTTGCCTGATTATTAGTTAATCATCACCCTCCTGTGGTCTTATTTTGAACCCAGGGTTCGACCCCACAATATATATATTGCCGAAGCCGGTTTGGCTAAGTGGTAGAGTGTTGGCCTGCGGACTGAAAGGTCCTGGGTTTGATTCCGGTCAAGGGCATGTTCATTGGTTGCGGGCACATCCCCGGTGGGGTGTGTGCAGGAGGCAGCTGAGGCAGCTGGTCGATGTTTCTCTCTCATTGATGTTTCTAGCTCTCTATCTATCTTCCTTCCTCTCTGTAAAAAATCAATAAAATTTAAAAAAAAAAAATATATATATATATATATATATATATAATGCACGAATCAAGCAGTTTATTTACCAGAGTCCTGGTGGTTTCCAGAAGCCTAGGCAGGTCACCTGGAGATCTGCGCCGACAGACACACACTTGGACAGGAACAATGCCAGCAGTGCTTTGGTCACAGTTGAGGCCTCAGAGGTTTGGCTCACTGGCCGAGTAACAGCCTACTTGGCCAGAGCTTCTAACAGGAGCAGGAAGGGAGCAGGGAGTCACCGTCAGTGGAGGCGCATCAGGTGCCTCTGACCAGTGCCTCCAAGTCCTCTTTTATGGCCATTTCTTGCTGAGTGATGATGTTTTCTTCAGTGTGTCTTATCGGGGGTCTCACAGGCAGCATTATCTGATGCTCTGGCACATTGCTACTTGTTTTCAACTTTAGAGGTTAACACATGTTGGGGTGTTTACACCTTTAAAGATTAGCACTTGTTAGGGCGTTCACATAGTTATGGGCTAGTATATTTTTATCAGGGCTTGCAGGCCAGCGACAGCTCTGGGACCAGGTGGGGGTTGCTAGGGCATTCACATAGTTACAGGCTAGTATATTCTATTTCAAATTATAATATTCACTCTTAACTTTAACAAAATAGAATCAGTTATGCTAAGCACACCTCACACTAGGGCACTCACATAGTTACTATTCATTCTTAATAAATCAGGTATTGATAAATCAAGTATTAAATAGTAAATGTCAAACACTTCACACAATTATAACTATGTTAAACACACTTTAAATGTTAAACACACTTCACACAATTATAACTATAACAAGGAGTCTGTATTCACTCCTCAGTAAATTTCCACTTTTGCTATACCAGCTTTGTTACAGAATTTACCAGGATACTGAAAAATACACAGGAGTATCTAGTGGTCCAGGATAAACCCATTTATTTTCAGATGTCTCACATGTACAGTGATTCAGAGGGACAGCTCTTCAAATCCTGAGTCAGCCAATATGGAGGAAGCTTTCTCTTTAGCACCTCAGTTTCTTTGTTTTCTATCTGTTTCCTAACTACCAGGCTTTTATGGTGGGCTTCCCTGTGCCCACAAGGTTTATAGCCATGTGGGGCTCTACACAGGACTAAAAGATGTTAACATCTGACTGTAATATGAAAAGGAAGCTCTGGACACTGGCCTGCTCCTGGAACCCCCTCTGCACCTTTTCCAGTGAAATGGGAATTTTTAGGGATGAAATACGCAGATTTAGAGAATTTTTTTAAATTAAGGGGGTCCATGGAGAAAACACAATGTTACAGAGTTGCAAAGGGTTATATTTCCATAAGACTGGGAAGTTGGGAGAAGCAGCAGTTACATTTCCATAAGACAAGGGAACTGGAAGTAACAAAAGATCTGTATTTACAAAATAAAGGAGGAAGAAAGCCCAGAAGGAATAGAAGAACATAGAAGAAGAAGGGCCTCTTGCCTCCCAAGTGAGGTTGGACCTTTGAGCTCAGGAGTTGCTATAGTGACCAAGTCAAAGGCAATATTGACCAATAGGAGAGTATATTAGGCACAAAGATCTGCAGCTTAATAAACCTTGAAAAAAGGGAACTCTGGGGATTCTTTCCAGCTGGCCACGTGGGGGGTCTGTGATGCCAGACTCTTTTCCCTCTCCACCTGGGAGTCTGTACTTGTTCTTCAATAAATTTCTACCTTTTCCATCTTCACCATTGTTTCATCCTTTGACTGCTGCATACAAAGAATCTGGGGAAGCCAAGCCAACCTGCCCACGGGAACACCAAGTGTTCCAGTCCAAAAATCCCAGATCACCAGGACTGACTTCTGTCAATAAACTTTGGTTCCACTAACCGTTTTTGTCCATGACTTCATTCTTTGATTTCAGGAGACAATGAGAACTCAGACTCAAACTCCACATTTTGGTTTCACTGTCTCCAGGTTAATAAAATATAAAATTATTTTATAATTAACTCCTATCCTTCCTGGTAAAGAGGGCAAAGGGAATCCCTTTGTAAATTTATTCCTGCTTTTATGCATATAAAGGTAGACAGTTTTTCTTTTATCTGATTATTTTCCATTGCATTCAGCTCAAAATAATCTTTATGGCAAAGTGGCATATTTTTTTGGAGGGGCATATTCTGCTACCCTACAGGGCCAATATTTTTATTTATAAATAATGTATCTGGATGTGGACGCTAAGAAGACTACTTCTAAGAAAATTAATTATTTAAAGTCTTAATTAAATCTAAAATAGGAAATATGTGCCAACACTACAAAAGACTTCAAAAGTCTCTCATATGCGAAATGTTTCTGAAATATGGTAGCAATCATACTTGGGTAAAAACTGCTATTTGAATTTTAATCCTGCTATTTTGGCTTCTGTACCTGCTTAAACATAGGATAGTTACGTACCTCAGTTTCCAGGTAGAGACCTGGAGGCTAAGGCAATTTTCCTGTGTCTGGGACCAGAACTATAGGAGATTGATTCCCACTGACTCAGTAGTTTCAGGAGTAGAAGCTGTAGATAACCTTTAGAGATTAACTTCTGAGCTCTGTTTCTGTATTATCAGCTATCACAAGATAGGGCCACATTCTAATGTTCCCAGTCTTTAGAATTTAGAAAAAAAGGAAAATTCCTGTGGTTTAGACCTTTAAAAAGACTGCCTACACTTGGAAAGGTACTGTGCGGTGGTATGGACTCCACCTGCTTGTGGTGCTCTCTCGGCCATCCTGGCCAGTTTTTCAATAAATCCTTGCCTGCTTCTTTTAATCAATCAACAGTATCCGGTGGTCTTATTTTGAACCCAGGGTTCAACCCCACAACAGTTTCCTAATTTGAGCAGGAAATTCATTTCTCTCATAAATGCTATTTTATGCTTCCTGAAACCTGCAAGATTGTCATTAAAAACTAAAAGGAGCCCTATCTGGTTTGATTCAGTGGATAGAGCTTCTGCCTGTGAACTGAGGGTCCTGGGTTAAATTCTGGTCAAGGGCATTGTACCTCAGTTGCAGGCTAGACTCAGGGTATGTGTGGGAGGCAACCAATTTATGTTTCTCTCTCACATCAATGTTTCTCTCTGTCTTTTCCCTCCCTTTCACTCTCTAAAAATCAATGAAAAAATATCCTTGGGTAAGAATTTTTTAAAAAAACTAGAAAGAAAATAGGGTGCTGGGTTATATATGCAAATATATGAACAATGCAACAAAAAGATTTTATTGGACATTTCCAGTGACTAAATCCCTAGAATTAGGGTGACTAGATTTATAATTTGGATAAGTTAGTAGGTTTCGATGACTGGGAGTTAAACATTCATATGGAATTGGCCAAGTTCACACAGCTAGTACATGGAAGGAATCCAGTCAAATATTCATACCCACCTGGGGAAAAGGCTTGGCATATCACATTCCTAGCATATTCTTTTAAATCCTTGACTCACCATAACCAAGCCATAGTTTACAATTATTTTTCGTTCATTAACTCATCATGACTTGGAAAGCAGAACTCTTATGTCACATAATATCAACCTGCAAACCTTTAAAAAGTATTGGATATATTTTTATGTCACATAAAACTTAATATAATGAGTACCTAAATGAATTATGCAGATCCCTGATCAATCTCAAGGGCTTCACTTTTTCTCCCTGTTATAGCTTGGATGCTTTATCAGCTGTTAAATGTGAAAATAAAACACCTGCTCCTCTTTTCCACTATGCAGAGCAAACAGCAGGCAAAAAAACAAAAACAGCTAATTAAAGTAACAATTTCAACTGAACAATTTAAAAAAGAATTCTTTGAATGTTTTTTTTCTCTTTTTACTATTTACAACAATGTTCACCCAAACATCATGCTTACACAGAGCAAATTTTGCTAAATACATTACATAAAGTAGCACAAGTGTTGTCCATTATGATAAAACTAGAAGCCCAGTGCACGAGATTCATTCACAGAGGGGAGGGTTCCTCTCAGTCCAGCCTGCATTTTCTTCAATCTGGTACCCCTCAGGATCCCAGGGAATGGGTCTAAATTGGTGGTCAGACATTCCTCTCACAATCCTGGGCCACTGGCTCCTAATTGCTCACCTGCCTGCCTGCCTGCCTGGTCACTGCAAACTGCCTCCCCCGTCAGCCTCATTGCCCCATGTAGCCTGCATATTCATTCATTTGCTCTTCCCTCTCTAACCCCCTGCCAGACTGGTCGCCCCAAGTAGCCTGCTTATTCAGTCGTTAGGTCCTCCCTCACTAACTCCCCTGCCAGTCTGGTCATGGGCAAGCCATCTTTATGAGGGCATGATGGTCATTTGCATAATACCTCTTTATTATATAGGATGAAACAAAGCATCAAAGGCATAATATTTATAAAACACTTGGGACCTACTGCCCACTAAAATTTAGGATATCAGCCAAATACCACAACAGCTTCAAACATCAGGTAACTGAGGCATATGATTTGAAACTGAAAATGCTTTCAAAGAGATCTAGGTAGGTAAACAGTGATGATGCAATAAGTTATCTGTGCCATTTCTTTGCAGTCTTATTGCTCCAACTCCCCAGAGGTTAGGAGTCTATCACTGGAGCTGTTTCTCAGCTGCTAAGATCAGAGACTATACACAGATGTTGCCTATGTTCTCAGGGCTGCTGCTTCACAGAGATGAGGCTGCTTAAAGAAGTGCTCAGCAGTGCCTCCCTGGGAAAGAGTCAGAACAGCAATCAATACTAAAGTTACTTCTCCACTGTTATGTTAAACAACACTGTCAACAATACACAGAGGAAGTTTGATAAAAGGAGCTATTTAAGTCACTTGGAATGCCGATAGCTTTATTATTTCTTGTCTTTGTGTTCTCTAATTTTTTCTTCTCTTCCCTCTCCACCCCCATGACCTACTGCCAAAATGCAATGATCTAAGAACCTTTCAGAAATATTGTGTCATATTTCTTCACCCATTGGTTGCTTTGAATGTTTTAGGTAAGCTAGTTTTTAGCCATCCCTGTCATTCTACAGTCATTCATAATACTGTATCTCTAAGTATGAAAGCATTCCTATAACTGGTCCTCCATGTGGAACAGCAAATGGAGGCCATTACATTTATTTTCCATGGACCCTTAGACCACCCAGTTACTACTGGACCTTGACTGCCACCCCAAACTATGGCCCCTTTGCAGCAGGAAGCAGCCAGAAAGATGTTGGCCTCCCCTGTCCCCAATGGCAGTTGGGGTTTCCTAATTAGAGGGGGACTGAAATACGAATTTTAGGGGAACATAGGCAGGCTTAGGGAATTTTTTTAATTAGGATCCATGGAAAAAACACAGGGCTACAGACTGGGAGAAGGTACATTTCCATGACACAAAGAAGCCAGTGGCAATTACATTTCCATAAGACAAGGAAGCAGGTACATCTCCATAACACAAGGGAGAGGCAACAGCTGCACTTACATAAAGTAAGAGAACTGGGAGTAGCCAAGAGGTCTATATTTACAGAATAAAGAAGAAAGCCCAGAGGGAATAGGAGGACAATGAGGAAGAAGTGCCTCAGGAGTTACCATAGTGACCAATTTGAAAGGGAATATTGACCAATCAGAGGGGATATCAGGACACAGGAACTGCAACCTTTATAAACCATAGAAAAAGGAAGTTGGCCAGCTGGGTCTCCAGTCCCACACCAGTTCCTGGACTGGAGACCCAGCTGGCCAACTTCCTGTTCAGTCTCAAGGGGCAATCCAACTTCCAATGATTTCCTTGGCAGACAGGATAAGGCTTCAGTCAGTTGCCTAATATGCCCCTTTGGGTAATTCCAGTGTATATGCGCGACCTGTCTACAATTGCAGCCGGTGACTGGGACTGACCATTAGCCTCCAGTCTCTGATTGGGGGCTTCTACTTTCCTGAAGAGTGGCTACTATGAGTTTCTCTATTTCTGTTGCCTTAGCCTGGTCTCTCTTGTTTCTCCTCTTTTCCTCCTCCTGGTCTCTATTATAGAAAACAGAGGTGGCAATCTAAAGGAAATTCTCTAAAGTATTCTTGGGACTAATAGCCAATTTCTTCCATTTTCTCCTGATGTCAGGGACAGCCTGAGTGACAAATTTGTTCTTTAAAATTAGTTGTCCCAATTCAGAATCTGGCGTAATGTTGGCATGCTCATCCAATGCCTCCCTGAGTCTTTCTAAAAAAAGCTAAGGAGTTTTCATCAGCCCCTTGGTCAATGGTGGTTAGTTTAGAGTAGTTGACAGGCTTTATTTTACTACATTTGAGGACTTCTATAATACTAAACTGGCAGTGCTTTATTTTCCACCTTTCAGTTTCAGAATTCCATTGAGGGTCCACCAGGGGAACTGCCTCTTGTTCTGTTAAGAAATCCCTGTTTTTTCCCCCAGCATAAGTAAGAAAATGGCCATTCCCAAATTCTCTTGCTTTTTCTAGTATATTTTGCTTTTCAGTGGTTGAGAGGGTCAGGTTTAATATGAACATGAAGTCTCTATGTGAGAAACGAAGTACTTGAGTGAGGTTTCAGAAGGCCTCAATGTATTTGTCAGGGTCTTTTGAGAACGTTCCTAGGTCACTTTTAATTTGTCCCATGTCCCAAGATAAGAAGGGGATCTGGGCTAAAGTGTGGCCAGATCCCTCATCTGGCTTGGGGCAAGCTGAGGTTGGCTCAGCCTCCGCCTTCTCCCTCGGTGGGCTTTGGGTTGTTAATGCCAGGAGCGAGGGATTTACTTTGCATTTCTTATATAAATCTGCCCCCAGGGTAAAGAAAGTTTGAACATATGGGACTTCTGACCATTGCCTATTTTTCCTACAGAAGAGATCTAACTGTAGGATGGTGTTATTCTTGAGGCTTCTCTGGGGCCAGCTTTCTCCATTCGCTAGTTGGTATTGAGGTTAAACCTTAGTGCAGACAAAAATCAGGTGTTTTTTTTTTAAGGTCTGTGGGTCAAATGTATCTCAATTTTTGAGGACACATCCTAAAGACAGTCCATTGAGGACACTCCCTTTAGACAGTCCATGTCAAAGGGAGTCCCCACTCTCAAACTAGGAGTGAGGGGTTCCTGGCCCACATATGGTGGCACACAAGGTTTCCAGGAGGACTAACTGCACTGACAACAGTGGTGACAACCTGAGTTCACACAGAGGCCGTCGCTTGCCTTTTTATTTCATAGGGGAAGCGTGCATACCCCGTGTCTTGCTCTCAAGTCCCTCGTCTATGATTAAAAAGGGCCCAAGTGGTTGTAATATTTTGAAGTACCCGCTGAAATGGATGGGTTGGAATGCCTGCTCAAGTACATTTCCGAGGGGTCTACTGAATCCTGGTTTGGCCAAAATCCAGGGATCCAGGGAAAAGAATAAACAGCTCCAGTCCTACCCTGTGTATGCCCTCGTCATTAAAGGATTTATCATCCGCCTTATTCTTGGTAAAAGTATGGAATCTATTTACGGCCTGTATTGTACTTTAAACTTCCTGTTTTTGGATTAACTTTTAGTTCTTACTGACCCTTAATTTCTGTTGTTTTATTTTCAAACCATAAAAACGCCATCTTAAAGATTTTATCTGCTTTTAAACAGGGCAACCAACTTGGTTGCTCACCTGAAAAATACCTGGAAGAAGGACATGCTAGTTGACTCTGTAGGGAACAGTTTAGGTAAAAGGCACACCTTATTTTTTTATTAATGGTGGATATTGGTGGGAGAGATTTTCATTTCCCCCATTTTTTTAACCTTAAAGTTATATCTGAACAGAGTGGTCATCTGTATATTTCACTCAGGTATGCTGGAAGAGGCATCACTGAGTGGCATCACTTCTATACACTGAGTGGCCAGATTATTATGATCTCTGAACACATAATAATCTGGCCACACAGTGTTATCCTATATAATAAAAGGCTAATATGCAAATTGTCCCCTCGACCAGGAGTTCGGCCAGCAGGCAGGCCGACCAACCACCCATGTCCCCTCTCCTTGGCCAGGCTGGCTGTACCCTACCCCACCCATGCATTAATTCATGCATGGAGCCTCTAAATATATATATATATATATATATATATATATATATATATATATATATATATATATATATATATATATCTGAGTGGCCTGGCCAGATCATTATGCATTCAGAGATCATAATAAGCTGGCCACACAGTGTATATACGTTATAATTCATTATAATTCCCTTTAGTCCTACAAAATTCTTTTAGTTCAAAGATATGACCTGCTTAGTAGTCCGCAATTTATAGTAAGTCAGAGTCCTTTCCATGGGTTTTTCTAAAGACTTAAATGCACCAAAGTAAGGCAATGGCTGACCGATGACAAAATTTAAAAGTGGCATGGTTACAGATTTGTTTAAAGTGTAATTGATAAAACCTTTACTTTATAATATGCTGAGACAATAACCTTCTAGTACAACAATCCTATATAATAAAAGGCTAATATACAAATAGACCCAATGGTGGAACAACAAATAACTGGTTGCTATAATGGGGGAAGCCTCTGGTAGTTGCTGAAAATTCTTTGTTCCCGTATGCTACAGTCCCGCCTGGCACTTGTACCTGCTGCCAGTGCCAGCCCTGCTCACACCAGTAGCAGGCACCAGAGCCACTGCTCGCCCCTGAGGGCTTCTCCACATCCCCAGGCTCCTGAGGGACGATCAGGACAGCAGCATCTGCTGCTTGCACCCATTGATGGCTCTGCTTGCACCTCATGCTGATGGCAGCTGGCCCTGCTTGCATCTCATGCTGGCAAGGCCCCAATTGCTCCCTGTGCCTTCAGGGGTTCGAATGGGGCCGGAGCTGTCAGTGTGTGAGAACAGCTTCGGGAGTGGGGCTGCCAGAAGACAGGTGTCTGGGGGCACAGCAGGAGGGGCTGGATGGGGGCACAAAGGATGGACCAAGACCCATTCCTGAGCCTACTGCAGCCTCCTGGCCCACAGTTCCTTTCAAGGTTCACAAATTCATGCACTGGGCCCTATTTTGTATATAAAGAGTGACAAGTGGCACATGGCTTATTGCAGGCAGTGTATTAAACATTGAAAATAATTTATAAATCCCAATAAATAAAATATAAAACCCTCAGTGTCACTGGCAGACACAGAGAATTATTATGCTTGCACCTTTTCCCTGATTCAAAGTTTCCTGTTTGAACTTGGCTTTTAATTTGTATAAGATTTTTTTTTTTCCTGAAGCAGACTGAAATTTCTATAACCTTCAAAGTATATGCATTTTACATAGAATACTGCTATTAATTTTTTACTTGACAGTTTTCTTATGTAATTTCAAGTATAATTAATCTAATTAATTCAAATATATATATATATATATTTTAGGGAGAGAAAGTAAGTCTTTACATCTCCTCGGGGCCCTTGAGATGTCACAAAGTTATCTCTCAATTAAACTCTTGAATACACTCAGAAAAAGCTGCCAAATATACCCAATTTAAAGATTATCAATGCCTAACCTGGTTTTAACATTAAAACTTGGTCTTGACCACAGAATTAATCCTTTTCAACCTGGCAAATAAATTGGTATATTCTAGTAATGCCACAGAAGTATAAAATATACTTTGAATGTTAAAGAGAAAATGCTGGGAGGACTTGCCTAGCACCCACACATTCCCTGCTGCCTTGCCCCTAAGGGCACAGAAGCAGCAAAGCTGTGACTGCCTACTAGCCAGCCTTGGCCCTGATTCAGCCAGCTTACATGGGCTTGTGACATCACAGGCACTAACCACGCTTTCTCCTTTGACAGGAGTGCTTCAGGGCAGGGCTCTGTAAATTTCTTCCCCTTCCCCTTCCAGGGTGCCTGTGCAGACTTGGCAAGAGCTGCCTCTTACTCTGTGGCTTTAAATTCCTTTCCCCTTCTGCTTTTCCTCAGGCAGGGAAGGAAATAGTTTGTTAATTATAGGCAGCCTTGAAATTAGCTATTGTTCTGGCTTTTGTTTAAACTTCCCTGGCTTGGGGGCTTGGGGTGGGTGGGTAGGGCGCAATGGTAAGATATGTACACAGATAATAATTTAATAATTTTTAATAAATAAATAAATAAACTTCCCTGGGTTAACATATATGTAACCTTTACAAATTTTACACTTTCAAATTAGTCTTAGAATCTTAAAATCTTAACCAACACAGCAAAATAACCTTTGGTTCTGAGTGACACAAAGCTTATGTTCATAAAAAACGGCAAAGCAAAATAAGCTAGCAAAGAATATCAGTAACCAAGGTACATTACAGAATAAAAGTCTCTCAAAATTCAAACCCTGCCACATGTTCAGCCTGTCCACAAACAAGTGGGCCCCCAGAAAACTGGGACATGCCCTATCTCTAAACAGATTTATTCAAACATCAACAGAAAACATCAATAGGAACACTGTTATACACAATATTTGCAAGAGCGCACAACCCACAGATACTATAGAAAGCACTCCATTAAAAAAAAAAAAAAAAAAAAAAAATCTCCCTAGCTAGTTTGGTTCAGTGGATGGAGTGTTGGCTGTGGACTTAAGGGCCCCAGGTTCAATTCCAATCAAGGGTGTAAGGCCTGAAAGACCCCCGGTCCAAAGGATGAGCGGCGACCCCAAATCAAACGCAGAGCCCGAGTCTTGATGCAAAGAGCAGGAGGTTTATTCCAAGCGCTGCGCAGGGACTCACAAGCGGCAGTCCAGAAAAAGACTGCCGCTTGAGAGCCCTGAACAGAGGTTAGTTACAAGCTTTTATAGGCAGAAACCACACGCAGGTGGCCTGGGGAAATTGGCCTGGGGAAATTGGCAAATTGGCCTGGGGAAATGCAAACATAATTTCTTGGCCGTTTCCTGGGCAGTTAGAAACAGGCCTGACCTTACATTCCCTCCTCTTCTCAGGACTGAGTTTCAACCCTGGAACTCATATTCTGTTTCCCCTTGCCCAGTTACGATACAGGGCCCGAGGGTTAGAAGTAATCAAAGGCCCCATGAGGTGGAGATTAGGGTGGTGAGCCACGGGGAACGATTAAACCAATTTTCAAACCACCCCTGTTGAGCTTCTCTATCTCTTTGCCTCCTGTCTAGTCTCTCTCTCAGTTTGGCCATAGAGTCCTTCACCATGCCTGAATGATCTATAAAAACAACACTCCTCTTTCAAAGCTGCACACAGGCCACCGTCCTTACTACCTCAGACAGCGAGGTCAGGGATAGTGATGGATTGTTCAATGGCTCGTATTGCCACTCTGAGCCCTTCTATACTGTGGGGTTTGGATTAAAGCTGCTGTCCCAGTCCCCACCCCGGCGGTTACCCCTAGCCCCAGCAAGACAGCTAGGGTTATTGAAACCAGCTCTTACAAAAGAAAACCTCAGCCCCTCCACACCGCCGGGCCTCACTCCTTGTTCTCCCATAAAAGGGGAACTGATTGGGCGGGGCATCATCAAGACCCGCCGCGAGTAGGAGTCAGTGGCAGCCACCATCCCCAAAGAGTGTCTATAAGCAGTCTCCACAGTCCATCCATCGTCAGGCGGTGGTGCAGGTTTGGCATGAGAGGCATGGATCCAGGAGGCGATGCCGTCTACCTTGATGGCGGTGGGTGTCCCTTCCACCGGGGTTCCAAGTTGGCTGTCCAGTGACGATGAACGTAGACAAAGTCCCCAACCTGGAACTGGTGTGGTCAGCCAAAGGGACCCACACGTCCTTTTGGACCGTCTCCAACGCCTTCAACCTAGCGAGCAGGGATTGAGGGGCGTGAGTTTCTGTCCACGGGTCAGCAGTGAGTGGTGGTGGGGCCCCGAAAAGGATTTCAAAAGGGGTTACTCCCAGGGGCCCGGGCGTATTCCGGGCACGGAATAGGGCAAAGGGAAGGAGGACTGTCCAGTCTGTCACGCCAGTTTCTAAGGATAATTTAGTCATAGCCTCTTTTAACGTTCTATTCATCCCTTCTACCTGTCCTGAACTTTGGGGTCTACATGAACAATGCAATTTTCAATTAATCCCCAGCACCTTGGCAATTCCCTGACTTACCTGGGCGATGAATGCCAGCCCATTATCTGAACCAATTACCTCTGGAACTCCAAACCGGGGAAAGATGTCTTCAATCTTGGCTACTGTGGTTGCCGTTTCGCTAAAGACTACCGGGCCGGCTTGACTTCCTTCCGTAAAGTCAACTTCCCAATAGCTGCCCGGCCTATTTCCCCTTTCCCTTTCGAGGGGTGGGAATTTCATGCCTTGCAGCTAGCGACAGTTCTCTCGGCTAGGGAGGTGAGCTTTCGGATTTTGGACCCAGATGGGTGAGGCGGTGTTGCCATTTCTTCAGGGACGATTATCTTCTCACCTGCCTTATCCTTTCAGACCCCGTACTTATCCTTGACGTATTTGCCAGGCTTTCTGGCCATCTCCCCCTCCTCTTCTGGGGAGTAAGAGAAGGACCTAGGAGGGTCCAAAGAGACTTTTGCTAGCGGCAGGATGTTTAGTCCCAAGGCAGCCTGTTTTGCTTCAACATCTGCCTTCCTGTTCCCTTCCGCCACCTCAGACGTCCCCTTTTGGTGCCCTGGGCAACTTCTTTGGGGGCATGTATGGCCTCTGCTGTCAGTGTAGATGTTGACTCTTCAGCCAACCTGAGGGCTTGTGTTCTGCCTTCTGTGCTGAGGTGCCTTCTGGCAGACTGCTAGACCAGATTACCTCATCCGTGCTGACTACCGCGGTTCCTGTCCTCCTCTTCCTGTCCGAGAGGTAGCTGCTGCCATCTGTGAACCAAGTGAGGGGGGACCCGGGTAGGGGTGTGTCTCTGAGATCCCGCCTGGCCCCCGTTTCTTCAGCCAATATCTTCTGACAGGAATGCAGAATCTCTCTCTTTTCCAAGTCTGCTTCTGGTAACAGAGAGGCAGGATTCAATGTCACGGGGGCCCCGAATTGGACTCTCCCCTCGTCCAACAAGAGACTTTGGTCACAAGGAAAGAGTGGGTGACCGTCCCAGTCCCAAGATCTACAGTCCGGTTAGTCATCCACGGGTATTGCTCATTACCGGTGGCCCCAATGACCCAAGAAGTTTTCTTAGATATCGGCCCCAAGGGAGCTTTTATTGTGCTCCTGTGTCCACCAGAAATTCTACTGGTTTCCCCTCCACTTGGATGGTTACCCTGGGCTCAGGGAGGGGTTCCGAGCCCCGTCCCCCTCAGTCACTGTCCTCATGAAAGGCCAAAATGGTCTTGGCTTCCTTCTCCTTCCTCTGCCTTCTTGGGCATTCTCTCTTCCAGTGTCCTTTTTCTTTACAGTAGGCACATTGATCTCGGTCGAGTGGGAGGCGATCGCCCAGGTTCTACCCTTACCTCTCCCTTATCACCTACCACTGCTGCCAAGATGCGCGTGAGATTCTTCTCCTGTCTACACCTTCTCTGCCTCCTTAACTAAGTCCTGCAAAGTATAAAGCAGATTGGCCAATAAAGGCCATAGCCACCGAAGCCCGCTGCCCCTCGGTCGCAGGGTACCGCCTGAATGCTTCCATTAGTCGCTCAAGAAAGACCGAGGGAGGCTCCGTGGGTCCCTGAAGGACATCCCTTACCTTAGCCAAATTGGTGGGCCGATGCGCGGCTCCTCTGAGGCCGGCCACTAGAATCTGGAGATAGACTGTCAGTCGCTCCCTACCTTCTCATCACATGTACAACTTTTTACATTAGCTCTTAAACCTTCTTCCTATGTCCTTCAAAAATCTATCACATTGTACACATGACTGAAACCAAAAATGATAAACAACCGAATGTACAAAATACAAGATGCAGGTACAAGCCCAAATTGACAACAATGGCATATGAAAAAAGCAAAACAAAACAAATCAAATACAAAAGTTTCATGTTACATTAAACATTACTTCAGAAAACCCGACTTAGAATAATTTCTTAAGTGTAAGCATTACATACTTTTTCATCTGACAAATGAGAATCATTACTGCTTATTCTAAACACATATAATACAGTTTAGCCTGCCATATTCTAGGCATCTAGTTACTGCAATTAACTTTTCCTAATTCAATTTATACTTTGAACTTTTAAAGCTGGCAAGTTCAAACAAAGCACTGAATAATCTCTTTGTAGGAGAACTAATAGTCTTTCGCTCTCCGGCCTCCCCTAGACCTCTCCACACCAGAGGCAGTTTACTAGGATTTAAGACAATGTCTACAATATAAGACTCTGCTTAGCTGGTATCAATGACAAAAACTAAACATTGTAAGCAAGGCCATGGAATTACCTGCCACCCTCTGCAGATCACATTAGCATTCAAATGCAGCTGAACACATTCTTTAGCTGAAGACTCCTAGCCTTTACCGTTATCGTTATCAACGAGGTAGTTTCCGCCTCATGGTGGGGAATTTCAAAAGCTGCTTACAATGACTTGGGAAACCAGTTTTTAATTTATCTGCTGCCTCCAGCTACTCAACTCCTGGAGGTGAATGGAGGCAGGGAGCAAACGGGTCCCAGGTGACGAAGGCGGTGCTGCCACCAGAGCACTCAGCTTTAAACAAATTAAAGGTTTCTTTCTTTCTCTCTGCTCGCCTGTGGCCGGGCGAGTAAGATGGACCTGGGAGGTCTCTTTCCCAATTTTCCTTTGTCAAGGAGACAACCACACTCCTTCAATCATTTGGGGTTATCAAAAAGAACATCAATCCAGATATCAGTGTATGGAATTTGGTCCGGATGCCCAGGGCTCCTATAGACTATCCGCCGGACTCCCGTGTAGGGCCCCATGTCTAGGGTCCCTGTTGAAGGCCAATCAACCCCAAATGTCGGCCACTCCAATTCACAGTCTCCGGAGAGTGAAGGCATCTACCGAAACACCATAGCCTTCACCTCGTTTTTTGAAGTCCGGAAAATTTTTAACCATGCATTCAAGGGGACTTAGGTGACTCTCCTTTGAGTTTCCTTGCCCCATTTTTCTCTTTCTTCCCAATTTGTTAGGCAACAAATAATTCCAAAACAAATCCAAAAGAGTAAAAACAAAAACACTGCACTTTTACCAATTCCCACACACTCGATTGCGGCCGCACTCTCTCAACACTCACAAAACACTCACTCAGACCAGAACCAGGGAATCTCCAGACTCCAAACCCAGACAGAGCCAAGGAGTCTCCACTTGAATCTCTTCCACAAACACACGATTGGGGCAGACGGTCGCGGCTGCCTCACTGTCTCAGTAACCAAACCTATCCGATCTTCGCCGGGACTCGAACCCGACACCTGATTGCCGGGACTCGAACCCGACACCTGATTGCCGGGACTCGAACCCGACACCTGATTGCCGGGACTCGAACCCGACACCTGATTGCCGGGACTCGAACCCGACACCTGATTGCCGGGACTCGAACCCGACACCTGATAGGAGACCGCCAGGCGCCCCTGGCTCTCCTGCACCCTTGGGGCGTCCCCCAGGGTTGCAGCCTGTGGCCCTCCGACACGTCTACCGACCACTGTTCGGCCACTCTCACGAGTTGCCGAACGGCTGCGAACTCAGAACCAGATCAGATTACAGAAGTGCGCACACAGAACCAGATCAGATAACAGAACACAAGACAAAGACAGACAACTTCGGGGTACCCCTTCTTACCTCCAAGATCGGTTCTGGGCTTGAGGGGGGGGCCGCTCGATCCCGGACGAGCCCCCAGAATGTAAGGCCTGAAAGACCCCCGGTCCAAAGGATGAGCGGCGACCCCAAATCAAACGCAGAGCCCGAGTCTTGATGCAAAGAGCAGGAGGTTTATTCCAAGCGCTGCGCAGGGACTCACAAGCAGCAGTCCAGAAAAAGACTGCCGCTTGAGAGCCCTGAACAGAGGTTAGTTACAAGCTTTTATAGGCAGAAACCACACGCAGGTGGCCTGGGGAAATTGGCCTGGGGAAATTGGCAAATTGGCCTGGGGAAATGCAAACATAATTTCTTGGCCGTTTCCTGGGCAGTTAGAAACAGGCCTGACCTTACAAGGGCATGTACCTTGGTTGCAGGCAGATACCCAGTAGGGTGTGTGCAGGAGGCAGCTGATTGATGTTTCTCACTCATTGATGTTTCTAAGTCTTTATCCCTCGCCCTTCCTCTCTGAAAAAAAATCAGATATATATATATATATATATATATATATATATATATATATATATATATATATATTTTTTTTTTTTTTAAGACAACAGCAATGTCTCTTACCTCTGCTTTGAGGAATGAGCCTCCCCAGAACCTCAGCATTCTTCCAATGGACTATTTTTGCCATGTGGCTTGCCTGATTGCTTTGCATTCTCCTTGTGTCATTTTTGCTATCATCCGAAGAAAAACAGTCTCGGGCCTATTCTATAGCATCCCGTGAACAGATGGGGCTCGGCCAAGAGGCCACCCAAAACTGGATGAGGTGCCTGCCCTTAAAACTCTTTCCCTCTACAATAGTACAGAAGTTCTGGAAACATCCCCAAATTGTGAGAAATATCTCACCTATTCAAAGTTCAAGTGACAGACTGGGAAATAATGTTGAAAATGAGACTTTTAAGAATACTCCCAAGAGTAGGTGCCCATTTTACAGAATCACAATAAAAGCAAGAAACAAATGACCTAGTAATTAATGGGCTAACTTAACAGCTGTGTCAGACTGTAATGTTGAATTCTCTGAAAGGCTAAGGGCTGTGATTAACTCCTATTACTCCCAATGGGAAGATCTAGGGCCATGCTCATATGCCAGGAGTGGAAAACAGTTATCACCACCACCAGCAGCCCCCCACCCCCCTTTTCTTAACTCTTGCCAAAAGTTTTTTGTTTTGTTTGTTTGTTTGTTTTTTCCCAGGACCCTTACTAGAAAGGCCTGTACAAACGGAGGCTTAGGATTTTAAGCTTAGTGGGATCTGGACCATGGAAGAAGTGGTCTTGGCTGGATACTATTGGACCTGACTGAGATAGAGAGCAGAAGAAAAAGGCAGATGACTCTCCAATTAAAAACTGTTTGGGCCAGGACCGGTTTGGCTCAATGGATAGAGCGTCGGCTTGGGGACTGAAAGGTCCCGGGTTCGATTCTGGTCAGGGGCATGTACCTTGGTTGCGGGCATATCCCCAGTAGGGGGTGTGCAAGAGGCAGCTGATCGATGACTCTCTCTCATCGATGTTTCTAACTCTCTATCTCTCTTCCTTCCTCTCTGTACAAAATTAATAAAATATATTAAAAAAAAAACAAAAACTGGGATCTGGGCCAGGGGAGTGGACATATCTAGTGGGTCATAAATGTGCAGGGGTTTTTTTTGAACCGTGTCTCAGTTTCTCACCCGCTGTCTAAGACAACAGTGAGGAACAAAATTCTGGGTGACTAACCCTTATTTGCATCTCCTGGACAGGTCAGGATTTAATTACATGTGCTGTTAAAACTCTGCGAGGTGGTCTTCACGCCATCGAGAGTTTCTCTCCCAGCCTCTGCTGTGGCTCTTACTCACGTAGGAATGTCTGAGAGTCCCAGACCGGAGGGAGAATTGCCTCTTTGATCATCAGATCTGGGCAGGGACCCAAGCACTCATTTAGTCAATGGCTGGGTTTTGATTTGTGACTGGTGGAAGCCTAACGCTCTAACCTGCCCTGTGTTGCAAAAGACCAAGGATGCTTCTGAAAAAAGGAGGGACACTGTTTCATACGCCAGCGGACTCAGGGAACAGCCTTCCAAATCTGAGTGAAGGAACACACATGGGTCTCTCCCTTATATTCCCCTCCCTGTGATCTTTGTCCCACAAACATGGATTATGCTTCCTGTCCTTTTCTTGGGCCTTGCAAGAGGGCCCCCAGGTGTTGGGGGTCCCCAGGCCATATCTGATGGTATGGCCTGGCAACAGAGTTAATAACCCTCCCTCTGGGCAGTGCACTATCCACAGTAACAGGTGCTGCAAGACCATTATCTGGGAAGGAGAGAGGGACTTAATTATAGGTTATCAGAAATGTACACTGAGCTTGCTGGCTTGGAATCAGATCACTAGCCTCCAAATATGAGGGTTTCATTGGAATTGCCCCTTTTAGCTTCCTCACCAGCACCAGTTTATCCTTCCATGGGAGACATTTTTTTTTTTTTTTTCTTCTAGCAGCTCTCACGCTAGTGGCCTTTACTTGACTGACTCATGCTCACTTTGGTTTTGGCCCTGGAGAATACATCCAGAAAGGAGCAATGAGAGAGAGAGAGAAAGAGAGAGAGAAAGAGAGAGAGAGAGAGAGAGAGAGAGAGAGAGAGAGAGAGAGAGAGAGAGAGAGAGAGAGAGGCCCTGTTTTCAGACAACAGCCAATTTTAAGTGGCTGGTGGCATCCATCAGCCTCCAAAATCATACAAGAGACAGAAAAGGGACAGAAGGACAGACTTCATGGCTACTCACCATTCAATGTTAAGAAGATTTACTGACGAAGAAATTCTCAACCCAAGCACCAATTTGAAATAAAATTTTTGGACTAGAACCCAGATTCTTGTCCCGACCCACGGGGCAACAACGGGGGCACGCAGGAACCACCTAAGAGAATGAAACAAACAAGGAACTCGAAAGAATGGAGGCAAGATAAGGTTCTGATCAAGCCTCAACTTTATTTTTTGAAACAACAGTATATATATAGCAGGAACAAAGGGGGGCAGGGTTGCCTACACAGAGGGGTCTTTGGCAGTGTATAATTGGTTTAGGCACTGAGTGACAAGGTGGTAAAGAATCTGGCAACACAGGATTGGCTAACTGCCAGGGCAGCGTAACATTCCAAGGTGTAACATTCCAAGGCTGGGCTAGCTATGGGGGAGGATCAGGAAGGGGAAGTTGCAGAGATGCTAAATGGCAGGTTAATCTTATCTTCTGGCCAAACCCTCAGGGCACCGCATAACTTCTGCTAGAAGGAACTTAATTCTATTTCCTTAAGACAGAGTTGCTTGTCTCAACTCTGATGGCTCCCAACAGATTCTTTGTCTGCCAGAGTAAAAGAATGAATCCACAGACTGAAATTGGTCCAGCAATGGTGGTAACTTATTGAAGAACAAGTATATATTCCCAAGTGTGGAGGGGGAAAGAGTCCCACGGAAAGACACTCCATGGTAAGAGGGAAAGGGTCCTGCCAACTTCCTGTTTCTATGGTTTATAAAGGCTGTAGTTCCTGTGTCCTGATATCACCTCTGATTGGTCAAGAATCTTTTTCTATTTGGTTCCTATAGTAACTGCTGAGGCACTCCTCCCTCATTGTCCTCCTATTCCCTCTGGGCTTTTTCCTTCCTTCTTTATTCTGTAAATATAGACCTCTTGGCTATTCCCAGTTCCCTTGTTTTATAAAAATGTAGCTGTTGCATCTCTCCTGTTTTATGTAGATGTACCTGTTGCTGCTTCCTTGTCTTATGGAAATGTAACTACCCCTGGCTTTCTCCTCTTATGGAAATGTACCTTCTCCCTGTCTGTAGCCTTGTGTTTTTTCCATGGATCCTAATTCAAAAAGTACCCTAAGCCTGACTATGTTCCCCTGAAATTCCTCTTTCATTAGGGTTTTGACAGGCTATGAAAGAATTCACAACTAAAAGAAGAGATACAGAGAAGAAGTTTGTTTTGCTTTTCCTGAAATGAAAGGGCCTGTGAATTGCTAATCAATACAAGGGCAAGAAATAAATAGCAGCCTGCTCTTTCAAAAGCTAAGGGCTACTTTTGCTAGGTGACAAGGAAGGGAGGAGGATTTGGGGACTGAAGCTGAGCAGACATAAATGGAGTTGACTTTGAAAAGTTTGCTTTTTTTAGGAGATAGTCTAGGCAGATGTCTCAGGGAGATGTCTTATCGGAATTTTTCCCAAGCCTGTAAAACATTCCTAGAGTAAAAGTTATCAAGAGTTCAAAAGAGGCTTCTTTGAAGAGGAGGTCAGAAGGAAACTTTCTACTAACTAGAGACTTCTTGATGCAAATTATCCCTGAGTTGTAAAAATAGCAGAGAGAAGGGGTATTCAAGAATGTGGTCTGGAGAGTAACTTATCTTATATTGCAGTTTGAACAGAGGGACTGTTGACTCAGAGGAGCTAATAATCTTGGAGCTTAATTAGCAAGTGCTTCTCATAAATTGTGGAAGGCTATTGCAAAAATAAGAAAGGCTTTGTTTCCATCCCAGAATGCATTTAGTTTACAATCAGAGATTAATTTTGGCTCAATGTTACCAATATCTAACAGGTCCTTGAGTACCATGTTCAAGTACCATGGTTAATTTTATTCCCTTTAGCCTAGGTACTCTGGGGATTCTTGGGTAATAACCTAAGATAAGACTTTCTTCTGTATGCCTACACACTTTATTAAGGACACTAGGTACCAATGTCCACTATTATTATATATACAAACAATGATCAGAAATTCACTGTCATGGTATTTTCAAATAGTAAAATGATTAAATGTGCATTGACTAACTTAATATTACATATTTAAAATCTACATATTTCAATAACTATTTCTCCCATTATTTCCTTAACTTCTCTTACAGTGCTAAAGCCCTATCCTTGATTGTTGATATGGCGTTTTGATTCTCCTTTAAGCCCAAAGTAAACTTCTTACTGAAAACTAATATCAGTGTATAAACAATAAACATGACTCACTGAAGACATTGCTGTGTGTTCACATTTTTTATGCAAACAAAATTTAGGTTTTTTTATTTTTTATTTTTTATTTTTTGTAAGCTTCTATTGATTTACCTATATTTTTAAACCACTTTGCCAAATGTAAATTACTGTTCGTATTTTAAATTAAATATAATTATTCATTTATTAGAATTATTTTCAAACATTTGTGTATCCATATGTGTATATATAAATGTTAAACTTTAACTTAATTATAAGGTGTTAAGTACTCTGTACTTCTTAAGAGGAAATTATTTTCCAGATGAACACCTTTCTAATTTTATATAAAATCCAATTAGAAAATAGCACTACAGGGCTCTTTTAGCAAACTACAGTTACTATTGAAATCACAAATTCTAGGCTACAACCTCATGTTTCTATGATTTTCTAAATATAATACTTCCAAGCCCATTGGGCTTATTGAAGGTCAGTCAGGTCTTCTGTGAAGCAATATTTTAAAGCCTAACCATTTTTACCCTTTTTTCAGATATCAATTGTTTTACACCAGTGTTCTCCAGCCTATAATGCCTCTTCAGCATGACATCTTTCCAGTGAATGCCTCAGTCTCCAACAGCACTGGTAATAGCAAGAATTGCCAGTAGTGCCCTAGCTGGTTTGACTCAGTGGATAGAATGTCAGCCTGTGGACTAAACGGTCTCTGGTTCTATTTAGGTCTAGGGCACTTGTGTGGGTTGTGGGATCCATCCCTAGTAGGTGGCATATAGGAGGCAGCCACTCTATAATTGTCTCTCATCATTGATTGTTTTTATATCTCTCTCCCTCTCCCTTTCTCTCTGAAATCAATAAAAAATATTTTAAAAAGAAATAATTGCCAACAGTATCCTATCTGATCCAGTGTTTCCTCTTTTCTCCAGTAACTAGT
Source organism: Pipistrellus kuhlii (assembly GCF_014108245.1). NCBI lineage: Eukaryota > Metazoa > Chordata > Mammalia > Chiroptera > Vespertilionidae > Pipistrellus > Pipistrellus kuhlii. Next base: position 96,818,006 of record NW_023425404.1, read on the forward strand.
ATCACTGGGAACAATAGCTCTAAGAAAATCTCCTTATCTCTTATGGTCTCTCAGTAGCTTGACAGCTTATTATTACACTCTTAACTTCATATTAAGGATCCACACTGGGCATGATTTTACATGCATTTAATGTCCTATATGTAGTACAATGACACCAAAGGGAGGTATTTCCTGTAAAATTAGGAAACACAGTCCAAACACTGTCATTATTTCTAATATCAATTGCAAGTTGGGGGTTTCCCAAGACCACCTTCAGGTTTGGTAAATCACTAGAAGGCCCCACAGCACTTACTGAAAGTTGTTATACTCACAGTATTGTTTATTACCGGTGAAGAATACAGAATAAAATTAGCCAAGGAAAAATTATAGATCCTCCCTTCTTCCGACTATGGACGGAGAATGACATAAATTCCCCCTGTAGTCCAAACATTCCTGAGCACCTAACCAGGCACTTTATATGGACTACATTGAACCACCAATCAGCACCTTCCAAATACCCTAAGCCCCATTCCTAAATCCCTAGGTCCCTAATCATTTGCCTTACATGAAACCACCAATCAGCGTGTGCTGAGTGTCCTAAGCCCCATCCCTTCCCATTCCTCTCCTCAAAAGGCGTGTTCACCCCAGCACATGTGCTCTTTCCCATCTGGAAGGCAGCCGGCAGCGGTCTTCTCTCCAATAAAGCCTGTGTCCTGATCCCAGTCTCTGGCCCCTGTTTCATCTTTTAAAAAAGACATATCTCGCCGAGACCGGTTTGGCTCAGTGGATAGAGCGTCGGCTTGGGGACTGGGGGGACCCGGGTTCGATTCCGGTCAGGGGCATGTGCCTTGGTTGCGGGCATATCCCCAGTGGGGGGTGTGCAGGAGGCAGCTGATCGATGACTCTCTCTCATCGATGTTTCTGGCTTTCTATCTCTCTCCCTTCCTCTCTGTACAAAATCAATAAAATATATTAAAAAAAAAAAAAAAAAAAAAAAAGACATATCTGGCAGTTGGGTGGAGTTCCAAACAAAGTTGTCATTCTCTTTAGAATACATTACCCTCCTGGAATTGATACGTGATTTTTAGACTGGAACATGAGGCGTTCCCCTAGACAAGGTATTTCCCCGGATTCTTTGTAAGCTGGAGTTGAAGAATGAATCCACGGACTGAAGATGGTATAGCAAAGGTGGAGATTTATTGAAGAACAAGTACAGACTCCCATGTGGGTAAGAGGAAAGAATCTCACTGCACAGACTCCCAAGTTGGGAGGGGTAGGAGTCCACTGACTTCCTATTTCCAAGGTTTATAAAGGCTGCAAGTCCTTGTGTCCTGATATCCATTTTGATTGGCCAAAAATCCCTTTTGAATTGGTTACCATAGAACTCCTGAGCTCAAAAGTCTACTCTCGCCTGGGACATGTGATGCCCTCCTGCCTCATTGTTCTCCTGTTCTTTCTGGGCTTTCTTCCTCGTTTATTTTGTAAATATGGACCTATTGGCTATTCTCAGCTCCCTGTGTTACAGAATGTAACTTCTCCCAGTCTGCAGTCTGTGTTTTTTTCCATGGACCCCAATTTTAAAAATTCCCTAAACCTGCCTATTGTCCCCTAAAATTCCTATTTCAGCATCAACAGCAACAGTATATGCAAAATATTACCAACTAGATAATCAATCTATTCTGAACTTTAGTTTCTAGAGTTGTTTGGCTTCCCACATGGCTTACTTTTGTCTCTAGCTCATTGCAGGTAGAGTGGATATCATAGGTCCCAAAGTACTAATCATAATTAATATTATTAGACATCCAGTGGCAAAGACCACCGATAATTAAAGACACTCTTATCTGGAAGGACATTTTAAGGGCCTGGAGATCACATCACATTGCCCAGTAGCTGAGGTCAGAGGACAGACCTCTCTTTGCTTAAGGTTAATTTTTTTTATTGCACACTTTTCAAGTGTGATCTGGCAAGATGCTTTTAAGGAAATGAACTTTTAGATCTTTGAGACTACTTTAACCTTAAAAATGTATTACCTGGAGAATATCAAACCAAAGCAACTTTGTAATGATTTAATTAATGTGCCCTAAATCCATGAGGCTTATATGAAGCATACAAACCATCTTCATTGAAAGGGGACATTTGACTTCTGATATAATATAATGAATCTGATATATGGCAGAGGGGGTGGGTAGGATGTAATTTTCCTTTCATGATATCACTTCTTCTAGCCCCTGGCTACTACCATGTTTCCCCAAAAATAAGACATCCTCCGAAAATAAGACCTACTTACAGGTTTCCTTCTGAGTGAAATTTAAGGCATCCCTCGAAAATAAGGCCCCTCTAGGCTAAACATGAGAGATTTGGTCCACTGATTCTGAAAGAAATGGAGTCACAAGAAATTCACCAGGAAATTCAGGAATTGGATTGTTATGATGATGTTCCAGAAGATGCTTACATGATTGTCATTGAATAAATGAGTAAATTCTTGATACTGTGGGATTCACAGTTTGTCTGGTTTGTGTTGACAACTACCGTACTACCGTACCATATACAGGTAATAAATTTCCTTTATTTTCATTTAACAATAAATGTGTATCATATTCTTCTTCATGGAAAAATGAGACATCCCCTGAAAATAAGACCTAGCACATCTTTGGGAGCAAAAATTAATATAAGACACTGTCTTATTTTGGGGGAAACAGGGTAGTAAGGAATGCATCACACTTGTGAGAGAGTTATAGGAGCTCAAGAAAAAGCATAAAGAAATTATCGAGCCTAACTGGTTTGGCTCAGTGGATAGAGCGTCAGCCTATGGACTGAAGCGTCCCAGGTTCGATTCCGGTCAAGGGCATGTACCTTGGTTGTGTGCACATCTCCAATAGGAGGTATGCAAGAGGCAGCTGATCAATGATTCTCTCTCATCGATGTTTCTAACTCTCTATCCCTCTCTTCCTCTCTGTAAAAAATCAACTAAGTATATTTAAAAAAAAAAAGATTATCGAATACTGACAAGATCTCCCATCTCTCTGACTCTATGTATTTAAATAATAAGCAAATTTTAAGTTATTCTCAGTACTTTTCTTCATAATGAAACTAATTTCAAACTGAAAAATCAATATAGTCCAGTAATAAAGACATTTAAAAATATATCTGGAATGTTGTATAGCAAAGTTCTCAAGGTAGAAGGTCTTAAAGTAATGTGTGCTTGTGTGTATATGTCTGTGTATAGTGTATGTGTGTGCGTGAGAGTGAGAGAGACAGACAGAAAGAAAGCTCTATCTTTTTTTTTTTAAATATATTTTATTGATTTTTACAGAGAGGAAGGGAGAGGGATAAAGAGTTAGAAACATGGATAAGAAAGAATCATCAATCAGCTGCCTCCTGCATACCCCCTACTGGGGATGTGCCTGCAACCAAGGCACATGCCCTTGACCGGAATCGAACCTGGGACCCTTCAGTCTGCAGGCCAATGCTTATCCACTGAGACAAACCAGTTAGGGCGAAAGCTTTATCTTACTAAATCATATTAATAGCTATATGTCTAATGACAGGAAACTCTTATAACATTTAAACTTATAAAACACCAGAGGCCCAGTGCACTAAATTTGTGCATGGGGTGGGGGTGCCCCTCAGCCAAGCCTGCAACCTCTCCAATCTGGGACCCCTCAAGAGATGTTCAACTGCCATTTAGACCCGATCCCAGTGGGATCGGGTCTAAACAGCAGTCAGACATCCCTCTCACAATCCAGGACTGCTGGCTCCCAACTGCTCACCTGCCTTCCTGATTGCCCCTAACCACTTCTGCCTGCCAGCCTGATCACCCCCTACCCACTGCCCTATCAGCCTGATTGATATCTAACTGCTCCCCTGCCAGCCTGTTTGCCTCCAACTTCCCTCCTCTGCCAGCCTGGTCACCCCTAACTGCCCTCCCCTGCAATCCTGGTGCCTCCCAACAGCCCTCCCCTGCTAGCCATCTTGTGGTGGCCATCTTTTGTCCACATGGGGGCAGAGGCAGCCATCTTGTATATTGGAGTGATGGTCAATCTGCATATTACTCTTCTGTTAGATAGGATAGAGGCCTAGTGCACAGGTGGGGGCCATCTGGTTTGCCCTGAAGGGTGTCCCAGATCAGGGTGGGGTTCTCTTGGGGCATGGGGCTGCCTGGGTGAGGGGTCTGTGGTTGTTTGCAGGCCGACTATACCCCCTGGCAATCCAAGCAAAGGCCCTGGTATCTGGGATTTATTTACCTTCTACAATTGAAACTTTGTAGTCTGGAGCAAAGCCAAGCCCCCTGCTTACTCCTTGGCTGCCACCATTTCTGTTTGAATTTGTTTACCTGCTATAATTGAAACATTGTAGCCTGGAGTGGAGGCCTGGGCTGGCCAGGGCAGATGGAAAACTTGGCTTCCTCTGTTGTTAGGGGCAACCCTAGCCTGATCTCTCCAGCTCCATGGTTGCCGCCATTTTTCTTGGGATTTATCTTCTATAATTGAAAATTTTTATCCTTGAATAGAGGCCTAGGCTGGACAGGGTGTGTGGAAACCTTGACTTCCTCTATTGCTGGGGAAACCGAGCCTCTCAACTGCTCTCTGTGGCTGCAGCCATCTTGTTTGGGTTTAATTTACATTCTTGCTCTGATTGGCTAGTGGGTGTGGCTGGTTGGTGTGGCTTGTGGGTGTAGCAGAGTGATGGTTAATTTACATATTGCTCTTTTATTAGGTAGGATTAAGTTCATGAACCAAGGGGTTTCCCAGCTGGCCTGTGGGGGGTGGGATTGGGCCAAAACTGGCAGTCCAACATCCCACAAGGGGTCCTGGAGTACAAGAGGGAATTCTGCAGATGATGTTGCTCAGAAACTCCTGCATTAAGCATCTGCCCTCTGGTGGTTAGTGTGTGTCATAGCTACTGGCCAATCAGCTGGTTGCTTAGGCTTTTATATATAGAGATATTCTTTCTTCTATCTCTAATTTGCAAATTGTATTCTGACTATCAGACCCTTATTAGTTTTAGCAATAAATAATTGTTTCTTTCATTAAATATGTAAGAAAGTATGATAATAATATACATACAACAAATTAAAAGATATATTTCTGATTTTTAAAAAATATATTTTTATTGATTTTTTAAAAAACAATTATTTATATATATAAATAAATTTGTATATATACTAGTATATATACATTTAATTTGGCTCTTGTCATTATGTAGATCAAGGATATCAAACTTATGGCCTGGGGGCCACATGTGGCCCATAAAGAATATTTTTGCATCCCAGCCAACATAATGGTATGTAAGAAACATTTTAATCAAGATTTTGATAATAAAAGCCTAATATTCTAAGTGTCCAGTCACCAAGTCAGCCGTTCAGCCAATCAAAGTGTAATATGCTTATGATATGCTAAGGCCACTCAACCACTCACTCTGACATGCACTGACCACAAGGGGGCAGACAATCCAGCTGGTAGTTTAGCTTGCTGCTATGGTCCAGCAGAACAGGATTGAGTGAAACAGACAGGACACACCCTGGATGGCCAACCTCCCACATCCCTCCCTGGCCCCAATCGTGCACTGGTGGGGTCCCTCAGCCTGGCCTGCATCCTCTTGAAATCCAGGCTGAGGGAACCTTCCCCCCAAGTGCATGAATTTTGTGCCCCGGGGCCTCTAGTTAGGCCTCTGTTATTAATAACAAAATATAATGTTCACTAGTAATTGATTACTATAATCATCTTGCATTCATTTCCCTTACATGTCTTATGCACAGGTGCACTATTTCTCTCCACTAATACCAGCAGTGAATATTTTAGCTGCCATTTGTCACGTCATTAGTTTTATACTAACTTGTTTGGTGTATGTAAGAGGAAATATTTCACTTTTGGAGAACAAGAAAAATAAGTTAACTTGCATGATGCTTATAATTTTATAGTTATTCAGTGTCTGATAAGTTAATGTTGAAGAAAAACTATTAATTTTTATTAAAATGTTCTATTATTTTATGTTAATTATTACTCATTTATTTCAGCCCTTTGTATTCAGCATGTCTCTATAAAAATAAATCTATATTTCTATGAAAATTGAAGCTTTGTTTTTTTGTGGCCCACATAAATTTAAACCTTGTTTATTTGGCCCATGTAAGCCTTTGAGTATGGCATGCTTGCTCTAGACCCAGGAAAGCCTGTGATGAAATTCAGTCAGAGTCTGAAGGCCTCCGAACAAGAACTGAGAATTTAAGTCCCAGTGCAAGCCTTAAGGCCCAAGAACTGGAACAGCTAACATTGAAGGGTGGGAGAAGATGGATGTCTCTCAGTAAAGAGAGCACCTCTCCTCTGCCTTTTTGTTCTTTCCAGTTCTTCATCAGTTTATATAGTGGCCATCAGCATTAGGGATGCTCAGTTACCAATTTTAGTGCTAAACTCTTCTGGAGATATCCTCCCAGAAGTAATGTTTTATCACTTGTCTAGTTGTCCCTCACTCCAGTCAAGTTGATACATAAAATTAAGCATTACATCTCCACATAATCAAGACAATGAATAATGCTAATAACTGGATTATATAAAATATGTAATTCAGGGTATTTTGTGTTCTTTGTTTTCCACAAATCTGAAGCATAACCTAGTCAAATTTCCAACTGATTTATAATTAATAATAATATTCAGTGTTAGACTATTACTAGAGGCCAATTGCACAAAATTTATACACAGATCGGGCATGTCCCTCAGCTCAACCTGTACACTCTCTAATCTGGGACATCCCTTTCACAATCCAGGACTGCTGGCTCCCAACTGCTCATCTGCCTCCCTGCCTGATAGCCCCCAAACACTTCTATCTGCCAGATTAATCACCCCCTAACCACTCCCCTGCCAACCTGATTGATGCTAGCTGCTCCCCTGTTGGCCTCATTGCCCCCAACTACCATCCCCTACCAGTTCAGTCATCCCCAACTGCCATCCCCTGCCAGCCCAGTTGCCCCTAACTACTCTCCCCTGCAGGTCTGGTCCGCCCCAACTGCCCTCCTCTGCAGGCCTGGTCACCCCTAACTGGCTTCTTCCCTGCTGGCTTGATCACCTACAATTGCCCTCCCCTGCCAGACATTTTGTGGAAGCCATCTTATGATCACATGGGAGTGGCCATCTTATGACCACATAGAGACAGCCATCTTGTGACCAAATGGGGGCGACCATATTTTGTGAGGGTGTGAGGGTCAATTTGCATATTACCTCTTTATTATACGTATATGATGTTATTTTGGTATGTAATTATGAAGGAGTTAAAATAATTGAGTGAGCCGAAACTGATTTGGCTCAGTGAATAGAGTGTCGGCATGCGGACTGAAAGGTCCCGTGTTCAATTCCGGTCAAGGGCATGTACCTTGGTTGTGGGCACGTCCCTGGTAGGGGTGTGCAAGAGGCAGCTGATTGAGGATTCTCTCTCATCGATGTTTCTAACTCTCTATCCCTCTCTCTTCCTCTCTGTAAAAAATTAATAAAATATATTTAAAAAAATAATTGAGTGATATTGTTAAAATAATACCCCTTTCATTCCTATGAACTTCTACATATAAATAAATGTCTTTATTGCTTCAAATAATAAAATAAAAACATCTGTAGGATTAATTGTAAACTATCATATCCTAACAATAATTCATGTAAGTCCATGATAATTTCAGTAATTATAAAAAAATGCTTTAAAATCTCATTAAGATATTCATTCTGAAAATTAATTTTATATTGAAATTTTTATTAAATTTATAATATATTCATGCTAAGATTAATTATGTACTAAATAATTATAATGCAATTAAATTCAGGATAAAAACAAGTTGATTAAGATTTATATAGAAAAATGTTAAACTTTAGTGTATATATATACATACACACATATCTACATATATCTAGTTATGTACATATTTTGTGACACAATTAAAATGGAGTCTTTGATATAAGAGCTTTAAACATATAATAATATTGTATTAGTGTTCATCTTGGTGTAAATGAAATGAAACAGCTCAAAATGAAAAAAGAAAACTGAAAGACTTCTGAGCCAGCATTCTCTTTCTCTTTCTTATTTCATTAATACCACTTTCCAAAACTGTTAATATGTACTAAATATTCTTATTTTTGTCTGTATTATAGAATACATTTTTTAACAGAATATCCAAAATTTGTTATAATGACAAAGAGTGTGGCTTCCAATCTTGCTTTACTAACAAAACCCTATCTTTGTTTTGATCCCAATATTTCTAGTCTAAGATAATTATCACTGATCCTGATCATTAAAGTCAATCTCATTCTTTTGGGAAAATCCTGGTATTCACAATTGTACTTGTGCATCTGGCCATTCAGATTCCTGAATTTTGAATTACATATGGAAAGAGTAACTCCTTAAATGTTAGATTATCATTAAATGAAATAAAAATATTTCCCTGCTTCTTGTTTGGTTTCTCTGTTACTTGCAGAGAAATCATTCACCAGGATTAAAAAATAAAAGCTTCAAAGATATATTAATAGACTTTGATAATTAGTATTATTTGTACTAACAAGTTTTTATGTGAGATAAAAAAAATGAGCCAATAATTTATTAGATCCAATTTTGCTAGGGTACATTTTTGAAGCAACATTATACTTGAAAAAACAGTTACTGACCCCAATTGATGCTTTTCATAGGCAAAGCTTTTAAAAAGAATAGTTGTTCTTATAAGATAGCATTTAAAGTTCCATATTTCATAACTATATTACAAATATTTCAGCATCATTGAAAAATTTCCATTTAATTTTGTACTTTCACATATACATGAGTATGTTTATTACTAGTACCCTGTTTCCCCGAAAAAAAGACAGTGTCTTATTTTAATTTTTGCTCCCAAAGATGTGCTAGGTCTTATTTTCAGGGGATGTCTCATTTTTCCATGAAGAAGAATATGGTACACATTTATTGTTAAATGAAAATAAAGGAAATTTATTACCTGTATATGGTACGGTAGTACGGTAGTTGTCAACACAAACCAGACAAACTGAATCCTACAGTATCGAGAATTTACTCATTTATTCAATGACAATCATGTCATCATCTTCTGGAACATCATCATAACAATTCCTGAATTTCCTGGTGAATTTCTTGTGACTCCATTTCTTTCAGAATCAGTGGACCAAATCTCTCATGTTTAGCCTAGGGGGGCCTTATATTTCACTCAGAAGGAAACCTGTAAGTAGGTCTTATTTTTGGAGGATGTCTTATTTTTGGGAAACACGGTATATATAGATAAATATTTTTCAGTTCTGATATTAAAAATTAGGGGCCCAGTGTGCAAAATTGGTGCAGGGTCCCTTAGCCCAACCTGCCCTCTCCCACAGACTGGGCGCCCTCAGGGGATGTTCTTACTGACAGCTGAAGCCGGGTCCTCGGTGGGAGGCAACCAGGCTGATCAAAGGAAGGCACCTTCCCCATCACCCTGCTGCCAGCTACCATAGCTGCCAAGGTGTTTTCAACAATATGGACTCCAGTCCCTTCACCATGAAAAAATTACAACTTTCTTTAGTCAAGATGTATCTTTCATAGGATATGACTTTCTTTTCTTTCTTACTTTCTTTCTTTTCTTTCTTTTCTTTCTTTTCTTCCTTCCTTCCTTCCTTCCTTCCTTCCTTCCTTCCTTCCTTCCTTCCTTCCTTCCTTCCTTCCTTCCTTCCTTCCTTTCTCTCTTTCTCCTCACCTGAGAATATGCTTCCATTGATTTTTAGAGTGTGGAAGAGAGAGAGGGAGAGACAGAGAAAAACATCAGTGTGAAAGGGATACTTTGATTGGTTGCCTCCTGCATGAGCCGTGACCTGGGCCCTGGCCAAGGAGGAGCCTGTAACCTAGACACATGCCCTTGGTAAGAATCAAATCCAGACCCTGTGGACAGCAGGCCGAGGCTCTATCCACTGAGCCAAACCAGTGAGGCAGGATATGACATTTCTTAGTTCCTCCAGCAGTGGACCTTCGTTTTTTTTCTTCAGGAGTGTGGTAGAAAAACCCTAGATCACCTCCTTGGATTCTTATTACACAAGTTACCAAGAACAATGCAAGTGGTGGCATTCAGGGAGCTTAGCCAATGAGTAGTCAGAAAAGGTGTTTACATTTGAACTGGTTTGGCTCAGTGGATAGAATGTTGGCCTGCAGACTAAAGGGTCCTAGGTTTGATTCTGGTCAAGGGCATGTACCTTGGTTGGGGGCACATCCCCAATGGGGAGTGTGCATAAGGCAGCTGATCAACGTTTCTCTGTCATCATTGTTTCTGACTGTCTATCCCTCTCCCCTCTTCTGTGTAAAAGATCAATAAAATATATTTTAAAAAGAAAAGAAAGAAAAGGTGTTTCCTCTACAGTCCATGTGCAGAGGATCCCCTGCATTGTGTCCACTGTGCTAAGGGCGTGTCCTTGGCCCTCAAGCCCAGCAGCCCTGCGTTAGCTGTGTCTGCTGGGCTGGTGGGCGTGGACCCTGTTCGCTATGTCTGCTGGTTGGGGTGTGGACCAACTTGGCACAAGCACACACGCAAGCCGCCGCTCCACTCCACAGCTGCTTGGGCTTGGCACCCTTGGCTACTAGTTCCAGGACTTAGGCCGCTTGGTACCAGCGCCCATTGACCACTCCTGGCGGGGGGCATTCTGGGACCCCAGACACTCATGATCTACATGCTGACCTACAGGCTTGGAGTGGCCTGGATACCGAGGATGTTCCTGGGACCCAGGCTGCTCAGCACCTGTGTATGCAAATTAACTGCCATATTTGTCAGATTAATTTGCATACTCACTCCTGATTGGCTGGTGGGCATGGTAGAGGTATAGTCAGTTTGCATCTTTCTCTTTTATTAGTGTAGATTATATTTCCAATCAATTATCTTTTGTCATATGATATAGTCCAGATTAAAAAGCTCCTGGTTTTTGTCAAATAACTATGTTTAAAGGGCATAAAGTTGTTTTTCAAATGTAGATATTCTTTTTATCCACTATGTATTATGAATATTATGACTAATGGACTGACTTTAGAAAGTTAACATGCATAAAGTTAATTCTTATTTAATCTCATAAAGAATGTTCAGGGTCAATAAGTAGAATGAAGACAATTAGTCAGAAAAATAGAAGGTAATTTCCTTCTGCAGCTGACTTGTATTTCAGGGCTATTCTATGTCTTTACATTGCCAACCTTCCTACTCTTTGAATATTTTGGAGATGTCAGGATAGTCAAGATATGAACACAGTCAACTCTCTCATTGCCTTGAGCATTGCTGAAGGATATTCAAGCTATTTGCTGACCTCTAGCTATATTTCAACCAAACTTTATTTTATAAAGAGTCTCTAGGCTCAGCCATAAGACATTTTTATGCCTCATTTGATTAATGCTTCCAGCCATAGTCCTCAGTGATTTGGTAATATTTTAAATCCCTGCCTAAGTTTTTTCTCTGCTAGATAACCAGTGGGTAGAGCTGCCAGAATATTTGTATTCCTTTCTTTGTGGCCAACAACTGACTTAATGGTTCCTGGGAGAGTGTTATTATTTGATCATTCTTCCCCTTTTAATGTCTGCTTTCTGTAGTTTCACAGAAAACTATTACCTTGTAAATAGGCCTCCCCTGCTTTTCCTTCTGATCCTATCATCTCCACTTTTTCCCCTCAGAACATGGAATTAAAAGTCAATCACAGCTGCTTCTGAAACTAAGCTCTGTTACTATTTGACTTAGGCCAGGATACTGACCTCTGAGTCATGAGTTCTGTGAAATACACATTGAGATAAGTAAATAAAGTTGTAATATAACAGTGACAGGCACTTTTAAATAAAAGTTTAAATACTTTTAAGTAAAATTCAGTTTCTCTACTTCCCTTTTACCCTTATAACAGTTATAACTATTCCTTTTGTATTGAAGTACTAACTCATCAGAGACTTTTAATTCAAATATAGTTTTCAGTCAACATTTATTCTATATCTGTGAAAGGGCAGGGCAAGGTGGGGCTAACTCCTGACTCCATTTTGTACTGTGAGGCAGGGCAGAGCTATCCTCCATTTTGTGTAACTGGACCCTAGCCCTCATCCCACAAATCAGGGTCCGCCAAAGCAGTGACATAACCATCCCTATAAAACTCCTTGACCTGTGGAAGCTTGCTCTCTCTTTCACCACACGGTCGGCGTGAGTGGGACAGAGCCAATACTGGCATGGAATTCAGGCTTTCTGCAGTTGCATTGGACTCGGCTCCCTTGGTAGTCCTTGGTGATCACAAATCTGGGCATAATAATCTATACTTATATTTAATCAAGTATTTGTTTCTCTTCCCTTTGTTTATAAATTACATGGTTGTTAATTTGTACATCAGAACTTTCCTGATTAATTGGACAATTATTATACATAATTTATACTATAAATATTTCATTGAAATACAGTAATATCAATTTATTACTATACTAGAGGCCTGGTGTATGAAATTCATGCATGGGTAAAGTCCCTAGGCTGTCCAGTGATCAGGACTGATCTGTGGGGCAATCAGGGTGGCCTGTGGACTGTGGGCAGCTGCTGGTTTGAGGCCTGTGGACTGTGGGCAGCTGCTACATTAAATGTCTATCCCCTGGTGGTCAGTGTGTGTCATAACAACCAGTCATTCCTGCAGGATTAGGCCAAAACAGGCTCTCTTACATCCTCCGAGGGGGCCCAGATTGCAAGAGGACACAGACCAGGCTGAGGGACCCCACTAGTGCACAATTGGGGCCAGAAAGGGATACAGGAGTTTGGCCAGCTAGGGAGGGACTGTTGGAGGACTTCAGAGCATGTCTGGCTTGTCTCCCTCAGTCCAGATCAGCTGGACCCCAGCAGCAAGCTAACCTAGTGGTTGGAGCATCTGCTCCCTGGTGGTCAGTGCACATCACAGTGAGCAGTTGAGCGGCCTTAGCATATCATTAGCAAATTATTCTTCGATAAGTTGAACAGCTGACTGGTTGACCAGACACTTAGCATATTAGGCTTTTGTTATATAGGATTGGGAAGATTTCATGCATTTTTAAATTTACTGAATAATATCTATTTTGATACTATTACCACTGATATGGAATTTTTGGACTGGAACTCAGATTCTTTGTTTGCCAGGATTGAAGAATGAATCCACAGACAGAAAGTTGTATAGCAAAGGTAGAAATTTGTTGAAGAACAAGTACAGACTCCCACATGGGGAGAGGAAAAGATTCACACAGAATGGACTCCCACCTACGGAGGGCGAAAAAGGTCCCACTGAGTTCCTTTTCCCTATGGTTTATGAAGACTGCAGATCTCGGTGCCTTGAAATCTCCTCTGATTGGTCACTATTCCCTTAGACTGGTTATTATAGTAACTCCCCCCTCCTTTCTTATTGTTTTTCTATTCCCTTTGGGTTTTCTTCTTCTCCCTCTAAATGAAAGGCTTCCTTCTCTTTATTCTGTAAATATAGACCTTTTGCTGTTCCCAGATTCCTCATTCTATGGAAATGTACCTGTTGTAGCTTTCCAGCTCCCCCATTCTATGGAAATGTACCTTCTGCTGCTCTGCAGTCCTGTGCTTCCTTCATGATTCCCCTAATTTTCAAAATTTCTAAAATGTCCTAAACCTGTCCTATTTTACCCCTAAAATTTATGTTTCACCATTTATTAGTAATTTTACCAACTTGAAGTTTTCCAGCTTATATTCAAGTTGATTTTATCTCCAAATGCAGATAACATTTTATATCCAGGTTATGTCAAGCATACTTTTTGCTTCCTTCAAAAGTACAGGAAAGTACAAGAAATGAACCCTTTCTTATTTCAATGAATGACACTAATTTTCTATTATCAGAAAGATTAGACTAAGCAATGAATATTTGTATTCAATAAGATATTTTATATTTCCACAATTACCTTGTTCTCATGTGTAAGATTTTGTACTTCCTTTTCAGAATTTATAATTTGCTCTTAGTTCCTTAGAAATATTGTTCTAGTTTTACATGTAGCAAAATATCCCTTATAATTCTAATGGGAAACCAGAATATTTTCTTAGTGATTGTATACTTGATTCATGACTTGAGGCTTAATACACCCAGGATCTAGAAACTGTTTATTGTTTAGAGAAACCCCAGTGATGACATTGAAATATTCTATTGTTGTATTGTCAATTAGTGAGCTAGACAAGATGCCTTAATGAGCCAATTAGTTAGGAATCATCTTTATTGAATGTAGATTCAGAGCAGATTACCTCTGTCAAATTCTGAACAAACACAGGAAGGAGTATTCTATTTTTATATACTTCTAGTTCTTTGTGTATGTTATTTTTGCAGAGTTTGTAACCTTGAGTGCATATCATATCTAATAAACATCTGTCATATCTATGCAGACAACTTGTAACCTTGAGTACATATCATATCTATTGTATATAGACACTTTGTGACCTTGGATACATAATGAACAAACACTTGACAGGAGAATATGAGAATTATTATCAATATCAACATATCAGCCCCTTTAGATGGCTAGCTTGCCAGGTCAGACAGCTAAGTTTATCTTTTTTATTATTCAAGCATAAAAATAAAGTTATATTTTACAGAATAAGAGACTATCTAAAAATAACAGAGTAGTTCAAATAGCAGTTTTTCAAAGGAGGAACCACCATGCTTCATTATATCTCTCTCCCTCTTCCTTCCTCTCTGAAATCAATTTAAATAATTTGATAAAAAGAACCTTAAATACATAGTTTTTCTAAAGCTCATTATAGATGTGAGCATGCAAAGAAACCTACTGAATTTATAGCCCACAAAGTAATTAGCCAGTACTAGAAGAGAAGTGATCCATGGCTACTTTTACATCTCATGAAAGAGCTGCGACTAAGGAGAAAACAGGTATGCTTTTAATAAGTTGCTAAAGACTAATAGTGGGTTGATATGCCATTTTAGAATCCTAGGGAGGAAGAAAATCTGCAACTACCTGCCAACTCTTTTCCACAAGCTTTATTGAGCATTCATGAGAAAAACTGAGAGCAGCACAGGAAAGCTGAGACAGATTTCATATAAGATTCAGGTGTTCAGGGACTGCTGCAGTCTAAGAGCAGGGCAGTGGAACTGGTCACTTCAGGTACTCATGTGGTAGTGGTATGATAGGTCTGCTAAAATATAAAAGCAGCATGTTCTAATTGGTTTGGCTCAGTGGATAGAGCATTGGCCTGTGGAGTCAAGGGTTTCAGGTTTAATTCCAGTCAAGGGCTTCTGTCCCTGCTGTCACTTTTTTTTTTTTTAAATTCTCTCCTGAGGATATTTTTTCCATTGATATACTTAAAGAGACTGGAGGGGGGGGGGGGGCATAGAGAAAAAAAAAAAAAAGATTTGAGAAAGACACATTGACTAGTGATTGGTTTTCTTCCATACCCATCTTGACAAGGCCAGTATTGAGCCTGCAACCAAGGTACCTGTCCTTGTTGTCCAGGAATTGAAACTGTGACCTCTGAATCTGAATACCAAAGTTTTAACTGCTCAGACAAATTAGCCAGAGCTAAAGAATGTATTTTTTAAAAGATTTCTAATTATCCACTTCGATGTTCATGTCTTTATATCATTATCTATCCATCTATCTATCTATCATCTATCTATCATTCTATCATCTATCTATTATTAATCTATTTATCATCTGTCATCTACCTATCTACCTATCTATCCATCTCTCTATCTTTATATCTATCTCTTTAAACATTTTTAAGACACTACTGACTTTAAATTAAAATAACAACAGTGGATTGGGAGATTTACAGCATATGTAGAATTAAATATATAATGAGGGCAAAAAGAATAGGCCTCTGGTAACTTGAGGTATAATTTTGTAAGATTCTTGCTTTGTTTATAAAATAGTAGATTATTTTTAAGGTAGACTTATTACAGAGTTCCCGAACAATCAAACAATGCAGGAAGAGAGTTTGGAGAGACTCACTTTATTCATCTCATGATGGGCTTAGAGAAAAGGATTTCAAATTCTGAGGAAGACTACAAGCAGAACTTCCCTTTATATTAAAGAGCCAGCCCTATGTGCACTTACTGGTTATCTCGATGCTGGCCTTGAAAACAATACAGTGCTATCTAATTAAAAAATGCACCTGGCATGGCATTGAGATTATGGGCATATCTAGTCTCTGGTCTACAAGGTCATATAGCTAAGTTTATCTTCATCATTCTTCAAATAGGCTAAAGCATACTACCTAGAAAGCAACATTTTAGGATGAGGCATCTAAGAGCAGAAAATTCCAAACAGCAGTTTGTTACAAATAGGGATTTTCCTTCTTACCCCCCCAACCCCCTTGTCCCACAAGCTTTTCAGCTTTGTGGCACAATGACCACTGATGTTAGGGGTCTCGAAACTCTTTTACTACTTCCTGCTGGAAAGGGTCTCTGTCTAAAGTGTTAACATCCCATTTCTTCCTCTTGGAGAGGTTTGTAAGAAATTCTTCTGGCTTGTAGGACCATTTGAAGTTTAAAGGCATCTAGACTGGATGAGATAAAGTGAGTTAATAGATTTAGAAGACATGGTCCTAGGGTTATGGCTATCAGTAGAATTAACAGTGGTCCTGTCAAAGGAAAGAGCCATTTCCAGACTCCCCCATTTCAGCCCAGGTCTCAGATAACTGTCTTATTTTTGAAGCTCAATCAGCTAGTTTCTTGGCCTTATCTTCTATAATACCAGACTGGTTAGCATAAAAACAGCATTCTTCCTCAAGGAACAGGCACAGACCCCCTTTATCCACTGTGAGAAGGTCTAGTCCTCTTCAATTCGGAAGAGTAATAGCTGCCAGTGAGTGGTTAAGATTAAGGAAGTTCATTAACAGTGAAAGAATTAGCCTTAGTTTCATCATGTTCCTTTGCTGTTTAAGAAGCAGTAATTTTAGGGTGCCTCTGTGTTCCAGCAAGGGCAGAAAACTGAAATACTGAGAGAGAAACCAATATGGTGGCATAGGTAAATGCCTAACTGCAGCCTCACACAACAATTTCAAAAAATACAACTAAAATACAAATTGGACATTATCCAGAACGACAGGAAAGTTGACTGACTAGAAATTTTACAACTAGAAGGAAAGAGAAAACCAGAAGGAAAATCAGAGAAGCTGTAAAAAATCCTAAGGTACAGAGACACGGTGAGCACACGAGGGGAGAAGACGGAGCCAGAGAGGAGGGGTAGGCTGAGTGCCTGGCTGGCGTTCCCAAGAGGAAAGGAGATAAAAGCTCCGGACTGTGCTGAACCCCAGTTCTGAGCGAGAACCTGGGGACCCAGACACATAAGGAGGGAGTCTGGGCTGTAAGGTGAAAACTCAGGGGAGCGGTGAAAGGCAGAGCCCAATGAGGTGTACACATTGTGTGCAGAGGACAAACTGTTGACTCTACTGCTAGATTGCCCTGGTGGGAAGGAGACAAAAGCTCCGGACTGTGCTGAGCCCCAGTTCTAAGCCAGACCCTGGGGACCCAGGGTCATACAGAGGGAGCCTGGGATGTAAGGCAGAAACTCATGGGAGCTGCAAAAGGAAGTCCCAGAGGTGCACACATTGTACAGAGAATGGACGGTTAACTGTGCCGCTGGATTGCCCTAGTGGGAAGGAGACTAAAGCTCCAGACTACTCTGAACCCCACTTCCCACCCCACTTCCAACTGAACTGAACCCCAGTTCTGGGCTCATTGGGGGAGAGCCTAGACTGTTTGGTAGCAGGTGAAACTCAAGGACATCTTTCTCTCAGAGGTGCTTGCAGCGAGTACTGAAGGACACTGAGGAACACTGAGACTCAGGAACTTCATAGGGTGGGGCTGAGGGAAGCCAAGGCTGTAGGCTCTACCTTCAAACTCCACCCCATCCAAGCTGAACATAGAGACTTTTAAGGCTACCAATTCAGGGAAGGTGCAAAAATGCCGAGACAAGGAAATAGATCACAAACGAAATAAATAGAGGACAAAAAGTGACTGGATATTGAGTTCAAAACCATGCTTATAAGGTTTTTCAAGAATTTCTTAGAAAAGGCAGATAAAATAAACAAGACCTATGAGAAGCTGAAAAGGGATCAACTAGAAATAAAGAATAGATTGTCTGAAATAAAAAATATTATAGAGTCCTAAAAACAGAATGGAAGATCGCAAGAATCAAGTCAAAAGATTTGGAACATAAAGAGCCAGAAGACACTCCTCTGCAGAAGCAAGAAGACAAAAGAATCAAGGAAGTTGAAGATAATGTAAGAAATCTCTGGGACAACTTCAAGCGAACCAACATCAGAATTATGGGGGTCCCAGAAGATGAGAGAGAGAAAGATACTGAAAACATACTGAAAGAAATAGTGACAGAAAACTTCCCCCACCTGGTGAAAGAATTAGACTTACAAGTCCAGGAAGCACACAGAACCCCAAACAAAAGGAATCCAAAGAGGACCACACCAAGACACATCATAATTAAAATTTCAAGAGCAAAAGGCAAAGAAAGAATATTAAAAGCAGCAAGAGCAAAGCAGGTAGTTACCTATAAAAGAGCACCCATACGATTGTCAGCTGATTTCTCAACAGAAACCATGCAGGCCAGATGGGAATGGCAAGAAATATTCAAGGTGATGAATAGCAAGAACCTACAACCAAAAATAATCTACCCAGCAAAGCTATCACTCAGAATCAAAGGGCAGATAAAGAGCTTCACTAATAAAAAAAAGCTAAAGGAGTTCATCACCACCAAACCAGAATTATATGAATTGCTGAAGGGGGTTATTTAGGAAGAGGAAGAAAATAAAGATAAAAATTAAGAACAACAAATACATAACTATCAACAAGTGAATCTAAAAACCAAGGGAATTAAAAAATCTGATGAACAATATTAACTGGTGAATATAATAGAATCAGAGGTATGGAAGGGGAGTGAACTGACAATTCTCAGGGAAAAGAGGAGTGGGGGGTGTGGGAAGAGACTGAACATAAACTGTGTACCTATGGATGAGGACAATGGGGGGTGGGGAAAGGGCAGAGGGTGGGGTGGGAACCTGGTGGAGGGGAGTAATGGAGGGAGGGAAAAATGAGGAACATTTGGTAATAATATGAATACTATGATTTATTAAAAAAAAAAAAAAAAGAAGAAGAAGAAGACCTAAAAAAAAGGGGGGGGGGGGGGGGCAGAAGAGCTCTCCTCCTGGGACTAGAGACGTCTTGGGTGATGGCAGAATTCATAAAAAGACAAAATGAGAATTATTAGAAAGAAAAAAACACACAATAATTATCCAGAGATACCAGAGCATTTCCAATTTAAGAGAAGATAAGAAATATTAGTGCAAGGAAGAATTCATTAGGGCATTTTTGAATCCCTTAGAGCAGGTTGATCAGCCAGGTCTGTTGTTCTCTTGAAGGTGATCCACAGGAGGTGTTTCTGGTCAGAATTCACCTTCCACTCAGGCTGGATGTCACTCAGCTGGTGGGCTGCTTTCACTGGAGATTGGTGAATTTAGTTGTTCAGTTCTGCAACCTTGAGATCTGTGGGAGTGGTTAGTATAACTGGATAGTGTCCCTTCCAAATTGGCTTAAAGGGTTCTTTTTTCCAGTCTTTTACCCAAACCTGGTCTCTAGGTTTAGAAGGATGTGCAGCTGTTTCTAGAGGTATGGGTAGTTGGTCAGTAACCCATCTGTGGATCTCAAAGACAGTTTATCCAAGTCCTTGTAGTTGCTTCTGGATTTCTAAGTTTCCTATTTCCCCCAAATCTCCCTTTGGCCAAATTAAGGGAGGGGGTCTACCATATAGAATTTCAAAGGGAGAGAAACTTACCCTGGCCATTGGGGCACAGTGTACTTGCAGGAGTGCAAGAGGCAAGATATCTGTCCTGGGTAAGGTTGTCTCTTGGCATAGCTTAGCCATAGCCTGCTTTAGAGTCCAGTTCATGCGCCTTCCTTCCCTGAACTCTGAGGCCTGTAAGCTGTATGTAGGTTCCATCTAATTCCTAAAGCCTTAGCTACCTGTTGTACTACTTCTGCTACAAAGGCTAGGCCATTATCAGACACTATGGTCAGAGGCATTCCATACCTCAAAATTATGTCCTTCAGGAATGCCTTAGTGACTTCTCTCACCTTTTCAGTGCTAGTGGAATATGCCTTGACCCAGCCTGAAAAGGTACAAACAAGGACTAGTAGGCATTTATTTTCTCTGCTAGGCCCTACTTCTATAAAGTCTACTTCTAAGTGCTCAAAAGGAGCTTGCCCACAGTGCTGAACTCCTATTGGTCCCACAGGACCCTGTTTGGCATTGTTCTGTGTACAGAGGAGGCATCGCTGAGAAACTGAAGCACACAAGGAGGGAAAATGGGAAATTAGGTAATATCTGCCTAACAAAGCTTCTAGAGCAGTCTTCCCTAAGTGAGTAAGTCCATGCTGCTGGAGGACTACCTTATGTGCTAACTGTCTGGGACATAGATCCTATGATCTGAGAGTATCCACCAACCTTCTTTTGTTCTTTTGCCCCCTTCTTGCTGAGCCCATTCCTCCTCCTGTGGAATGTACTTTGGAGGTTCAGGTAATTCCAGGGCCAACATGATCTGTGCTGGTGCTGTTTGTCCTTTGGCAGCCTGCTCTGCTGTAGCGTCAGCAAGCTGGTTTCCTTCTGATACTGAGTCTTTCCCTTTCTGGTGACCTTTGCAATGAATGACAGCTGTTTCTTTAGGCTCCCAAACTGCTTCTAGTAACTTTAAAATCTCATTTTGATTTTTGATTCCTTTTCCTCCTGCTGTCAAGAGCCCGCTTTCCTTGTAGATAGCCCCATAAATATGCAGGGTAGCAAAGGCATAGCCTGAATCAGTGTAGATGTTGGCACGCTTATCCTTACTGAGTTCCAAGGTTCTGGCGAGGGCCCAAAGTTCTGCCGTCTGCGCTGACCATCCTTCAGGCAGGGCCTGTGCTTCAATTGTCTCAAAGTTTGATACTACTGCATATCCAGCTCGTCTTTTTCCTTCATTTAAGAAGCTGCTGCCATCTGTGAACAATACCAAGTCCGGGTTTGGCAGGAGCCTATCCATTAGATCTGGCCGGCTAGAGTAAACCTCCTGTAGGACTTCCAGGCAATCATGTTCAGGGACCCCCTTAGCAGACCCTGAGACAGGGGGGACATGGAGGCAACATGGGTCAATCTGTTTGGAGAGATAGGCTACTGGTCTTTGCCAATGTCCGAATTCCTGGGTTAGAATTTCTAGGGCTACCCCGTTGTTCTCATGGACGAAGAGATTAGTCCCGTGTCACATCTGGTAACCCAAGTGCTGGGGTCTCAATAAGCTTTGCTTTTATGCTGATGAAGGCTTTCTCCTGTTTGGGGCCCCATACAATGGGTGCTTTCTCTTCCCCCTTTAAAGCTTCATAGAGGGGCTTGGCCAGATCTGAAAACTCCAGGATCCAGATTTGACAGAACCCTGCTGCTCCCAGGAATTCATGAATCTGCCACCAGATGCTAGGACCTGGGATGGCACATACTGCCTGCTTTCTTCCAGTCCCTAGCCTTCATTTCCCTTGGGTGATTCAGAAGCCTAGATACTTGACTTCCTTCTGACAAATCTGTGCTTTTTGCTTGGACACTCTATAATCTGTTTCAGTTACCAATCTCAGGAGGGCTCGTGTCCCTTCCCAGCACTGAGCTCGTGTGGAACTGACTAGTAGGAGGTTGTCTACATACTGGAGTAGAACACATCCCAAATCCTGTCCTGGGAACTTAGATAAATCAGATGCTAGTGCTCCACTAAAGAGAGTAGGGGAGTTTTTAAATCCTTGTGGAAGTCTGGTCCAGGTGAACTGCTCCTTGGCTTCCGTATTTGGGTTTTCCCACTCAAAAACAAAAAGCAGCTGGCTGATGGGGGCTAATCGGAGGCAGAAAAAGGCATCTTTCAGATCTAGGCATGTAAACCATTCCGCTTCTGATGGAATAAGTCCTAGAAGTCTGTAGGAGTTTAGCAATGTCACATGTAAGGTTGTAACAGCCTCATTAACAGCCAGTAAATCCTGTACTGGGCGGTAATCATTAGTCCCAGGCTTTTTGACAGGCAAGAGGGGAGTATTCCATGGTGACTGGCATCTTTTAAGGAGTCCCCACTGAAGTAGCCGGTCTAAGTGGATCTGAATTCCTAGGTGTGCCTCCCTTGGAATTGGATATTGTTGGATTTTGACAGGCTGTGACCCAGGCTTTAAGTCAATTAGTATTGGGGCATGGTCTTTGGCCAGGCCAGGAGGATTTCCTTCTGCCCAGACCAGTGGGAATTCTTCCTCTAATTCAGGCTCTGAAGGTGAGGCCTTTGACTGAGGGTCATAAGATCTCCATTCTTCCTCCCAGGGCACTGCTAAGGATAGGATCATTGGAGAAGTGATCTGATTTCTGCCCCCATTTTGACTAAAAGGTCTCTACCCATCAGAGGTACTGGACAGTCTGGCAAGTATAGGAATTCATGAATTACTTGGTGGCCGCCAAGTTGGCATTTCTGAGGCCAGCAGAATGGTCTAAGGGTCTGTAGCTCCAATAATGGTAATCTCCTTCCCTGAGAGAGGTGCTACTTTCTGTGTGACTACTGAGTGCTCAGCTCCTGAATCAACCATAAAGTCCACAGTCTGGCCCCCAATTTTCATTCTGATCTTGGGCTCATGGGGGCCCAGCTGAAAAGAGCATGGTCTGTCCTAGTCAGAGTCGGCTGCTGCCAGCCCAATAAGGTTTGCTTCAGGTGGCTCTGGTTGATAGCAACTAGGTGGAAAAGGGGACCCTAATTTCTTGCTCTGCCATTTGGGACATTCATTCTTCCAGTGTCCTGTTTTCTTACAATAGGCATACTGGTCCCCTCTCAGACTTGCTCTTCCTTTCCCCACTGATCAGTCGTCTTGCTTTCCTTTTTGGGTTGTTTGGGGGCCCAAACCTCTGAAAGCCACTGCTATCACATTGGTCCTTCTTTGCATTTTCTTTCCTTCCTCCTGTTTTGCTTTCCTGTCTTGGTTGATGAAAACCTTGTTGGTTATCTCCAGAAGTTCACTAGTATTTTTTTCCTGCAAACCCTTCCAGCTTCTGTAATTTTCTCCTTAGCCTGCTGCTGCCTGCCTCTCCTTAGCCTGCTCCTGCCCTGCCTGCCTCTTCATTCCTGCTACTAAAACCTTACTTTGTCCCTTCTTGCACACACCGAACAGGACCCAAGGCGGCAAGGTCTGAGCAATTGCTAACCAGCTGTCTATGTAGGGAAACTGATCTGGGTGCCTAGAATCTCCTGTGACTACATTCCACACCACCCTGACCAATCCTTCCTCTGAAGAGCCTTCCAAGGGCCAGCCAACCCCGAAGGCTGGCCATTCTACTTCACAGAATTTCCTCAATGTTTCAGAATTTATTTTAATTCCATAATCTCCATCAAATCCCTTTTTAAAATTTTTCAACATGCAAATGAGAACAGTGAGTTTACTCTGTCCCGACCTCATTATGATCGGTGGCGCAAGACAGACAAGGGAGGGGGTGACCTGTTTTCACAGATCCTCACTCAGATGCCCGCCTGGCCGCGTCTCTTGGGAGCTTAGATTCGTCTTAGCTAAGGTGCACCCGTATAAACCCCGGGCCTGGTCACCTCCACGTGGGGGTGAGTCACCGTTATGCCATATGAAGAATCGCTGAACCGCAGGTTGGGGCTCACTGGGACTTTGTAACCGAAGTCATGGAGCCACACAAAGGATTAGAGAGGGCAGGCCCTCCCCCTCCACACTCACACACTTTCACCAGACATTCACTCAGAGTTTAAACAACAATCCACCCAATTCCTGATTGATTTGCCTAAGGAAGCCATATGGCCTCCGGGGGGGTGATCAAGCTCCCCCTTCCCCTCATTCAAGTGGGCTGAACTGACAGGGCCCCTACCTTACCGATTCTGTCGACAGGTCCAGAAGTGTCTGTCTGCTCTCTCCAAATGCTGGCCGGGTCCTGGGCTGAGGTCCGGGAGCGCCCAAAGTCCCCCAGTTTAATTCTGCTAAATCAGCAGAGAGGTGCCTTCCAGAGGCCTGTCCAACGCCCCCGGACCCCAAACCCGGCCCAGCCTCCAGAGACTAAAGGCCAAGCACGGGATGATTTTCTGGGCCAATGCACCAAATTATGTTACAGAGTTCAAACAATCAAACAACGCAGGAGGAGAGTTTGGAGAGACTCACTTTATTCATCTCGCGTTGGCCTTGAGAAAATGATTTCAAATTCTAAGCAAGGCTACAAGCAGAAATTCCCTTTATATTAGGGGTGTTGAACTCAATCAGAGAAGGGGCCAAAATCTAAAATCCAGTCTAAATCGAGGGCCGAATGGTTTACTGAACAGTCATAAACTGTCATTGTGATGGAAACGCAGCGGAGTGCAGTGATGACAGCGCGGTGCGGGCCACATTGCAAGGCCTGGCGGGACGGATTTGGCCCGCGGGCCTTGTGTTTGACACATGTGCTTTATATTAAAGAGCCAGCCCTATGTGCACTTAGTGGTTATCTTGATGCTGGCCTTGAAAACAATACAGTTCTATCCAATTAAAAAATGCACTTGGCATGGCATTGAGATTATGGGCATATCTAGTCTCTGGCCTACAAGGTCATACAGCTAAGTTTATCTTCATCATTCTTCAAATAGACTAAAAAGACTAGAAAGCAACATTTTAGAATAAGAGGCATCTAAAAGCAGAAAATTCCAAACAGCAGTTTATTATAAATAGTGGTTTTCCTTCTCAGACTAACAAATTAAAAACGCATAAGAGATCCCTCAAAATAACACAAAGAGATATGACTATATAACTAAAGAGTCAGCAGAGGAAATAAAATGGAACTACAAAAATATCATTTCACTCTAGAGATGGGAGAAGATGAACAAAGTAAGAAAAAGTAGACAGGCAAATAAAAAACAAATATAATTTTAGTAGACTTAAAAACAAATATATCAGTTATTGCATCAAATGTAAATATAATTTGGTTCATCCAGAAAATTTATCCAAGACAAAGTTAGAAGCTCAAAATATCTATGCATGATAACATCTGTGAATAATAAAAAGGAGAATCATTAAGAGTATGTAAGCAGCCGAATCTGGTTTGGCTCAGTGGTAGAGCTTCGGTCTGCGGACGGAAAGGTCCCAGGTTTGATTCCAGTCAAGGGCATGTACATTGGTTGGGGGCACATCCCTGGTAGGAGGTGTGCAAGAGGCAGCTGGTCAATTTTTCTCTCATCAACGTTTCTAGCTCTCTATCTCTCTCCCTTCTCTTCTCTGTAAAATATCAATAAAATATATTTAAAAAAAGATTATGTAAGCAAAACCTCATGTTGCCAATGTAGGTTGAATACTAATAACACTAGGGATAAAAGAAAAATGGATTGTGCAAAAATAACTTCAGGTTGTGAAGTACCATTTTTTTTACATTGTAACAAGTGCACATGCAGAATGACTTCTATAGTTGATAATGCAGACTTTCATCAACTGACCAAGGTAGTGTTTGACAATGAAGGAAGGCATTCCTCTTTCTCCTATACTCTACTTACTTTTCAGCAAGTCACTCTTTGGGGGAGTGAAGCTCTATCTCCTGAGGGACAAACATCCACATAAATTATTTGAAAACTTTAGGTAAAGCAAATTTGTCTCTTTTCCCTCCTTCATTCATTCAATTACATGTTTATCTCACTATGAACTAATCAGAGTATGTTCTATGAGCAAATGTAAATTAAAATAGAAATTAATAACAGAAAGATATTTTTAAAAACCCAAATTGAGGAAGAATTAGTCGAAGCACATAAATGACCAATGAAGTCAATAATAAACGAAAAATTGCAAGGAAAATTAGAAAATATTTACATATGAATAATAGTAAAATCACAAAATATAAAAATTTTGGGGATGCAGTTAAATATCATGAAGATAATTTAAAACTTAATTATGTTTAAAAATTAGAAACATAAAATTTACAAATTGTTCTTCTAACTTACAAACTACAAATATTAAGGAAAGGGTGAAAGACATTAAAACTAAAAATGAACACACAAAAGGGAATATAAACAAGCTGAGAAGAGGATTAGTGAGCAATTTAATAAAATTTATAATATCTTGGACATAAAATATCCAAGATAAGAAATGAAACTATGGCCGAAACCGGTTTGGCTCAATGGATAGAGTATCAGCCTGCAGACTGAAGGGTCCTAGGTTCAATTCCGGTCAAGAGCATGTACTTTGGTTGCAAGCACATCCCCAGGAGGGGGTGTGCAAGAGGCAACTGATCTATGATTCTCTCTCATAGATGTTTCTAACTCTCTATCTCTCTCTCTTCCTCTTTGTAAAAAAAAAAAAAAAAAAAATCAATAAAATATATTAAAAAAAAAGAAAAGAAATGAAACTATGGATATAAACAGACTACACATATTAATAAAGTAGTAAGAAAAGTAATAAACGGTGAATAAACTCAATGATATGAATGGTGTGTAATAATTCTTGAAAGACAGTATAACAAAAAAATGAATATTTATATATATTAACATACTAAAGTATTTGAATTCTTACTTATGAAAGCTTGCCACAAATATAACTGCAGGCCCATTTTGTTTCATTAGTAACTTCCAAACATTTAAGGAAGTGAAAATAATAATGTACAAATAATTTTAGAAAATAAGAAGGAAGGGTATTTTTAATACATTTTATTAAGTAAGTATATCTTTGATTCCCAAACTAGATAAAGATATCCAAGAAAAGAAAATTAAACTCAAAATTTCTCCTGAATAAGGTGCAAACATTCTTTAAAAAATTAGCAGAAATTACTAGAAAATGTGGTTTAGCTCAAGACTGTAAGAGTAATTGAATATAAAAAAGTATTCAAAAATTAAATAATCACCACATTGAATAGAGAAAAATAAATAAATATCATGTGTTCATTTTTTTAAAAATGACAAAATTCAGTATCTGCTCATGGGAAAACTGTTCATCAAAAAAATATAAGGAAATTTTCTTAAATAGATAAAATGACTTAAAGATTATGTGGCTAATATCATCCTTAATGTAAAATAGTGAATGCTTTTTTCCTGAAGCTAGGAACATAGCAAATAACTGTTTGCTCACATTATAAATAGGTACTGAATATTATAAGGCAAAGGAAAAGAAATAAGTAATATAGAAATTACAAAGACAATATAAACTGTCTTACATGATCTATTGTGTATGTAGGAAATCCTGAAAAATTTACCAGAATACCTATAGAATTAAAAGTGAATTTACTAATGTTTCAGGGCAAAATAGTAATGCACAAACAATTGTATTACACTTCCTGCTATCAGTTAATTGGAAAATAAAATAATAAATTCTATGAAACAGAAATATTAAATAAAACCACAAAAATTAGGTCACTAAGTTAATATTCATAAATAAATTGAATTTCCAAATACTAGTAAGTGATCCATTTGGGAAAAAAAAAATTGGAAAGTACTATTTACAGTAGCATCCAAGAACATAAAATACTTCCTGGTAATGTAATAAAATATATGTAAGACTTCTCTGAAAACTTATTGTCTAGATTCTAATAAGAGTATTTTAGGGATGGAAAAAAAGTGAAAGAGGACCTAGTAAAATAAAAGATATACTTTGTAAATGATTGAGAGGACTTTATATTATTAACATTTTAATTTTCCCCAAATTGATATATAAATTTAATAATATAATTTTAGTAAATATCCAAGTAAGCATTTTTTAAGAAATTGACTTGCTATTTCTAAAACTTATAAAAAAAAGAGGCCAAATAATTTTGAGAAAGACTTACCATAATTGACCTTAAAATTAATTATAGGACCTCCATTCAGTCAAGAAGGTGGTGTAGGTAATCTCAGTATTCACATCTCCCACAACCACATCAAAATTACAACCAGAGTATAGAAAAACCATAACTAAGGACCCCTATCTGAACATAAGTTTTGAAACAGGATATAAAGAAGGAGCCACTCACCAAAACCAGTCTGGCTCAGTGGATAGAGTGTCATCAGTTTGCAGACTGAAATGTCCCAGGTTTGATTCTGGTCAAGTGCATGAACATTGGTTGTGGGCACATCCCCAATAGGCATTGTGCGGGAGGCAGCTGATTGATGTTTCTCTCATCATGGATGTTTCTAGCTCTCTATCCCTCTCCCTTCCTCTCTGTAAAAAAGCCAATAATATAAATAAATGCTTTTCCTAGCTTGATTGGAGATTGTCCAAAGGTGCTCTGGGCTTCAGAGAAAAGCTGGAAGTTAGATAGGGCAGTTACTTTA
The DNA here is from genome assembly GCF_014108245.1 of Pipistrellus kuhlii. Classification (NCBI taxonomy): domain Eukaryota; kingdom Metazoa; phylum Chordata; class Mammalia; order Chiroptera; family Vespertilionidae; genus Pipistrellus; species Pipistrellus kuhlii. The sequence goes on from NW_023425404.1 coordinate 96,846,222, forward strand.
GATAGAGCTGAAATTGATGGTTTACCTAGAGTATCCTATATAATAAAGAGGTAAAATAAAGAGGTAATATACAAATTAACTATTATTCCAAGACACAAGATGGCTGCCCCCATGTGGTCAAAGATGGCCGCTCCCCTGTGGGCACAAGATGGCCACCACAAGATGGCTGGCAGAGGAGGGCAGTTGTGGGAGATCAGCCAGCAGGGAAAGGCAGTTGGGAGGGACCAGGCCTGCAGGGGAGGGCAGTTGGGGGCAACCATACCTGCATAGGAGGACAGTTGGGGGAACCAGGCCTGCAGGGGAGGGGAGTTGGGGGTGATCAGGCTGGTCGGCAGAAGCAGTAAGAGGCAATCAGGCAGGCAGGGGAGTGGGTGGGAGCCAGCAGTCTTGGATTGTGAGAGGGACGTCTGACTGCCACCAGGATCAGGTCTAAATGGGCAGTAGGACATCCCTTGAGGAGTCCTAGATTGGAAAGGGTGGAGGCTGGGCAGAGGGACACTGCCCTGAGGCCCCCCTTTCCCCCCTCACACACACTACACGAATGTCATGCACTGGGCCTCTAATGTACTATAAAGCCTCAGCAGCATCTGCTATACATCGTTTCAAATTCTAAGAGGGGCATTTTTTTACTTACCACTCAGAGTTCAAGTCACAACAAAAAAGTGTTTTGATCTTCTTTATGAATGGGAAGTTTGTGTTGGTTTTTAAAATTGAATTGAATTTGAAATTTTTCTATTTAAATCCTTTATTGTTGAAAGTATTGCATGTCTCCTTTCCCCCCCATTGCCCTCTCTCTGCCTGCTCCCATCCCCCAGCACATGCCATCACCCCATACTGTCTCTGTCCATTGGTTATGCTCATATGCATGCATATAAGTCCTTTGATTGATCTCTTACCCACCACTCCCCTGCCTTCGCTCTGAGGTTTGATAGTCTTTCTGACACTTCTATGTCTCTGGATTTATTTTTGCTCATCAGTTTATGTTGTTCATTATATTCAACAAATGAGTGAGATCATGTCATATTTATCTTTCTCAGAGGAGTTTATTTCCCTTAGCATAATGTTCTCCAGGTCCATCCATGCTGCTGCAAATGGTAAAAGTTCTTTCTTTTTTACAACAGCATAGTACATGGTAGATGTACCAAAGTTTTTAATCCACTCATCTGCTGATGGGTCTTAGGATTTTCCCAAATCATAGCTATTGTGAATTGCACTGCTATGAGCATAGGGGTGCATATGTCCTCTCTTATTGGTGTTTCTGATTTCTTGGGATCTATTCCTACAAATGGAATTACTGGGTCAAATGAGAGTTCCATTTTTAGTTTATTGAGGAAACTCCATATTGTTCTCCACAATGGCTGCACCAGTCTACATTCCCACCAGCAGTGCACCAGGGTTTCTTTTAATCCACATCCATGCCAGCACTTGTTATTTGTTGATTTGTTGATGATAGCCATTCTGACAGGTGTAAAATGATACCTCACATTCATTTAGATTTGCATCTCTTGGATGATTAATGACTTTGAGCATGTTTTCACATGTCTCTTGGCCTTCTATATGTCCACTTTCAAAATGTGTCTGTTTAGGCCCTTTGCTCATTTTTTTTTTAAATATATTTTATTGATTTTTTACAGAGAGGAAGAGAGAGAGATGGAGAGCTAGAAACGTCAATGAGAGAGAAACATCTACCAGCTGCCTCTTGCACACCCCCTACCGGGGATGTGCCCACAACCAAGGTACATGCCCTTGACCAGAATCGAACCCGGGACCTTTCAGTCCGCAGACCGATGCTCTACCACTGAGCCAAGCCGGTTTTGGCCCTTTGCTCATTTTTTGATTGAATTGTTTATTTTCCTTTTGTTAAGTTGTATGAGTTCCCTATCAGTTTTGGAGATTAATCCCTTATCAGATGTGACACCATGAAATATGTTATCCTATACTGTGGGCTCTCTTGTTTTGTTGATGGTTTATTTTGTGGTGCAGAAGTTTTTTATAATCCATAGGCAGCAAAATATAAGACATATTTCTTAGCAATAGCTTTACTGACACATCTCCAGGGACAATAGAAACTAAGGAGGAAATAAACAAATGGCAAGATTGCTTTTCAAAGGTTTAGCACTTTGTGGATCTCAACTTTACATGGAAGACAGTTTCAACTCACTAAGGCCATCCCTGCTTATCTTCTGTGCTGATGTGGACAGAGGAACCAAGCTACTAAACGAAGTTCCCTTCTGCCCTGGCAGGAAAGCTCTCGCATCAGGTCATCAATTTGCCACTCTAAAATTCCATCCTGTCATCATTCTGAGCCATACATATGTTCTTTGCTGAACTGTCAGCTAACATTTCTATATTTGTTTTTCTGTGTTTTTCTATTCAGTATTTTAGCTATTTTACCCTAGGAAGATATCAGCATATATTGTCAAAACCCATGGTCTTCTCACTTGATTGTGTATGGAAGTTGAGGAAAGGAATGCCAGCCTGTTTGTCATTAAATTCTAATTCTTCTCAATGTTGGGGAAGGTATTTTGGGTATTTTAGACACAATGATCCTAATAGCATCCCTAAAATATAATTTTAGAAGTAATGAGTCAGGAGGTGGGAGGGAAGTGGAGGTGGTATGTAGGATAAGGCTGCTTTGGCTGCAAAAGTAATTTCTTAATGTTTAGCCTAATATTGAAACCATTCTTAATTTCAAGCTTACTGAAATAGAGCATTTCAGTGATTGTATAAATAATTCCAGCCAAAATAAAACATAAATATGTTTTGCATATATTATGTGGCTATTTCAGGCTGCTACTTATTTTTAGAAAATAAAGACACAGGGTAAAAGTGTCATATCACATTAAATTTATACAGTTATAGTCTAATTGTATAAGAGAAAGATAGAAATATCAATGATGAGAGGGAATCATTGATTGGCTGCCTCCTGCACACCTCATACTTGGGATTGAGCCCCCAACCAGGGCATGTGCCCTTGGCCGGAATGGAACCCACAGGCTGATGCTCTGTTCACTTAGCCAAACCAGCCAGGACTTGATTTTTTTTTTTATCCTACTATCAGAATATAAGCTAAAGAAGCGTTTATATTTTTCTTCATTTTATATCTTCAGCGTTCTTAATAAATCTCCATCTTCCCTTTTTTCTTCAGTAGCTAAGGAAGCTTAGGTCTCTACCTTGTTGAGAAATTATCTCATCTAAATTGTTAATCACAGCAGAGGCTCTCCTTTGAAGAAATGCATACATATTACCTTGATGTTATAAATTAATGGACATCTACTTATCAAGATTTTTCTACTTATTTTCTAAAAAATATATGTTTTAATTGATTTCAGAGAGCTAGGGAAAAGGAGAGAGAGAGACATCAATGATGAGAGAATATTGAGCAGCTATCTCCTACACACATCCTACTGGCAAACCTAGCACATGCCCTGACCAGGAATCAAACCTCTACTTCCTGGTTCATGGATCTATGCTCAACCACCAAGCCACAATGGTTGGGCAAGATTTTTCTGCTTATTACTCAATGCTTCAAAAGAAGTACTAATGTTTTAAATGGTCAGTGGTTCTCTAGATTGGACACACATTAAATATCAGCCCAGGAAGTCTTACAAAAAATAAAAATTCCACACCTCTGACAGGAATTAGCATTTACAAGGCTGTGCATCAAATACCGATAATTTTAACAAACCTTTCCAAATGGTACATATAAATTTAGATTAGTCCTAACCCTCAGATTAACTGTGAGAATCACTGAATTAGAACAGGTGACCTATTGCCCTGGATGATTTAGATAAAATCAGGTAGGCATTCTAAGATTAGAGAATGTCCACGGACTTAATGTATTCTGGTATAATGTATTCTTGCATGAATATGTGAACTATGACTTAGAGAAAAGGAATACAAATTACTACTGTCAAAAAAGGATCCTGTAACTAAAAAAAAAAGTAAATTGTTTAAAAGAGAAATAAGCGCATTTTTAGACAGAAGAGCTAATTTGCTGTTATATTTATCTCTATAGTGGTGAGAATCTAAAAATTTACTTTAATTAAACAAAAACATAAGGAAATAGCCCTAGCTGGTTTTGCTCAGTGGGTAGAGCATCGGCCTGTGGACTGAAGTATCCTAGGTTCAATTCCAGCTAAGGGTATATGCCCAGGTTGCAGGCTTGATCCCCAATAATGGGGGTGACTATCACTGATTCTCTTATCATTGACATTTCTATCTCTCTCTCTTCCTCTCTGAAATCAATAAAAATATATATTAAAAAAAACCAAAAACCATAAGGCATGCTTGCCCAGAGAAAGAGATTTGGGTTAATGTTCTATCATTTTTTATATGATCAAACTGGCTTTAGGTATGTGCACAACATATGCATTTTATTTTCTAATTAAATGTCATAATATTTATTTTCATTTTTAATTGAAGTATAATAGAAATATAACTGCACATATTTAATTACCATTTTCTAATTTTATCAGCAGCAGATGCAGTTTCCAGATTCTACACATTCTCACTATTTATGTAGCCAATCTTTAATTTTAGATATTTAGTCTTTAATTTTAGATATCTAATAGGTACAACATGTGGCTTTAAATTGTATTCCACTAATAACTAATGATATTGACTGTATTTTCATGTGTCATCTACCCTGTTTCCCCGAAAATAAGACAGTGTCTTATATTAATTTTTGCTCCCAAAGATGAGCTAGGTCTTATTTTCAGGGGATATCTTATTTTTCCATGAAGAAGAATACGATATACATTTATTGTTAAATAAAAATAAAGGAAATTTATTACCTGTATACAGTACAATAGTACGGTAGCTGTCAACACAAACCAGACAAACTGTGAATCCTACAGTATCAAGAATTTACTCATGTATTCAATGACAATCATGTCATCATCTTCTGGAACATCATAAATTCCTGAATTTCCTGGTGAATTTCTTGTGGCTCCATTTCTTTCAGAATCAGTGGACCAAATCTCTCATGTATAACAATAGCTCTGTCTTTAAATGAATACTTCTTGTCAAGGTAGCCTGATTGCAGTGCATTTGCAATGCAACTGTCAGTGATTTTCTCCCATGAATTCTTCACCCAAGTCACAACTTCTTGCAGTTTAGGTTTCACAAAGTTTCCATGCTGATTTCTCTCCATTCTATTTTCAATGTAGTCATTAATTTCCATGTGCAAATTGTCTTTGAATGGCTTGTTTAATTGCAATATCAAGAGTGTGGAGATAGGCCGTCATTCCTGCGGAAATCATTATCTGATCTATTTTTTCTTTTGTGAAGAAATGTCTTCTTGTCTTTAGCGCAGTGAGTGCTGGCTGCATCCCAGACTAGTAGACCTCTTTGGCTCCCTCGCATAACAAGTGGCAGCATTAAATTGACCCACTTCCTTATAACTGCTTGTGTGGCCCAGGCTTTTTCAGTTTCAAAAATAAAAATGCCCAAAATACGTTCAATCTTTTCCTTCTTGCCCTTAGAAATGATTAAAGGTGGGATTTTAGTGTCATCCACACGTATTGTCAAAATACAGGAAACACTTTCACTTTTGTAAGCAGTGGAGGGAATGTACACTAAGGAGGCACCCTGCTGTTCAATTGTTGTTTGAGATGATTGGCCCATAAACACTGCAGTTTCATCCATAGCAATCATGTTGGAAAGATTGTATTTAGAGAAGTCAGCATCATCAATAAAGGACTTGAATGCAAGTGCTCGCTTAATAACTTAAGTATCTTCCAACCTAAACAATGTTGTAGATATTCTTAAAGACAGTTCACTTTGCTGAAAGAAATTATCCAGCCAGTGTTGTGATGCTTTGAAGTCTTCGGGGGCTATGTCAAACTGTGGTGCCATTGCAAGGGCAAATTCTTGAATCTGAGCCCTATTCACAACCAAAGCCTTTGCTCTCCTGTCAACAACCCATTCACAGATCAGGTCTTCCAGCTCGGAAAAGAATGGTTGCCGACCTGATCCACACTTGCGCTTTTTAGCATTTCCCTTGTTCGCTTGTTCAATGAGGTTACCAATATCTGCTCACCATTTTCGAACCAATTCGATACTCAACATCTTCTCTTTGCAGAAAGCAGTAAGATTTTGGCCCCAAGGGTCTTCCATTATTCCTTTCTTGTACTCCATGGAGTAGCTTTTTCTTTTTGCGCTCATTTCTAGGGCTAAAAAAAAGGAATTGGGGTATCAAGGTGGGGGAAGGGGGATCACTTAAAATGACACAGGGGGAATCAGAGGGGGATTACCATTTTAGTAACCCCTTTTGATCCTCATATGTCATATTGATTGCCCCCTCTGATCCTCCTGTGTCATTTTAAGTGATCCCCCTCCCCTCACCCCTGTGCCACTGAACACCTTCACCAGACATCTCCCCTACCCCTTTATCAGACATTTACCCCCTGGGGCCTGCCTGGGGACTGTCACTGGGCTTGCTGGGGCCTGGATCTGGGCTGGAGCAGGGTCTGCCTCTGACTGAGAACCTTCAGTCATCATGAGGGCAGCTAGCTGTGAGCATCAGGTAGAGTCAGCAGAGACAGACAGCACTCACCAACTTTGCCGTGTCCAGTCCTTCTAATCCTCCTGTTCTTCTACAGGCATCTGCGAAAGTCTCCTCCTCTCTCCTGCCCCATGCTCACCACTCCACTCTGACCTCAGGACTCCGCGTAATGTCACTGGTTGCTAGACGCCAGTCAGGGTGGCCCTGGTGACCAGTTTACAGTAAATTAGTTTTCCTTTTGAGACAGAGCCTAGGGAGGCCTTATTTTTTTGCGGATGCCTTATATTTCACTCAGAAGGAAGCATGTAAGTAGGTCTTATTTTCAGAGGATGTTTTATTTTTGGGGAAACACGGCATGTATCATCTTTGATAAAGGCTCTATTCAAATTCTTTGCTTTCTATTTTTTACTAGAAGCCCAGTGCATGAAATTGGTTCATGCGTAGGGTCCTTGGGCCTGATTGGGGCCTTCCTCCCCACAGCTGCCAGTTGCTGAGCAGGGCCTTTCTTCACTCCTCACCACCCCCTGGTGGTCAGCAAATGTCATAGCGAGCGGTGGAACTCCCAAGGGAACAATTTGCATACAGTCGTGCCTCGCATAAAGAAAGCCTCGCACAGTGAACGCTGCACACAACGAACTTCCTTTCATGATTCATACAACGAACTTCGTTTCACACAACGAAGTCGCCCAAGCTTCCACGACCGCTTTGCCCGAGCTTCCACGACTGCTTCGTCCGAGCTTCCACGATCGCTGCCGATGTATTGCATCCTTCCGCGCAGGCACTGCAGGCAGTCGTTAGTCACTGCGCTTAACTTAAGCACGTATTGCGGCAATCGTTCTTCATTACGAATTAAATCACGCACGTATCACGGCAGTCGTCCTTTTAAGTTAAACTCAATATTTTTTTTATATCATGATGTATCTAAATAAAAATAATAACAAAAAATTTATTTTTTTATGTCATCTTAGCATATTTTATGCTACAGAACGAATTATTTTTTTTAACATGTATTGTTATGGGAAACACGTTTCACATAACGAACTTTTCGCATAACAAACTTGCTCCTGGAACGAATTAAGTTCGTTGTGTGAGGCACCACTGTACAACATAAGCTTCACATTTTAGAATTAGAAGATTTCAGACCTGAGTCTGAGGCAGAATGACCACTATGCTTCCTCACTAATGGAATATCTGAGGCTTGGTATAAAGTAGCTTATTAATGCTGGTCTCTCATCTTTCTGTCCTCTCTAGTTTTCAGGCCTTCCTCAGTTGTATGCTAAAGGGTACTTAGTCCTTGGAAATTGGAGGTGGACTGGTTCCTCATCCAGGAGGCAGTTTAAGCTTCAGTCTGGGGTCATGGTTCACTTCCTGGAGGAAGATAAATTGAATATAGAGTTTAGTACAGATAAGGATTGAGATATTTGTATAAAGAGGTATATCCGAATTTACAAGTATGTCCCAAAGCAAAAACCTAGTGCTTAGGAACAATTCAAGTAGTAATATAACAGGGAAATATATATTTATTACTAGAAACTAACAAGCAATTTGGAGGGTAGGGTTGAGGTATTCAAAGAAGAAGGTGGTGAGAAAACGTTGAAGATTGTCTGGCAGGGGAGTAAAGTCAAGAAAAAAGATGAAGTTCTAGTAATTGGGGTTTGGATCCCTAGAGACCAGGAAATCTCACTTAACATGTGCCTTCATAGGGTTTAAAGGGAAACAGTAAATGCTGACAGTATTAGCACTGTTACTGCTTTGGCAATTATTACTTTAATAACTGGATAAGAATTTAGGAGCATCCATATTAAATTAAGCTATATACAAGAAAACTTTGGGAAAGCAAGGCAGAGAAATGTGAAAGGGCTGACAGAAATGAATTTTTAAAGATTTGAAAGAACGTTATAGTATTTTAAATGGGTTGTTAAGGAATATGGTACTGACCTTTCCTAGTAAAGGGTGAAGGGAAAAAAAATTGGGTGATCCTCAGATAATCCTCATAATCCAATTATCCAAATAATGTTCTTTACAAAACTGCACACTCATGTTCAACTCCATGAGTAATTTACAAAATATTGAATCATAACCTTACTTTCTGTTAGGCATCACAAGATTATTTTGATCTAGGAATATTCAAAATTATGAATATTGCATATTAATTATAAATTTCCATATCTACCTGATATTATGTTTTAACCCTACACAGACACATTTAATTATTATTATTTTTAAAAATATATTTTATTGAATTTTACAGAGAGGAAGGGAGAGAGATAGAGAGCTAGAAACATTGACGAGAGAGAAACATTGACCAGCTGCCTCTTGCACACTCCCTACCGGGGATGTGCCCGCAACCAAGGTACATGCCCTTGACCGGAATCAAACCTGGGACCTTTCAGTCCGCAGACCAACGCTCTACCACTGAGCCAAACTGGCTTCGGCAAATTATTATTATTTTTAAATGTTTAAAGAAGCTATATAATCATGAAACTAAGTTAAAGATGAGCATTATATTTTAAAATTTAATTTTTCATCACCATTTATCCCCTCTAACCCTCTTTCACCTGTATCCACTCCTCTCAAGCACCAAACTACACAAATCCATTTTAGAAATAGAATATTGTTTTTAAATTAAACAAATTATGAGCTGATTGAATCAAAAGGAATAAAAGGTCTTCATTGGCTTAATTATTTGATGATCACTACAATTGTTTCCCATTAAGTGAAAGGAAGGTTATATATAATATGATTGATCCATTCTAACTAAACTTTTTACATAGGATCTATTCAATATTTTCATGCCATTTAAATATATTCATTGTCTTTAATTTGTCCTTGTCTTTATATTCCATATGATTACTTCCAAAATAATTTTCCCTTTTTTATCTTTATTGTTGAAAGCATTAAACATGTTTCCTTTTTGCCCATTGACTCCCTCTACCCAATATTTTTCTCATTTTTCAATATTTTCAATATTTTCCTCACTAAAAAGTAGTTATAGAGAAATGCAAACAATACTGAAAATGTAAGGAAGAATATTAAATAAAAAACAAAGAATAATGTTAACTACCCCACATCTCACAAAGAAAAAAAAGGTTTTAAATAATCATTATATATATCCAGAACCAATTTTTTTTTTTCAAACAACTTGGCTTTACTAGTAGTGCAAGTCTAGATAAAAATGCAAATGTCTTCCTTTATAGTAATTTCTATCTTAGGAGCCTCTGTTGAGTTTCCCTGTAATATGTCAATGCAACTCTAAATATCAAATCTCATTTAATATATTTGAACTTTTTTTGAGATACAATTGAATGTCAATTTTTTAGTACAGAAGTCTTTTGAACTTCACAAATGCACAGAGACTAATGAAAAGAGCACTGCCATCATACTTCACATGACAGACCAAAGTCACCCAATCCCATCTATTAGAGCATGTCCAGGCCATGAGTTGGCAGTGGTGGGGAGTGGGCTAGTGGGGAGAAGCTGACACTGGAATCATTATCCTGTCTTCCCTAACTCAACACAGTAAAAATCTCTGAATTTAATTGTCTTGGAACATCTTTAATGACTTTGAAAGTCAAATACATTCACAGTTTGCAAGTTTGAATTTTACATTTGAAGAGACACCACAGTGTGACAATTTTCATTTTCTTGCACTATTTTTGTTTTGTTTTTTGTTTGCTTTGTTTTTTTAAATATATATTTTATGATTTTCTACAGAGGAAGAGAAAGGGATAGAGAGTTAGAAACATCAATGAGAAAGAATCATCGATCAGCTGCCTCTTGCACACCCCCAATGGGGATATACTTGCAACCAAGGTACATGCCCTTGATTGGAATCGCTCCTGGGACCCTTCAGTCGGCAGGATGACGCGCTATCCACTGAGCCAAACCAGTTTTGGCTCTTGGACTATTTTTGAATGGTATTTTTGAATACCAAAATAAATAAGCTCTCTGTTTTGTTCTCTAATTATAACCTGAAGGTTTGGCCAATTTCCCCTAAAGCTATTTTCTTGGAAAAATAAAATGAAGGGGTCTTTCTCTTTAGGTATACACATAAAACCTGTTATTTAAGTTGAAAGTAATGAGGAATTAGCCAATGTGTTATAACATAGTCTGCTTTTAATAGGGAATGGCAATTCTGTTTAATGACTATTAAATAGCTTTATTGCCAAAATGTATCATTAATACACATGATTAAATTGGCATGCAATCTGAAACACAAACAGCATTAATAGTTTTCTTTTCATCTTCCCTATATTTTCCCCTGCACCATTGCACACAAGGGAGACCTACAGGGAGCTGGTTGCAAAGTCACTAACTTCTTTGAAGCAGACATCCACCACAGCTTGGTGAACACAGCATCACTCAGTTTTCCTCACATATGAGATTCCAGAAATTAATCACAGAGAATGGAAAAGCTGATTATATGGTTTGTTTTTTCCCCTCCCTAGAAATGTTAAGTTCAAAAGAGAGCCAAAGCCAAAATTGTGCATCACCCTCCCAAACTAAGAGGAAAAGCTAATGACTAACTATATTTATTTAGTGAGTTGATTCTTCCAGGAAATGATTTCCAAAATATGAAAGCCAGAACAAAATGCAGTTGAAATACTAATTTATTTGTTCTTCCTATTGCATTATTGGTGCTCTGTTAGAATTCTCATTACTTTTCCCAGGGCTGTAATACTTCTGTAAAATGAAAGCAACCATGACTCAATCAGAAAAAGCACAACTACAGAAGGTAGGTAAAATGATGTATCAAGAGTGACATGGAGATGTGATAGAAGAAAAAAATAACTTTCTTGCTTTTAAGCTATCATTGTAGAATGTATTAGCAAATGATAAAGCTTTCTAATCTTTTTCACGACTCATATTTAAACTTTATCTGAGCTCACCAAGGTTCTTAGTAGTTCTTTCCAGTTATTGTACTCAATGTGTTTCCATAATGGGACAGTCCTTTTTTACAGATATAAAGTATATCAGTCCTTTTTTGCAGATATAAAGTTTAATTACAAAGTTATTTAATAATTCTTTTAAAGAAAATAATGTATATAAAAGTTTGGAAACATATCTTTTGAGGATATGGACTTTAAATATAGACAGGACTAAAAAATCACTCTAAAACTTTCATTTCCAGATAATGATAAATTATGAGATACTTCTGTGTGTGCAATGTTTAATATTGTTTATAACTTTGTTTTCTTTTCATTTCTATTAAAATGAAGTTCTATTTTCCCAGAAGACTTTGTAGTTTCATACAAACTCATAAAATTAGAGGCTAGAAAAACTGAAAAAGAAATGAAGAGAAGCATATTTAGTTCCTCTTTATTGCCTATAATAGCATCCCATAATAACATTGATGAAACAGCAGCTCTCATTTTAATCTTTTGGAATGTTATATGTGTACTGTATCTCACCTTTAGCAATCATAGGTCTGTTTGCAAAGTGCATTGTGTTATTTTGAGGAAATAAATACTATAATTTTACCTAAAATGATATTTTGCTTGTATTCAAATTTTATTATCTTCAGTGATATTCTACACTCAAAATGGGAAGTATATCTCTGGGTCAACTGATACTCAAATAATAATATAAAATGTATTAGACTCATTTGGACATGAGATAAAGCTCAGTGATTTTTTAAAAATTTCTTTATTGATTAAGGTATCAGGTATTTGTCCTCATAACCCCATTCCCATCCCAAATCCCCTCCCCACACATGCCCCAAAACCCCCTGTTGTCTGTGGTGACCACTGGTTAGGCTTATATGATGCATACAAGTCATTTGGTTGATCTCTCCCCCTTACCTCCACCTTTCCCTACCTTCCCTCTGAAGTTTGACAATCTGATTGATGCTTCCCTGTCTTCAGATCTGTTTTTGTTCATCAGTTTATGTTTTTCATTATTTTCCCTAGATAAGCCAGATCATGTGATACACTTATCAGAACCGAAAGTGAGACAAGCAATGATGGCTATGCTGAGAGAGAAATGAATCAGTCTGTAGTGAGTTTCTTTTTGGGCCAATAGTTCTTTTGAGTCCCAATTTCAATGTCAAACAGTTCTTTATGTGTACGTGTCAGCAATGATATTTCAGTTCTGGATGGTGGACAACTGGTGGTAATGCAGGTCCGACCTCTCTGGGTTGGTCCTGGGCAACCCACAGTGATGCACAGCTGCCGACTGCTAGTATGGCAAGGCGACATCAGCATCTTCCATCTCTGGACTGCTTCTCTTCTGTCTTCATGGCTGGAGCAATCCTGTCAATTCCTCTCTGTTACAGAGATCCACATGGTCTTAGAGTTGTTTTCTGAAAATATACAAACATTCTTGACCAAAAGTTAAAAAAGAAATCTTTTCTATAAATTTGACTTGGGGTCCTTTTTCATTTTTTGCCCTAACAATTTTCCTTTGTCTTGTTTGGACACCATGTATATTTTTCTTGGTAACTTTGGCTTAGACAACTTACCTTTAAGCCCTTGAGCAATCTGTATATAATTAAAACATTTCTGGCACTTATTCTTACCCTAAATTAATCAACTCTAGAATTTACACAGTTTTACTTCTGTTGAGTTTTGAGTCTCCCCAGAGTTGTATGTAAATAGCTTTTATTTCTGAGCACTTCAAATATACATTTAGAAAAAATCTACAAGGTAAACATGATAAGAAATATGTATTTTTTCATGAACATTTTGATACACATTCAACCAAGTTGATCAACCAATTTCTTATACTGGTTATAACAGTATTTGATTCAAAGAGAAGGAAGGATTCATTATCTGTATACTATATGGGCTTTTTTATTCCATTCTTTACAAAGTATCAAATGTTGGGACTTCAAATTTTTATTTTTATCATGGAAAATAATTCAATTCCCCAGGTCATAATATTGAACAGACTTGGAATATTTCCTTTAAAATCATTTGAAAAGGCAAATGAAAGCCTATTGAAGAATGCTTGTATTTTTTTTTTGTCTCTGAACCTATATACTGCTGGCAGCTATTGTATTAAAATAAAGTATATTTTCAGTATCAAAAAATAAAAAAACAAAACACAAAACAAAATAAAAAAACACAACCATATAGTCATATCAATTAATGCAGAAAAAGCATTTGACAAAATCTAACATCCTTTCTTGATAAAAACTCTCAGCAAGGTGCAAATAGAAGTATCATACCTCAACATAATAAAAGCCATATATGACAAACCCACAGCCAACATCATACTCAGTGGGCAAAAACTAAAACCATTTTCTTTGAGAACAGGAACAAGACAGGGATGCCCACTCTCACCACTCCTGTTCAACATAGTGCTGGAAGTACTAACCATAGCAATCATACAAGAAGAAGAAATAAAAGGCATCCAAATTGGAAAAGAAGTAAAACTGTCCTTATTCTCAGATGACATGATACTGTACATAGAAAACCCTAAAGACTCCATAAAAAAATTATTAGACTTAATAAACAAATTAGGCAATGATGCAGGATACAAAATTAACATAAAGAAATCTATGGCATTTCTATACACCAATAATGAACTTACAGAAAGAGAGACTGAAAAAGCAATCTCATTTACCATTGCACCAAAAAAATTAAGACACCTAAACATAAACTAAACTAAGGAGGTAAAAGACCTATATGCGGAAAACTATAGGACACTAAAAAAAGAGATAGGGGAAGATGTAAACAAATGGAATAACATACCATGTTCATGGATTTTAAGAATTAACAGCATTAAAATGTCCATACTACCAAAGCAATCTGTAGATTCAATGCACACCCCATTAAAATACCAATGGTATTTCACAGACCTAGAAAGAACTCTCCAAAAATTCATCTGGAATAAAAAAAGACCCCGAATAACTACAGCAATCCTGAGAAAGAAGAATAACGTAGGAGGGATTTCAATAGCAGATTTAAAGCTGTATTACAAAAAGGAACTCTTTTACACTGCTAGTGGGAATGCAGACTGGTGCAGCCACTGTGGGGAACACTATGGAATTTCCTTAAAAAACTAAAAATGGAACTCACATTTGACCCAGTGATCCCTCTTCTAGGAATATATCCCAAGAAAATAGAAACGGTAATCATATAGGATATATGCATCCCTATGTTCATAGCAGCATAATTCACCATAGCTAATATTTGTAAACACCCTAAATGCCCTTCAGCACTTTAGTGGATTAAATAACTGTGGTACATCTACACAGTGGAATACTTCTCTGCAATAAAAAAGAATGAGTTCCTACCATTTGCAACAACATGGATGGAGATGGAGAGCACTATGCTAAGTGAAATAAGCCAGGCAGAGAAAGATATATACCACATGATCTCACTCATTTGTGGAATATAATGAATGGCATAGACTGATAAACAAGAACAGACCCAGAGACTGAGTAATGTCAATCAGAACCTCAAACCTTAGGGAAGGAAGGAGGTTGGTGGGAGTAAGGGGGAGAGATCAACCTTGTGTGCATACATATGAGCCTAATCAATGGACACATATAACAGGGGTGCAGGGCACAAGGGGGGGTAGTTTGGGGGTAATGGGGGGATAAGGACACATATGTAAAATAATAATAATAATAATAATAATAATAATGATATAAAAAATAAAATAAAAAAAGTGTGAGATAACAGGAACCACGAGACCACCTGAGAGTGTCTTTCCTGTCATGCTAGCAGTCATCAGCAAGACAGTAATATTAACTGGGGCTAAAGGGGAAGTATTTTGGACATCAATATAATCTTAGTAGGAGACTTTAATACACCACTGACATCAATGGATAAATCCTCTGGACAAAAAAATCAGCAAAGAAACAGCAATTCTAAATGACACACCAGATCAGATGGACCTAATTGACATCTTCAGAGCATTTCACCCCAAAGCCATGGAATATCCAAGGCCCCGGCAAGCCTCGGATGGCAGCTCCCCAGCCACCCAGGACTGCTCAAGGCTCAGGTAACCAGAGTCAGCCCCGGCTTGCAATGCTGGCAGTGGCAGCAGTAGAGATGTGATGAGGCATCAGCTTCCCCTGATTGGTGGGTCACCTCCCACCCTGAAGGGCTCCTGGACCATAAGAGAGAGCAGGCTGGGCTGAGGGATGCCCTCTCCAATGGATGAATTTTCATGTACTGGGCCTCTAGTAGATTTTATAAAGAAGATGTAACTGCCAAGTAGAGAAGTTCACTTTGGATATCTACTAAGGAACGTAACTAATTTATAAGTCTTTTGACTTAATTGGTGTGGACCATGGGACAATCCTTCCAGAGTAATTGCTTTGCTGTTATCCTTGAGGAGAAACCTTGCACTGATAGATAGTTCATTGAAGGAAACCTCTGCCCTTTCTTCTTGCCTTTGTCACTGATGTGGAAAGACAGGGTGCCTAGAGCCTCATGATTGATCTGGTAACTGTGATAATAAAGCCAAGAGCCTCTTAGCAATGTTGAATTTAACAACTATAGAGCCCCAGAGAGTAAAGCTTCTTATTATAATTCTTGAATTTATTGTTCTTATTATTGTATTTAAGCCACATTATTTGAACTTTCTCTTACAGAGAACTGACAGCCTCTCTAAATGATCTAAGCTTGCTTCTCTGTGCAAAAATCTTGAAAAATCAAATATGAATTAACTGGGATAACTCTCTATATTCATTGTTATCTCCAGTCCATATACAAGTTGCTATATTCCTTCCTGATGAAAAAAAACACACACAAAAAGATCAGAATTTTAGAATAGAGAATATGAAAAGTTGTTCTTATACAAAAATATTTTTATGTATGGGTAAATTAACAAAAAGGCCTTAAGCAAAAAATGAAAATTTCCAGCTAAAAATAATTTCACAAATGATGTGAAAATTTTCAGTGCAGCTCTAATTGTGATTATACTAGAGGCCCGGGACACAAAATTCATACATGGGAGAGGGATGTCCCTCAGCCCAGCCTGCACCCTCTCCAATCTGGAACCTTTTGAGGGATGTCTGACTGCCTGATTAGGCCTATATGGGCGTCCGACATTCCTCTCATAATCCAGGACTGCTGGCTTCCAAATGCTTGCCTTCCTGATTGCCCCTAATCGCTTCTGCCTGCCAGCCTGATCACTCCCCTGAACACTCCTCTGCCAGCCTGATTGATGCCTAACTGTTCCCCTGCCAACCTGTTTGCCCCTAATTGCCCTCCCCTGCAGGCCTGGTACCTCCACAACTGCTCCCCGTTGCAGGCCTGGCTCCTCCCCCCCCCCGCCCCCAAAACTGCCCTTTCCTGCAGGCCTGGTCACTCCTAACTGCCCTCCTGTGCAGGCCTGGTCCATCCCATCTTCCCTCCTTGCTGGCTATCTTATGTCCACATGAGGGCAGGATCTTTGACTACATGGGAGCATCCATCTTGTGTGTTAGAGTGATGGTCAATTTGCATATTACTCTTTTATTAGACAGGATAAAGACCTGGTGCATGGATAGGGTTTAGCTGGTTTGCCCTGAAGGGTGTCCTGCATCAGGATAGGGGTTCCCTTGTTGCATGGGGTGGCCTGCACGAGGGGCCTGTGGTGGTTTGCAGGCTGGCCACACCCACTGATGACACAAATGGAGGCTTTGGTATCTGGGATTTATTTACCTTCTACAATTGAAACTTTGTAACCTGGAGTGAAGCCAAGCCTCCTGCTTGCTCCATGATGGCAGTCATTTCTGTTGGGATTTACTTATCTTCTATAATTGAAACTTTGAAGCCTTAACTGGAGGCCTGGGCCAGCCAGAGTATGTGGAAAGCTTGACTTCCTCCATCGCTGAGGGCAGCCCAAGCCTCCTGCTTTCTCCAGGTCCTAGCTGCCTCCATTTCTCTTGAGATTTATTTATCTTCTATAATTGAAACTTTGTAGTCTGAAGTGGAAGCCTTGGCAGGCCAGGGTGTGTGGAAAGCTTGGTTTTCTCCATTGCTGAGGAAACCCAAGCCTTCCTCTTGCTTGCTCAGTGGCTGCAGCTAACTTGGTTGGGATTAATTTACATACTCATTCCTGATAGGCTGGTGGGTATGGCTGGTGGGTGTAGTGGAGTGATGGTTAATTTGCATATCACTTTTATTATATAAGATTGCCCCATAAAACAATTGTAATTTTCTATTTTTAGATATTATGCTAAAAATATACAATACAAAATAAATATTATGCTAAAAATATACAAAACAAAGAATGCTTCTAACCATAACTTAAAATAAGTTTATTTGCATTTTGTGTAATCAATTTCCTAAATAATATAAGAATTCATTCTATGTTTCTGCCACACAATAAATAAATTGCCACACAATAAATTTTCAATGTAGACTATTCAAAATTTGGAAACTTGGTTGCCTGTGAACCATATATAATTCTGTTGCTGATCCTCTCTCTGGTACTTTTTATCCTTGAAGCAGTTTCTGAAGTTTTCAAGCTAACATCACAAGAATCACTCATCTCCATGGCTTACAGTCATCTGTACCATCATTGCTATTTATTTTTTAAGCGCAATAAAAAAAAAACTAAAAAAAACAAAACAAGAAAAAACATTCAGAATCCAAAAAAAGACACTCTTTTTCTCCTAAGAGGTTTGTATCACAAGATAATCAAGCAAAACTAGGCATATATGCAGATTCTTAAGCTCTGAAATGCATAAAAGATCTGGTGTTACCTGTACTACAAACTAAGTAAACAGTTGCTATTTAATGAAAGCAATTAGCATAGACTAGATATCCATTAGAATCTGCACGATTTATCACTTTTTAAAATGGTAGATTTCTTCTTTCCTCTCAACCCCTTCATAAAACATATCAATGGTGTACTGTAATGTCCTTAAAAATAGGTAATGTGTGTAATATAAAATAAAATAAAATATCATGTGTTAATCAGTCTACATAGCTGTTTTAGACATTTAGGAAATTACTTTGTATATCTCTTTAAATTTCACAACTTTATCAGGAGAAACTTTTCTTTAGTCTATTATATTTTCCTACTATGTATTCAAACATAGTCTTTTTTATGTTAATGATGGCAATGCTAGATGGTAATTTGAGGGAACTGAACCTGTCAATTAATACATGAGTGAACTTGAAAGCTGATCCATCAGCCCCAGTCAAGCTTTGAGATGACTGCAGATCTAGTTGACAGCTTCACTGCTGACAGACCCTGAGCTGGAATCACTTAGCTGCATTGCTCAAGGATCCTGGAACTTTAGAAAGTGTGTAAGAAAATAAATATATTCAACCTGCTAAATTTTGATGAATTTGTTACAAGCAGTAAGTAACTTAAACAGATATAGAATGAATAAGAACTATTATATTTTATTGGACATACTAGCTAAGGGTAAATTTAAAAAAAAAGGACTTGAAAACTGTAAGTAGATTGTAGTATTTGCTATTCATGGTCCATGGGTATTGTCAAAAAGTGCTGATTTCATACTTTAGGTTTTATCATTATCAATATATGGTTTGTTGTTGTTGTTGTGTTTTGTTTTTGTTTTTTGTCTTTGTGCAAGATTTTTTTCAAGCTAATGAAGCCTTATCTGTTGGCTTATCCATCTAATTAGTTGTCTGTCTATTTACATAGATTGACTTATTTTCTCTCTAGGAATTTAGATCAAGCACACTCTACCTGAATATGAGCAGTCAAGATTATTGGGTTTATAGAATGCAAAATCTTTTTGCATGATTGATTTTATCTTCAAGAATTTAATTTTTTTCTAAATGTGCTATTCATTGTATAATGCTACTTTATGGTGTTAAATGGTGAAGTTATAACATACAATCTTAGGCAGAGAAAATGAAAAAAATACAGTTGAAAGCAGCAAAAAAAATCTAAGAATAAAAACATGGCAATACAATTTAATCAATCTCTATTGAGGCAGGTATACTGAGAGACTTTTTTGCTAAAACAGGAGGTTTTAGTTCAACCAAATCATATATTATTAAAACTTTCCCTGTTTGGACAATGTAAAATGATAATTTTAAATTTATTAACATTAAAAGTGCAAACAAATCCCGAAATAATTTTTTTTTAGTATTAACTCTTTCTATTAGATATTGTTGCACAGTAAACTAACCCAAAATTTAATAGCAATGTATATATTTCTAGAAGCCCAGTGCATGAATTTGTGCATGGGTGGGGTCCTTCATCCTGGCTGGTGATAAGGGCCAACTTGGGGGCTGGCCAGGCAGGGTGAGGGACCACTGGAGATTGGCCAGCCAGCCCTCCCTATCAGAGCTGATGTGGGGGTTGGGGGGCGGTGGCCAGGGGGAGGGACCAAGGGAGATTGGTGGCTGAGGGAGGTTGGCTGTGGGAGCACACTAATCACTAAGGGATAGCTCCTGCATTGAGTGTCTGTCCCCTGATGGTCAGTGTGCATCAGAGCAACTACTTGACCAGTCATTCAGTTGTTTGATCACTTTTAGGCTTTTATATATAGAGATTTTTCATGGATCTGAAATTAAGGCTGGACACATCTGAATGTTTTTATAGCTATTTCACTAGTTAGCTTGGTTTTGATCCATATAGTCTTCAATGATGGTTTTATAATTTATGATGATAGGAAAAACAGGGAATTGATGGGCATCTCTTTTATTTTTTTTTAACGTTTTTAGAGAAAGAAAGGGGAGAGACAGAAGTATCTATCTATATATATAAAAGCCTAATGGACCATCACAACTGAATGGACCATCAAACAGGCTGTGTGGGGTGTCCAGGTCTGCAGGGAGTTAGTGAGGGGCGACCAAATGACCAAGCAGCAGGCTGCATGGGCCAACCAGGCTGGCAAGGGAACTAATTAGGGGGTGATAAGGCAGGTTGGCAGAGGAGCAGTAAGGGGACAACCAGCCTGACAGGGTGGGCAGTTAGGGGGCAACCTGGCCAACAGGGGAGCAGTTAGGGGTGACCAGGTAGGTCAGCAGGGGGCCAGTTAGGAGGTGACTGGGCCAGCTGGGGAGCAGTTAGGGGGTGACCAGGCCAACAGAGGGGCAATTAGGGGTGATTAGGCAGACAGGTATGGTGGTTAGAGGTAATTAGGCAGGCAGGCAGAAGTAGTTAGGGGCGATGAGGCTGGCAGGCAGAGTGGTTAGGGCTGATTAGGTAGGCAAGCAAGTAAGCGGTTAGAAGCCAGTGGTCCCAGATTGTGAGAGGGATGTCTGCAGAGATTGGGCCTAAACCTGCAGCCGGATATCCCCCAAGGGGTTCTGGATTGGAGAAGTTGAAGGCCTACCTGAGGGGACTCCCCCCAACCCCAAGCATGAATTTCATGTACCAGGCTTCTAGTCAATGATAAGAGAGAATCATCAATCAACTGCCTTCTGCATGCTCCCTACTTGAGATTGAGCTCACAACATGGGCATATGTCCTGATAAAGAACTGAAGCACAATCTCCTGGTTCATGGGTCAATGCTCAACTATTAAATCATACCAGCCAGGCAGGGGTGTCTCTCTTTTAATATGAAGCTTCTGACTGTGCCTAATTTCTTTACACAAAGATGCTCTTCACACAGACTTTTTTTTTTTTTATGGATGGCTCACTTCCAGGGAAACAAAGTAGAAGCTGTCAATCCTCTTAAAGGCTAGATCTAAAACTGATAGCTGCATTTTCCCTGAATTCTACTGGGCAAGGAAGCTACAAAGACCAGATTCAGGGACAAGGGTAATGAACTTCACCTCCTGATGTGAGGAGCAGGATGTGCATGCAAGGAGGGAAGAAATAGATAACTATTTTGAAAAGATATGTACTCCTGTTCATCCTTTGGCCACACAATTAATGATTCTCCGTCATACAAATACATTCTTTGTATGTACACGTAGAGTACCTTCTATATACTCCAATGCCTCAGCCCATTGTGGTATCCAGCTCACATGTGAAATCAAGTATAACATTATCTATTCCAGAGATACATGTATGAAATTAATCAGGATTGATGGCCTGTGAAATAAGAAAAATTATCTTCCTCCATATACCCAATGCACAGTAATGTCAGTATATTACTTTCTAATCTCTGTTGTAAAAATTAGCACAAATTTATCATTTTGGAGATCAAAAGTCCAAAGTCAGTTTCACTGGTCTAAAACCAAGGTTGTCAAGCCTATATTCCTTTTGTGAGCTGTATATAAGATTCTGTTTCATTGCCTTTTTCAGCATCAAGGGTCAACTTGAATTTATTGGCTATTGGTGTTTTTTTTCCATCCTTAACCCAGCAATGTGACATATTTAGACAGACCCCCTTCCCATCTCTTTTTTTCCCTTCCCTTCCCTTCCCTTCCCTTCCCTTCCCTTCCCTTCCCTTCCCTTCCCTTCCCTTCCCTTCCCTTCCCTTCCCTTCCCTTCCCTTCCCTTCCCCTCTCTCTCTCTCTCTCTCTCTCTCTCTCTCTCTTTCCCTGTCTCTCTATATCACTCTCTCTCTCTCTATCTCTCTCTCTCTCTCTCTCTCTCTCTCTCTCTCTCTCTCCCTCTCTCCCCCTACCCCTCCCAACATGCTTCTTATGACATTTATTTTTCTTTGAATCTTAACAGCTTGCTTATCTCTTATAAAGACCCTCAGAATTATTATACATTGAGCTCATCTGGATAATTCAAGCTAATCTTCCCTTTAAAAATTCTTAACTTCATCATGTCTGCAAAGTACCTTTTACCATGTAAAGGAACACATGGTGGATAGAATAACTTCCAATTAAGAAAGAGAAAATATGTGACATATCAATTATTAGTCCATGACAATTCTGAAATCTATCAGAGAATATTGCCCAAGTCTTTCCTGCTCCAGAGACAAGGCACAAGGAATGTACCTTGGATAGGATATATGTATGCTCTCTGGCTCTTGCATTTTTACTGCAGGCTCGTCTCCCTACCATTTGAGTTATTCCTTCTTTTTCCATAAGAAATAGCTAGTATCTTCAGCTGAGTAGCTTACTCAGTCTGCTTTCTGCCACAAAAGTTTTCATTTCCAAAGACCTCTTTTCCTTTTCTTTTGTAGCTATCTTTTTTTTTATTCTACATTTATTGTAATTATGTAATTAAAATTCTTTTGAAAACATTGTGGGTTTTCTATGAATCTTATTGGGTTTTATTTTACCAGATCATAACCACATTTACAAATCCTTTTGAGGAAAAACCCCTTATATTTCATTTTGTGAGATAGGGTTCTGTGAGACTATGGCTTTAAATGGTTAGAAATAGTTTTGCCAAAATAAAGGGCTCTAATTCTAGGCACTGCAATACATTTTTCTGAGATCTTATTCTCAATTTGGAAATATTCTGGGTCCATGTTTTACTAGCAGTAGCCTGGATTTGATCTTTGCCCTGAGGCCATTTTTATTTTGAAACTTCTTTTGTTATCTGGAGGAGTTGACAATATAACCCAGAAAATTCCCATTTAGTGTCCCTGAATACTGTAATATTTCTTCTTAATTTCATCTTTCTTCTGCAATATGTTATTATAAGCTGTTAAATGCAACTAAATTCTGCCTGGAAACATGTGTCCAGATTCACAGTTTCATTAGGTCCAATTTTTGTTTTCCATGTCACTGAAAGTGGCAGTCACACCAACTATTTCAAAAAGATGTAGCACAGGTTACCTGTGCTTCATTGATTTATTCCCTCCCATTCTCCACATATAGTCTCCTTTCCTGCTTTTCAGGTCTCAGTCTGGTTCCAAAACATACATTTTAGTATTTTTTAGGGGTTTTTTTTGTTTGTTTTGTCTTTGAAATATCTTACTTCTAGGTACTAGTTCCTATCCCAATTATTTATTACAAGAGAAACAACCTAAAATGTGAGACTTACAAGTGAGAAACAAACCAAAAACTTTTTTTTAAAATCAAAGTTATTATTTTTCATGATTCTACAATCTGAGATAGGCTCAGGTGTGCAGCTGGTCTGTTCTACATGATACTGTCTGGGGCTGGGTCAACAAGATGACTTCTTCATTCCCAAGTATGGTGATGCAACTAGAAAAGATGAAACAGTCTATAGTTGATCAGTCATCTTTCTCTTTCCACCTGAGCTCTCACATGGCTAGTTTAGTCTTCCTTACAGTATGTTGATATCAAACCTCTCACATGGTGATTGACTTCATATACTGCAGAAATTGAAGCATCCAATATTTTTAAAGAGTAGACCCAGAACTGGTACAGTGTCACTTTCATTTCATTTGATTTCTCAAAAGCGTCAAAGGGCAGCTTAGATTCAAGAAGAAGGAAAGCAGACTCAATTACTATTTGGTTTGAGGTCTAACATGTATATATGGGAGAAGGAAAGAATTTATGATTGCCATCTTTGGAAACTAGCATATTCATTTACATTTTGCCTGTTAGCATTGTAATTTCATAATGGAAAAACACTTAAAATTATCACAACTTCAAATCATGGCAATAATTTTATAGACTTTATTGTTTTTATTTTTTGTTGATTTGAGAGAGAGAGAGAGAGAGAGAGAGAGAGAGAGAGAGAGAGAGAGAGTCATCAATGGGAGAGAGAAACATGAATCAGCTGCCTCCTGCATGGCTCTTACTTGGGGATCAAGCGTACAACACATGCATGCCCTGACTGGTAAAGCAACCAGCAAACTTTCAGTGCATGGGAATACCATCCAACCAACTAAGCCACACCAGCCAGGACTGTAGGCTTAATTTTTTAGAGCAATTTTAGGTGTAAAGAAATAGTGAGTAGAAAGTACAGTGATTTCCCATATATCCTATGTCCCCGTACATGCATAGCCTCTCCCATTATCAACATCTAGAGTGGTACATTTTTATTTTTTTTTTACCAATTATTAACATAGATCTTAATTACCCAAAATCCATAGTGTGCATTAGAGTTCACTTTCAGTGTTATATATTCTGTAGATTTGGATAAATTCTTAATGATATATATCCACCATTTTAGTATCACACTGAGTAGTTTTACTATCCTAAATATTTTTTCTGTTCAATAGGAGTAATTTTTTCAGTGTTCAAAACCTTGAAGCTATAATTTAGATCTAAAAATATTGGGCTATAAAAAGCTTCTTTAGGCTAGTTATTAGATTCTAAAATTGTAATAAACCATATAAAATCAAATTATACAAAATACATTTTAAATTATTACTTTAGTAAATAACCTTTATTTTATCTGGCCCTAGAATATGTGATCCTCTAGCTTCTATAGCTTCCAACTTCCTTAGATGTTATTTAAGAAAAAAAAAATATAACCCTAAAAGACTGATGCCAAGGCACATTATAATTAAATTAGCAAAGACCAATGACAAAGTAAGAATCTTAAAAGTGGCCAGAGAGAGAGAGAAAAAGTTACCTACAAAGGATCCCTCATCAGACTAGCGACTGATTTCTCAACAGAAATACATCAGGCCAAAAGGGAGTGGAATGAAATATACAAAGTCATGCAAAGAAAGGACCTGAATCCAATAATACTGTATCCAGCAAGGCTATCAATCAAAATTGAAGGTGAAATCAGGAGCTTTACATACAAGAAAGGACTAAGAGAGTTTATTACCACCAAACCAGCAATGCAAGAAATGCTAAAGGGTCTGCTGTAAAAAAAAATTAAATTTAATTTTATATATATATATATATATATATATATATATATATATATATATATATAATAACTTTAAATGAAAATGGATTAAATGCCCCAATTAAAAGACATAGGGTAATGGATTAGATAAAAAAACATGACCCTGAGAAACCAAGATGGCAGCATAGGGCAGACACCCGAATGCAGCCTACCACAACAAATTTGAATTTAGAACTGGAAAACAGGGGAGGCATTGCCCTGAAGCGCCGGATGGCTAGCTGTGAAGAGGCTCTGCCATCTGGGAAGGAGAGAGAAGGCACGCTGAACCTTAGGAACTGTGAAGGTACAGAGAACTGTGTGTGCGCGAAAGGCGCTGGCTTACTCCTGGCGCTGGGAGAGGAAGAGCCAGACAGATTGCTGCTGGCTTACTCCTGGCGTGCAGAGAGGGCGGACAGCTAATGCGTGGCTGGCTTTCTTGTTTGAGAGGAAAACATAATCAGCCTATTGCTCTGATAGACGGCCCCAGACAGGGAGAGGCCAGACTGTCAGGCAGTGGGCAGAGATCTCTTGGAGGTGTGTGAAGCTAGAGGCCATTACTGCGGGACTTGGGGAGGAGCCAAAGGGAAAACAAAGTTTGTCTGCACCACCCTGAGACTTCACCCCATCTGTGGCTGAGCACAGAAGCTCTCCCAGAGGCTGGCTTTCTCTAAGGAGGGACTGGCTGGAATCCAAAGCTTGTCTGCACCTTTACCAAAGAGGTGCATGCGTCTGCAACCAATCTTCCAAAACTCTCAGGGAACAGGACTTTTCTAAGGTGAGACTGACAGGGAAGCAGAGATTGTCTGCACCACCCCAAGACCCCACCCTATCCAAGTGGAGTACAGAAGCCCTCCTTGCTGAGACACTGCTGATCCTCACAGCCAATTGGCTTGGAAATCAATGCTTCCCAGTGATACCAACAATAAGCAAGGCTTAACAACAAGACT
Organism: Pipistrellus kuhlii; assembly: GCF_014108245.1. Lineage (NCBI taxonomy): Eukaryota > Metazoa > Chordata > Mammalia > Chiroptera > Vespertilionidae > Pipistrellus > Pipistrellus kuhlii. Next base: position 96,872,215 of record NW_023425404.1, read on the forward strand.
GCACACACAGCCCACAAAGGGCTACACCAAGACTGTCCACCACAGGTAACTGGGAAGCTGTGCTATACTGGGCTCTACCAGAACACCTAGAACACAAAGCTACTCCATCAAATCAGGGAAACAACTAAAATGCAGACAAGAGGAAGGACAAAAAGGAAGGAGATGGAGGAAAAGAAAAGATTGGACATTGAGTTCAAAACTACAGTTATAAGGTTATTCAACAATATCCTAAAAAAGGCCGATAAAATAAATGAGACCTACGAGGATATGAAAAGGGAGCAACTAGAAATAATAAGGGATCAACTAGAAATGAAGAAAACATTGTCTGAAATAAAAAATATTATACAAAGTCCTAAAAACAGACTGGAAAATCGCAAGAATCAAGACAAAGATTTAGAACACAAAGAGCCAGAGGACACTCCTCTGCAGAAGCGAGAACATAAGAGAATCCAGAAAGTTGAAGATAGTGTAAGAAACCTCTGGGACAATTTCAAGCGAACCAACATCAGAATTATGGGGATTCCAGAAGAGAGAGAGCAAGATATCGAAAGAATACTGAAAGAAATAGTGACAGAAAACTTCCCCCACCTGGTGAAAGAATTAGACTTACAAGTCCAGGAAGCCCGCAGAACCCCAAACAAAAGGAATCCAAAGAGAACCACACCAAGACACATCATAATTAAAATTCCAAGAGCAAAAGACAAAGAGAGAATATTAAAAGCAGCAAGAGAAAAGCAGGTAGTTACCTATAAAGGAGCACCCATACGATTGTCAGCTGATTTCTCAACAGAAACCATGCAGGCCAGATGGGAATGGCAAGAAATATTCAAGGTGATGAATAGCAAGAACCTACAGCCAAAAATACTCTACCCAGCAAAGCTATCACTCAGAATCAAAGGCCAGATAAAGAGCTTCACAAATAAAAAAAAAGCTAAAAGAGTTCATCACCATCAAACCAGAATTATATGAATTGCTGAAGGGGGTTATTTAGGAAGAGAAAAAAGATAAAGATAAAAATTATGATCAACAAATACGTAACTATCAACAAGTGAATCTTAAAACCAAGGGAATTAAAAAATCTGATGAACAATATTAACTGTTGAATATAATAGAATCAGAGGTATGGAAGGGGAGTAGACTGACGATTCTCAGGGAAAAGGGGAGTGCGGGTGCGGGAAGAGACTGAACAAAAACTGTGCACCTATGGATGAGGACAGAGGGTGGGGTGGGAACCTGGTGGAGGGGAACAATTGAGTGGGGAAAGAGGATCACATTTGTAATAATCTGAACAATAAAGATTTACTAAAAAAAAAAAAAAAAGAAAGAAAACATGATCCCTATATCTGTTGTCTATAAGAAAATGACCTCAGAAAAAAAGATGCACACAGACTGAGTGTGAAGGGATGGGAAAAGGTTTTTCAGGCAAATTAAAATGAAAAAAAAAAGCTGGGGTAGCAATACTTATATCTCACAAATTAGCTCTCAAAGTAAAAGACATAAAAAGAGATAAGGAAGGCCACTTCATAACACTAAAGGGAGCAATCCAACAAGAAGAAATAATTCTGGTAAACATATTTGCACCTAATACAGGAGCACCCAAATAGATTAAAAAAAAAAAAAACAAAAAAAAAACCTCCTGAAAGATATATCAAGGGAAAGATTGATAGCAATACAATGATAATAGAAGATTTTAACACCCATTATCACAATTTGACAAATCTTCTAAACAAAAAATCAGCAAACAAACATCAATCCTAAATGATACACTAGACCAGATGGAATTAATTGACATCTTCAGAATATTTCACTCAAATGCCACAAAATATACATTTTTCTCAAGTGCACTGGGTCATTTTCAGATATAGACCATATATTGGGTCACAGGCAAAGTCTCTTCAAGTTCAAGAAGATAGAAATCATATCAAGCATCTTCTCAGATCATAGTGGCATAAAACTAAAAATAAAAAACAATAATAATAATCCCAAAAAATAAAACACAGGGAGACTAAATTATTATTATTTGTTTGCAAGTTTTTAAAAATATATTTTATTGATTTTTCAGAGAGGAAGATAGAGGGATAGAAATTTAGATACATTGATCAGCTGCCTCCTGCACACCACCTAGTGGGGATGTGCCCACAACCAAGGTACATGGCCTTGACCAAAATCAAACCTGGGATCTTTCAGTCCACAGGCCAACACTCTATCCACTGAGCCAAATTGGTTTCGGCTGTTTGCAAGTTTTTACTTAAGAGCACACCAATTATGAATGACTAGGTGAGTAAATTTTCACAAAATGATTAAATCTGTGTAACCAGCATTAAAAAAAAAATAGTATTACACCATATAATACCTACATGTAATCCTTATTTATATCCATGTATGTAGTTTTATTTCTGTGGTCACTTATTGAATTTATATTGTTTTCTTTCCTGCTTAGATTTAATATACATGAAAAAATAGTGATATTTCATAGTTTTTTCACAGATTATCAGATAGGAAATCTTTATATATAAAACCCTAATATGCAAATAAACCAAATGGCAAAACAACCAAACCACCAAAAAAATCCAATGACAGGTCACTATGATGTGCGCTGACCATCAGAGGGCGTGCACAGAACATGTCATGCATTGGCAGCAAATGGCAGAGTATGTAACATGGTGGGCATGAGCCACAGTGAGACTGTGGAGCAGGTGAGCAGAGGTGCCAGACCATGGCAAGGTGCTGGCCCCAATAGCCCCTGAGAGCTTCTCCACTTCCCCCTGCTCCTGAGGGGCAATCAGGGCAGCAATCACTGCTCAAACCCACTGATAACAATGGCCCCTCTCACACTGCTGCTGGTACTGGCCCCAATTGCTTCGTGCTGTCCATGGGTGCGAGCTGGGACAGTGCCATCAGCATGTGGGAGTGGTGGCAGCAAAAGCTGGGTCACTAGCAGACAGGGGACTGGAGACCATGGGGGAAGGGGTGAGAGGGGAGCACAGAGAATGGACAAGGACCTGCCCCTGTGCCCACAGCACCTTGAGACCCACAATTCCTTTCAAGGTGTAAAGTAAAAACTTTCCAAAACAAATGCAGGGTGGGGCAAATGTAGGTTTAAGTTGTGAGTAGGTGAAACAAAGAGTTTATTCTTGTATCATTATTTATTAATTATTATATTTTTTTCCATATAAATAACTATAAACTTACTTTGCCTCACCCTGTATATTATGTGCATAGCAGACATTTCAGTATTTGGAGAGCTGCTTTGTATCTGAATCCTCTTTCTTTTTTTGGATAATTCTCCACTTTATGAATCTCAACTGGGAGTAAATTCTTATTCCAATTTTATGGATGTTGAGTGTATCCAACTTATACATTTCTTCTGATAGCTTGGATTCAGGTCTATGATATATATTTGGCCAAGTTTATGAAGCTCCTTAGTGTATGAGTTTTGAACTAATAACACAAGAACATGAGCCTAGGGGAGAATTCTTTTTTTTTTGTTTGTTTGTTTTTTGTTTTTGTTTTTTGAAACAAAAAGAATTTTTATTAAAAAGGACACTTATCCCACTCAATTATTATCACCACCCAGGCTAGTGTTGAGAGATATTTTTAAGAGATACATTTTCCATCCTCACAGATAAATCAAAAGGATCCAGTGTTTATCCTTAGAGCAAAGGCAGATGAATGAACCAAATGTTTTAAATATTATCTAAACAACTAGGACTCTTTTATTGCCGAAGATGATGTGTTAGATTTATTGGTTTGAAATATCCCTGTGACCACAGTAAATATAATATAACACAGGCAGCTAATCTAAGTTACTAAGGACCACAGTGTTCAATGTTTCTCTCATAAAAACATCAATTGCAGACTGGTGTTATTAACCAGTAAGAGTTGTAATTTTGTTAGGAAAGAATTTAGAGTATGGGTGTTGCTTCTCTTCTTTCCTACATATTTTAGGAGTGTAGGCCACCCCTTTCTTGGTATTTCTGTAAGAAAATTGATATCAATAAAGTTATTTTTTGTTTAAAATGCCAATATCAGACTATGGTAGTGCTACATAGGTAAACTTACTATTAAATTACTACCTAAATTGGCCACAGAACTCCAGGAAAATGATAGCATATAGAAATAATTATTTAGCAGGACAATAGTAAAATATGATAGAAATGACTTTTTCAGGCATAGCTCTTAGCTAAACTGACTTGGTATCTTTATTTCTTTTCCTCTAGAACTTTTAGGATATTTCCCATAGTAACTCGCCTTCCATGCTGGGAGAAAATGAAGACCCATCAGATGGTCTAATTCGATGGTGCATTTGAGAGCCCTATGTATCAACTATGAGTCATGGGATGAATGTTCAGCTACAGTAAAGCCTTCACTTAACTGCAGTCCCACCTGACATATTGCTACCAAATCCAATTTATCCCTTCAAACAACTGAAGCATGACAGATAGTTATACATTTTTGTTTTAAGGTATTAAGTTTTAGAGTGACATCAGAGGAATGATGACATAAGAGAGGCCCTTGGCCTCTCACCCTGAAACTTCAATAAGTTAACCAACTATAATTCAACAAAGAATTTCCTGCTCAATTCAGAGGCACACCTGAGAGACCCACACATTGAAACATCTAAAGATAGGCAACTAGGAATAAACAGGGAGACAAGAATGGAGGAAAGAGTAGATGGGCCTGCAGATGCAGCCCTGCAGCTAGGAGGAGCACATAGCTTGGTCTGAAGAGGGAGGAAGCCCGCAGTAATAGGTGGTTCCTTTGTCCAGGAAGAACAGAAAACTGGGGGGTGGGGGGGGGGGGCAGGGGCAGACTATCAAGGCCAGCTAAGTGAGCAGTGACTGAGCCAGCATATGTCTGACAGAGCATGGGGGTTCTGCCATGTGGCTCTCCACTGTTGGGATGAGTGGAAATGTTTTAGGCAAAGATACTGAAGCACAGAGCCCTGCTGCAGCTTTGTCTCCCATTGCCCTTGAAATCGGGGCAAGGAACATGCTATCTGAAAACGAAGAGCTATTGTAGTATATCCACTAATCCCCAGACGGGGTTCCTGCAGCAGGACCCCCAAGGAGGGCAAGGGGAACCATTACAGTAAGGGCAAACAAACCTCACCCTCAAGCAGCGCAGCTATACTGTCTTATGGTAGCCTTGGAGGTTAAGACAGAGATCACAGAGCTAAGAAATCTTACAATTCAGTGACATCTACTAGAAAATAGTAGAAAGACCTCCACAACAAGCTTCTATTTAGAAGGTCATTAATATAGACAAGTATACATGCCTAGCCAAATGAGAACAGCAAATACCATGAATAACCATGGTAATGAAGATGATCAAAAAGAAAATAAAAAAGCAATAGAAAGCAAACACATGGAAATATGTGATATAATTGACAGAGATGTTAAGATTGCAGTTCTGAAAATACTCAATGAGATGAGAGAAAATATAGACAGGAAATTAAATGCTCTCAGAAAACAGATTAATGAACAAAAATAACTACTTTACCAAAGAGACTGAGCTTTAAAAACAAAACCCAGTTAGAAATCCTGAAAATGAAGCATGCAGTTAAGGAGATTAAGAGTGAACTCATGAGCACAGGAAACAGACAATTAGATGGGGGAAAGAATTAATGATATTGAACATAGAAATGACACACAGAGAAGAGAGAGACATGAGCATAAGGAAAAGAAAAGAGCACTATGGAAGCTATCTGAATCCATCAGAAAAATCCACTTAGACTTTAGGCATTCCAGAAGGAGAAGAAAGGGAGAAAGAAACAGAAGTCTATTTGAGCAAATAGTGGATGAAAACTTCCCAAACCTATGGAAAAAAGTAGATCCTCAAATCCAAGAAGCAAACAGAACACGTAGTTACCTCAATCCAGAGACATATATTGTATTAAAACTGTCAAAAATTAATGACAAAGAAAAAATTCTCAAAACAGGGAAAAGAAGGAAGTGACCTACAAGGAAAACCCATAAGAATTTCAACTGACTTCTCAGCAGAAACTCTACAAGCCAAAAAAAGAGTAAAACCAAATATTCAAACAACTATAAGAGAGAAATTACCAGCTACAAATAATACATCCAGCAAAATTATCATTTAAATATGAAAGAGAAATAAAGATGTTCCTGAAATACAGAAGCTGAGGGATTTTATTACCAGAAAACCTCTATTGCAGGAAATACTCAAGGGACTCATTCTACCTGAAACAAAGAATATTAGGTCACAACACTATGAGTAAGATCACCAAAAAGCTTACAGCACAAACAGGGATAGTTTGTGACAACACCAAACAACCCAATCAAAAAGTGGGTAGAGGGGCTGAAAGTACACCTCTCCCAGAAAGACATAGCAACAGCCAATAGATATATTTAAAAAATGTTCAACCTCACTAGCAATTATGGAAATGCAAATCAAAACTACAATGATACACCACCTCACACCTGTCAGGCTATTATCAACAAGACAAGCAATAACAAGTGTTGGGGAGGTAGAAGAACAAAGGAAACCGTCATTCACTGCTGGTGGGAATGTAAGCTGGCACAACCACTATGGAAAACAGCCTGGAGATTCTTCAAAAAATTAAGACTACAGCTACCATGCAACCCAGCAATTGTTATTCAGAGCAAACCATATATTTGACAAGATACATGCACCCTTATATTCATTGCAGCATTATTTATGGTGGTCAATATATGAAAACAATCAATAGAGGACTGGATAAAGAAGATGTGAAATATACACACAATAGAATTCTATTCAACTATAAGAAAAGATGAAATACTGCCATCTGCAATAACATGGAACTTGAGAATATTATGCTAAGTGAAATAAATCAGACAGAAAAAGCTAAGAACAATATGATTTCCCTCATGTGTGGAACATAAAACTGAAACTCATGAACTCAAATAGCAGTGTGGTGTTTGCCAAAGGGAAAGGGGTGTGTGTGTGTGTGTGTGGGGGGGGGTGAAGGGTGTCCTAATATATGGTGACAGGAGAAGAATTGACTTTAGGTGGTGGGCACACAGTACAAAGTACAGATCTTATAATATAGAAATCCACTCCTGAAACCTATATGATCATATCAACCACTGTCACCCTAATAAATTTAATTTAAAAATAAACAAATATGTACAAGTAAACTCTGAAAGGAAATGTGTAAATGTCTGACAAAGCATATAATTTTTAAAATAGGCAAACTTTCAATAAATTTATAAATGCAAATTTAAAAGAGGTATTACATTTTGAGGTGTATTGTTATATAGCAATATTTACTTGAAAGAAATGTTGTATTAATCAGGATGCAGTAGGAGATGGAAATCTCAACAGCAAGTCGAACAGGAAAAAAAAATAATGTAAAGATCTGTTAACTACTAAAAAGTGGTTAACTGACAAAAATTAAACATAAACTAAAAGAACTACAGAAAGCTTCTCCCTATAGGACTGAGGAAGGGTGAGTAAAAGGACTCAATATTTCCACTAACAATGTTTCCACTAACATTTTGTGCAAGTAAAAACTTCTCATTCTCTCTTTCCAAAATGAGGGGACAGTCCTTGTATCTATTGTTGGTTATATGAATTAATTCTCAGATTCATTCACAATCCCATTGGATTTACCTTAAATATATATATATATATATATATATATATATATATATATATATATATATATATATATATATATATATATATATATATATATTCTATCTAATAAAGACAATGTACAAATTGACAGTAACTTCACAACAAAGATGGCAGCACCCATAGCCAATAAAGAGGGAATATGCAAATTGACACAACAAGGAGAGAGGCGGAAAGGTGGCTCTGGCAGGAGCAAAGGCAGTGCTGGAAGCCAGGGGAAGGAAAGCACATTCTTACACTAACCTTCATACATCGGGCCTCTAGTATATACATATATACATATTGTCTTTCCTTAATATATAAAATATCCATATCTTTACAAATATATATATATATATATATATATATATATATATATATATATATATATATATATATATTTCCATTATATTCCTTGTCAGTCTATACAATTTTGTTGAAAATTAACTTTTCTAATTTTTAAGGTGCAGATTATTTCTGTCATGGAAGAAATATCCATAATTTCCTTCTCCTGATATTATTTTATATTTTAAATTTTCTTTGTAAGCTCAGGTCATTGTGGTACTTTACATAGTAGGGTAAATCAAATCATCATTTTTGAAGGGTCTGAGTCCTTACCTTAATGGTTTGACTTTTTTGTCATTCTCATTTTCCAGAGGTCATAGAAGTTCTTAATGGAACCTTAGTGAATTTCCTGAGTTCCAGATATGATCCTCTTGGCCCTATTGTGAGCAGCAAATCAATTTCTCCTTAATAGTTAACATCAATTGAATCACTTCTCTTGGTGACCCCAAAATAACATTCTTCTCTTCAAAGTGAATAGAAGCATTATTGTGTTCACTAGTGGAAACCTTTTTTTCCTTCGGAACTAAGACTCTAGACCACAAGTCCTAAATGTTTTCAGGATTTGAAGCAAACACTCTGTGATTGGATTAACAGGTAAAATAGTGAGAGAAGGCCCTGCCTACCCTTGATCCTCAGACTCATATATTCTGACTAGAAGGGAAACACAAATATGTATAATAATAAAAGCGTAATATGCTAATTAGATCAGATGACGTTTCAGATGAAGCCAGGGCTGTAAGGGAAGCCCAGGTCCCAGGTGTTGGAGGGAAGCCGGTGCTGGCAGCCAAGGGAAGGAAGTCCTATTCCTGCATGAATTTCATACATTGGGCCTCTAGTGTAATATAATTTCTAATTCAAAGTGCATTCTGCATCTTGGGAGAGCACATTATTTCAGTGTGCTCTCACAACTGCCATCATAAATGACTCTTCAGTAAGACATCCCAACTTTATGTTAGGCCAACTGCTTCTGGGTAAAAGAGTAAGTAGTAAGACCAATGAATTCCACAACACAATTGCAGCTCATGCTGAGAAATTAGTTTCTTTTTTTTTTTTTTTTAATATATTTTATTGATTTTTAACAGAGAGAAAGGGAGAGAGATAGAGAGCCAGAAACATCGATGAGAGAGAAACATCGATCAGCTGCCTCTTGCACACCCCCTACCGAGGAGGATGCAGCCGCAACCAATGTACATGCCCTCGACCGGAATCGAACCTGGGACCTTTCAGTCCGCAGACCGATGCTCTACCACTGAGCCAAGCCGGCTTCGGCAGAGAAATTAGTTTCTTGATCAGAATCAATGCTGTGTAAAATCACATGAGAGTGATTAAAGTACTCTATGTGCCTACAGATGATGGTGCTAGAAAAGAAGCGTCATGGGCCTTGAAGAAAAATCCATATTCTGAATATATTTCTATTTCAATGAAGTTCTATCTCCAACTGCTTCCTCATGGCAAAGGTTCAATGCAATCAATCTGCTTTCAAATGGCAGGCTCCCATTGAGGAATGGTGCCACAGAGAGAACTCAGGGTTGCCCTATGCTATTGTCAGATTGGGCATTCAGCAGTAGCATTATCAGTGTCAATCTTGATAAAAGGAGGTCCATGTTGTTGAAATTCATATATCATGCCCATAGTATATTTAATCAGTCCCTATTTAGGCATATGTTTGTTGTAGTTTATTCTTCCACTACTACAAACAGCACTGCTATAGATTTTGTTGTTTTTATATATTTTGTCAGTATGTATTTAAGATAAATTCCTAGAAAAATTGCAGAATAAAAGAGGAAATGAATATTTAATTTTTCTAAAATTTCCAATTTCTCTCCATAGTTTTAAAATGATTTTTGTACTATATGAGAGCCTATTTCATATGTCTTGCTAACATAACATTTTCAAACTTCAGAGTTTGCCACTCTGATCAATGAAAAGTGATATTTTAATGCAGTTTTTTATTTTGCAGTTTTTGTAAGAGCAAACATTTTTCCTTATTGTCAAGACTTTTTTCGTTTCATTTTAGAAGAATATTTTCTCTGGGAATAAAGTGTTTTACTCCCTTTAATACCTTGACGGTGTTATTCCATTGTCATACCACTTCAAACTTATTTTTCTGTTTTAAGAATCAGACCTCAATTCTTCTGCGACTTCTTTATAAGAAATTCTTCCTTTTTCCTTAGATGCTTTTGTTATATCTCTTTGTCACTCCTTTTCTTGTTTTTAGCACATTTATCTTGTTATGTTTAGATATATTTCCTTCATTTGCTTCTTTTTTTAATTTAATAAATCTTTATTGCTCAGATTATTACAATTGTTTTTCCTTTTCCCCCATAGTTCCCCTTCACCTGGTTCCCACCCTACCCTCTGTTCTTACCTCCCACCCCTCCCTCTGTCCTCATCCATAGGTGTATGATTTTTGTCCAGGCTCTTCCCGCACCCCACACTCCTTCCCCCCCTGAGAATTATCAGTCCACTTTCTTTCTATGCCCCTGATTCTATTATATTCACCAGTTTATTCTGTTCATCAGATTTTTAATTCACTTGATTTTTAGATTCACTTGTTGATAGATATGTATTTGTTGTTCATAATTTTTATCTTTATTTTCTTCTTTCTCTTCGTAAAGAATACTTTTCAGCATTTCATATAATACTGGTTTGGTGGTGATGAACTCCTTTAGCTTTTCCTTATCTGTGAAGCTGTCTATCTGTCCTTAAATTCTGAATGATAACTTTGCTGGGTAGAATAATCTTGGTTGTAGGTTCTTGCTATTCGTCATTTTAAATATTTCTTGCCACTCCCATCATGCCTGCATAGTCTCTGTTGAGAAATCAGCGGACAATCGTATGGGTGCTCCCTTGTAAATAATTAACTGTTTTTCTCTTGCTGCTTTTAATATTCTCTCTTTGTCTTTTGCTCTTGGCATTTTAATTATGATGTGTCTTGGTGTGGTCCTCTTTAGATTCCTTTTGTTTGGGGGTTCTGTGTGATTCCTGAACTTGTATGTCTATTTCTTTCACCATATGGGCAAAGTTTTCAGTCAATATTTCTTCAAATAGGTTTTCAGTATCTTGCTCGCTTTCTTTTTCTTCTGGCACCCCCATAATTCTGATGTTGGTATGCTTGAAGTTGTCCCAGAGACTTCTTACACTATCTTTAACTTTTTGGATACTTTTTTCATTTTGCTTTCCTGGCTGAGTTTTTTCTTTCTTTCTTTTCTTCTTCTTTGTATTTCAAATTCTTTGTATTTCAAATCTTTGACTTGATCCTTGTGTTCCTCTCCTCTGCTGTTGGGTCTCTGTATAATATTTTTTATTTTAGTCAGTGTATGTTTAATTTCTAGTTGGTCCTTTTTCAAATCCTCTAAGGTCTTGCTAAATTTATCAGCCTTTTCTAAGAAATTCTTGAAAAACCTTATAACTGTGGTTTTGATCTCTATATCTAGTCATTTGTTTACCTCCATTTCTTTTGTTTGTGATCTGTTTCCTTGACTCCGCATTTTCGCTGCTTCCCTGAGTTGGTAGGATAGCTTTGTGTGCTAGGTGTCCTATATGGCCCAGTGGGTCAGCCTCCCCAATTACTTGAGGTGGGCACTCTTGGTGCACTACTTTGTGGCCTGTGTGTACAGCCTTTTTGTAGTTAAGTCTTGAATGTTGTTGGTATCACTGGGAGGAATTGACGCAAAGGCCAGTTGGCTGTGAGGATCAGTTGTGTCTAAGCCGGGTGAACTTCTGTGCTGGAGACAGCCTTATAGACAAGACTTGCAAAATTGCAAAAGCTTCTGTGCTCAGCTTGGATGGGGCAGAGTCTCAGGGTTGAGCAGACAATCTTGGCTTCCCATCAGCCCTGCCCTATGAGGCTCCTGGGCCTCAGGGTCCCTCGGTAATTACTGCAACCACTTCTGAGAGAAAGCTGCCCTCAAGTTTTGCCCACTGCCACACAGTCCATTTTCTCCCCCAATGAATGTGAATTCCCAGATTCTTACCTGAACTGGAGCTCAGCACAGTTGGGAGCTTCTGTTTCCCTTCAGCTAGAGAAAACCAGTGGCACACTCAGCAGTCAGTCCTCTCTGTGTGCACTTGCGCGCATACCTCCAAACTTTTGCCTTTCGTAGCTCCCCTGAGTTTTCACCTGACAGTCCAGATTCCCTCCATAAGAACCTGGGTTCCCAGGGACTTGCCCAGAACTGGGGTTCAGTGTAGTTGGAACCAGGATTCAGTGCAGTTGGCTTTCTCCCTTCCTCCAGAGAAAGCCAGCCAGGCATTCAGCCGCCCTTCCTCTCTGTGTGCATGTCTCCATACCTCAGCCCTTTGGAGCTCCTCTGATTCTCCATGAGCTCTTCTCTTTCTTTCTAGCTGTAGAATTTCCACTCAGCCAGCTTTCCTGTGGCTCTGGATGATGTCCATTCTGTCTTTTAGTTGTAGTTTTGAAATTATTGTGTGAGGCATCAGTTTAGGTGCTTACCTATACCTCCATCTTGGTTTATCTCTTTTATTTGTTTCTTAATCTAAGGCTTTATATCATCACCAGTTTTTAAAATTGTCAGCTATTATATTTTTAAATCTTTAATATTTTTCTTTTTTTCTCTTTGTAATCCAAATATTTGCATAGACTTGTTTCTTGTTTTTTTTTTTGTTTTTGTTTTTGTTTTTTGTTTGTTTTTTTGTTTGTTTTTTAAATCTCTTGTCTTATATGCTCTGTCTTGCGTTTTCCATCCTTTTAAATTTTCACACTACAATTGTGGCAATTTTCTTCTGTCTTTTCATCTAGTTCAATATTCTTTCTTCATCTCAATCAAATATATTATTTTTAAATTTAATTTTAAAATTACACCTTACATTTATTATTATTTTGTATTAATTTCAGGTTTATAAGATAGTGGTTAGAGAGTCTATAAAATATATTATTAAATTTATTTTGACTTTTTTATTTCAGTTCTGAATTTTTCAGTTGTAGAAATTCCATTTGGTTTATTATAATACTTTTTATTTCTGTGTCAAGTCTATCCTTTATTTCCTTGAACATATTAACCATAAGCTTTGTTTTAGTTATTTGTTTATTTAGATCAATTGTTGACACCTCTATTTTCTGGATTCCCTGTAGATATTTCTATTTTATGTTGTTTCTCTTGGACTTTAATCTCTGTATTAGTGTGCTAGGTCTGCCATAACAAAGTCTCATAGACTGGGTGGCTTAAAGTACAGAAATTTATCATTTCATAGTCATGGAGGCTAGAAGTCCAAGATCAAAGTGTTGGCAGGTTTAGTTTCTTTTAAAGCATTTCTCCTTGATTTGTCAATGACCATCTTTTCCTTGTGTTTTCACATGGTCTTCCCTCTGTATATGTCTCTGTCCTAATCTTCACTTCTTATAAGGACATTAATCATATTGGATTAGGGTCAATCTATATGACCTCATTTTACCTTAATTATCTCTTTACAAGTCCCATCTCCAAATATACTAAAGTACTGAAGATTAAGTCTTCAACATATAAATTTGTGGAAGACACAGTTCAGTCCATAGCAATCACTTTGTCTTATTTTTCATATCTTTGGTTTTTGAATTGAGTGATCAATAATGTTTATAATAAGTGTAGGACATATTGGAAACCTAAGATTATATTGCCTTTCTCTAGAGAGGATTTACAGTTGCTTCTGGCATATGGCCTGTACATTAGCAATTTTAGATCTCTTTAATCCAATATGTGCTGGAACTGATTCAAAGCTGTAATTCAGAGCCACTGAGGGCTGGTCAATTTGAATTTCATCCTTACTTCTAATTTGCATTCCTTTTGGGTTCCATCTGAAACTTGCTACTTTACCAGATTCTATTTTTGTGGAGCCCTATATCACAAATTCTGTCCCTCTAAGTCCTTAAATATGTAAAAAAAAAAAAAGCTGTTTTTAAGATCCTCAGCCACTTCTACAGGAATATGCTAATTTTTCTTGAGGAAAAGTGGCTACAAATGCTGGGCCTGCTGCCATGAGTTTCCATCTTCTCTGAGACCTTGACCCAGAAATCCTCACTGCTCTATTATTTTTGTTGTCTGAAAGACAACAGTCTAGATATGCCTAAATTCATATTTGAACATCCTGATTGTGTTTTCACCGGAAGTGATGCTCAAAACTACCTACACTGCCATTACCAGGAATAAATCTCTACAACATTCCTATTTCTTAACAGCCTCAAAATGGCCATCCAGCAATAATACATGAGGGGGAAAAAAACATTTTTCTCAGTTTTAATTTTTCATTGATATATAATTCAATGAAATTATTACTTGAGAGCTAGAAGATTAATTCAACATACTTTTATTATATTACCACTTTTTGTAACATCCCTAAAAATGTCTTTTTCAAAGATTGATTTTGACAGATTTAAGAAATAAGCAAATTTTTAAGTGCATATATTTTAAATGCTTTATAAGTTAGAAAAATAAGTGACAAGTATATGCTGTCTTCAGAATAAATGAGGTAGGCAAGAGAATTTTCAATTCTGCATGCTCAAAGTCAGTGTTTCTGAGAATAGTCTTTTGGTAGCTTGAAATTTAATGATAAACACTGTCAATTATATTCAATAATTTAAAACTACTTTAGGGTTCTTGTCTGTAATTTTATTTTGTACTTAATATTTTTTAACAATTGGTGAGAAATCAATATTACTTGATTACTTGAATATTTTATTAACCAAATGTGATTAGGTTATTATTTGAATTGTCAAAGTATACATTTACTTCATATCATTAAAGGAGGAAGAACATGAAAAATTTTATTATGGGCCTCAAATTTATTAAAAACTGATGATTAAGAAGATATATATTTTATTAATTTCCTATTTACTATTTAATTTAAAAAATATTAACTCAAGATGGAAAATGAACATAAAAGCCAGGCATTATTCTGAAATGCAAATAAGTAGCTTGATGAAGTTCACTATCAGCTCTTTATTTCCGTTTTAACAAGAAGAGGGCTGCATTTTAGCTGAATAGATAGTGCACTGACTCAGACACTGCAATAATTGTTCCTTCAGGCATTTGTCTGTCATATAAGGAAGTATCTAATGAATATGGAATTGCTCTGTATTGTAGGCAAAGACTGTTCCAGAAATACATTACATTATGTCACCTTAAAATTACTTTGAGCATTTTATGAATTCAAAACTAGTTTTTTAAATCAAAAGATGTACCTAATAAAAAGAAAATTATTCTATTCATCTGAAAATAAAACTTTCAACATAGATTATGACTTAAATTGAAATAAAACAATTACTTGTAAACTTAGATTAAATAGAATGTAATATTTTAATATAGTGGTATTATTAATGTACTTGCAGTGTTTTTTTTAGCAAAATAAACCAGTTAATGTGAGGAAGGGGTAGTGACTCTAAAAATTCAGTATGCTACTTATGTGATCTTTGAACATAGGATACTATTTTTCCACTTAGTTTTAAATCAGTATCATGAAAAATATGCCTTTTACACCTTTTGTATATACAATTATGTTCAATTGACTAAACCTATGTTTTAGTTCATATTTACTTGAGGGAAGAATTTTCTAACAAAATTTTTGGGAAAATTTTATTTTTTTAATTATTATTTTTTAATCTTTATGTTCCTTTATTGGAGCAAGATTCCTGACCAGTATACAGTGATGTATTCACTAAACAGAAACTTGAGCAGAAATTGCACACTATCCATATAGATAGGTTTTATTACACTTTGCCTATTGATGGAATAGTTCCACTATAAAGTTTTATACATCAAATAGCTTTGAATTTGACCAGGCTGTCCATTAACTCATCTCTGAAAAAATTAACTAGCATTTAATTTCAACTACTATATTTTACAGCATTAAAAAGCTTAGGCCTTATTAGGTAGCTTCTAAAAATGTTGCTCTATGCACAATGGCATCTAGCAGAGCAGAGTTCATCATCTCGCCCAGATTCACACAGACTGTTCTCACTAAGAACGATAAGCTAAATAGTTTTTTAGGTACTTAAGAGACAAAGTACTCCTAGCCTGAGTTTCTTAGCCACCAATCCGGACTTCTTACTCTGCAAGCCTGTCTTCTGGGCCACCTTTACAGAGCCAGTGCAGACATGCCAGCAATAGCCCCGTGTGTAACTCGGCATTAGAGCACCAGGTCTGTCTGGTGGTGGTGGCAGGCACTGTTGTTATATCAGGTAAATATAGACCCATTTTTAAAATGCCAACTTGATATACAAAATTAAAGGCACAACATACTCAGAACTAAGTTTGAGAAATCTGGTATGCCAAATGATTTGAAAAATTTCAGACACTGACAGCAAACCGTACTCATGATGTTTCCCAGCTATGGAGACATTAATGTACTGATTCAAATTCTTTTTTTCAGTCCACATAGCCCTGAGATCATCTGCAAAGTGTGTATCAAAAAATATGGAGTTTAGTTGACAAAGTTTGGCAATATGTTATACAAGTCAAATTTGAAATTTGTTCTGAGAGAAAAGCATCAAATCCTTTGTGTACACATTTAGTTTTATTGTAACAAAGCAGCTTGTACACTTTTAATGTTTAAAACTGAGAATCATCTTTTCTTCCCAGTAAAAGAAAAAGAAAGTTTAAAATAAACAGGAACAAAATTACAATAGAGAATGTCAATGCCTAGTAAGATCCTATTTGACAGGGCTCAAGTCATCATTAGGAGATAATTTTATTTTAAAAGTGTTATCTTAGACTGCAAGGATGCCCGTTAAACATCACAATTAAACATGACAAAGGAGAAGCCATGTCAAAATGCCCACTTAACCCACCCACACATCTCAAACCCACCCTTTGCTCACTTTCTATAACCCACCCCCTTTTTTAAAAGTTTTTGTTTTTTCTTTTTTTAAACAAGAGAAAGTAGACAGAAACAAGAAAAAGTAGACAAATACATGTTGGTAAATGCTAACTGTCCATATTCACATAGAGACACAGTATAATCTCTGAGCCTAATATACAGAGAAAGGAGGAAAAAAGCTAGAATTCTATGCATTACCACACAGGTGCCTAGCAACCTCCAGCTCCCAGCAGAGCGAGGGCAGCAGAAGGTTTTTCTTTTTCCCCCACAGAACACTGTGGTAATTCCATTAAGTTTTTCTTGAGATAGGAAGGGATAAAAATGAATTTGGAATGGAAAGGGGCAAAGATTCTTTTCCCATGTATTCTGCTCAAGATACATTCCCTCCTAAATAAGGTGAGAAGCATGGTGTAAAGGAGAGAAAATTAGACCTCAAAAACAGGGCAACTGAGCACAAGAGGGGGGAATAAAAGAAAAAGGAAAAAAAAAAAAAAAAAAAGACTGCAACTTGCTCCCAGGGGCTGGAGAAATGGAGAAAATTAAAAAAGGTTGGAATCCTTGTGTTCATTAGTCAGTCATCTTCTCCATCTTCTTCTCCTTCTTCCCCCTCATCATCAACTTCATCTTCTTCACCTTCATCCTCATCCCCTTCTTCATCAACATCTTCCAGCCCTTCCTCTTCATCATCATCATTATCATGTTCTTCTTCTCCTTCCCCTTGATCATCCATGTCAGGAACCAACTAGCACTGTAAAGGATTTGGCCAAATGTCATCTTTGATGACGTCTTCTAACTCATCCACACCTGCATCAGAATGGTCAGTAAACCAGGTAAAGAAGCTCTCTGGTTCCTCAGGCTGTCTCTTCCTGCTGGCTTTATTCTGTGTTTGACTTGAATGCTTCATCAAATCCTTTCCAGATTTCCATTTGATTTCAGTGGATTTTGAAGATGGATCACCACTCTCATTCAGATGAAAGGCTTTGGAGAGAACTTTATTTTGGAAGTAGGGATTTTCATAAAAATAAAAATCTATTCTGTAACCTGATTTAATATCTTCAAATTCTGTCACTTCAACTCTTGTCAAACAATGCAGCACCTCTTCATCTTTTTCCCCAAGCAGTGCAGACACTTGTGGATGGCTGACAAATGTTGTTACCCCAAAATTTGGGATTCTGGCTATCAATTCTGACCTCTTCTGAAAAAAATGGTTGGCGGAGTTATATTTCTGTTCTACTTTCACAATCTCCTCACTGGCTTGTTCATTAAGTCTCTTTCATTTTGTATTTTATCAATATGTTAATGGCTTCTTGCTGTTCTTTTTCTCCCTTTGCACATCTGGAGGGGTCCGCTTCTTCTCCGGCTTGGGGGCTGCAGCCTGTTTTGTTTCTTCATTTGAGGTGGGAGCAAGGACTGGCATTTGGGGGCCACGCTGTGAGGCAAGTCCAAGGATCTGATTGCTGGGAAGTCGCCCGCCTCGAAGGCTCGCTGAGCACTCTGGAAACGTTTTATATGTATTTGTATGTAGTGTATGATGAGGTTAGGAAATGTTTTTGTCTTTAGATTAGACTTAATAACATTCTATAAAAGAGGATATATGTAGGAATAAAGTGATAGGAATGCTTATTATTTCTGTTAAAGACTTATGCAAGCTAGACTAGTGTTAAATATGTTAGTGTGAGTAGTAGCAGAAAAGGACTATAGTAAGAGGATTTAGAAGTGCTTGTAATGTTCTATTTCTTTTGCTAGTTACATAGTGTGTTCAGCTTGAGAAAATTCATTTTGCTATTTTTGGTTCTGAGTATTTTCTCCAAAGTTTGAAACAAGAATTATCCTACTTTAAAATTTTTACAATGTGTTGAATTCATCTCAGTTTCATTTCTGTTGCTCTCGGGTGAAATTTGTATTATAAAATATTTTATTTGTGATTCCATTATTCTCTTTACAGATCTCTTGTAAGCAATAAGAAATAACTAAATACAGCCAAGAAAAAATTTTTCTGACTACTAGCTACCATGCCACTCATTTGGGTGGCTTACAAAATAGAAGTAGAGAGAACTTAAAACTGAAATAAGTTTAGAATATAAAATGTGATAACCCCTATTTAAATAGCAGATGGCTAATAGGCCACTAAAGCAACATTAAGGATGCAACCACTACTACTCACTAACACAACATTAAGATTACATGATTCACTATGATAACATAGATTGAATAGGTTAGCAGGATTGCCCTTCAAAAACATACAGGTCCAGATAACTATCAGGTGAGCTCTTTTGAACTTTTGTGTAATAACTTCTATGATACTCTGGAGTGTACAAACATTACAAGCTTTCCAGTTAACCTAATGATTATGGTACAAAAAAATAAAATTCAGACTAGTTGTAAATAAGAATGTGTATTTATTCTAAATAAAATTATTATTAAATTGAGTACTTTATTAAAGCCATAACAAATTATTAAAATTTTGTGAAATACAAAGATATTTCACCATAATAAGCCCTCTGGGTCTCAGTTTTCTCATCAACAAAATGAATAATGATAGGTTCTACCTCATGATTATTTTGAAGGTTGAATGTGTTAATAACTTTCAATGGCTTAGATATTTTGTTATATAGTTTCTCAATAAACATCAGCAATCTACTATACTAATATTAATAGAAATTAAATGACCAAATATCTCAAAATCCATCAAAATAGTCTTGGTTAGGATAGATTTATATTTAGAAACTTGTGGCTACTGATAAGCTTAACCTCTATAGATCTCAGCTTTTTCCAAATGCAAAGGCATACTGATATCTTTCTTCTAGCTTTATTGTGATAATTAAATAACCTAATACTTAGCATGTTGCCTAGTACATTATACATTTTCATGGTCATTGTCATTTGTGATGGTTAATTTTATGTATCAATTCGACTGGACTATGATGATCACATAAATCCCTGGTATTTATCAAAAGAGTTGGTAAAGCATTATTTCTGAGTGTGTCAGTCAGGATGCTTGTGGAAGAGACTAATATTTGAATCTGCAACTGAGAAAAGAAGGTGCCCTCACCCATGCAGGTGGGCATCATCCAATCCACTGAGGGTCTAGACTAGGGGTGTCGAACTCAATCAGAGAAGGGGCCAAAATCTAAAATCCAGCCTAAATCGCGGGCTGAATGGTTTATTGAATAGTCATAAACTGTCATTGTGATGGAAACGCAGCGGAGTGCAGTGATGACAGCGCGGTGTGGGCCACATTGCAAGGCCTGGCGGAACGGATTTGGCCCGCGGGCCTTGTGTTTGACACATGTGGTCTAGACAGAACAAAGGTAGAGGAGAGGTTCATTTGCTTTCTTTCTTTGAGCTGGTACATCCATCTTTTCCTGTCGTTGGACACTACAGCTCCTGGTTCTGGGGCCTTAGAATTTGTACTGAGACTTACACCATCAACTTCCCTGGTTCTTCAGACTTGGAATGAAGTATGCCACTGTCATTCCTGGTTCTCCAGCTTGTAGTTAGTAGATTGTGAGACTTCTTGATCTGCATAATCATATGAACCAATGCCTAAAATAAGCCTCTTCTCAAGTATGTCCGTATATGTTTTAGTGATTCTGTTTTTCTGGAGAACCCTAATATATTATAAAAATTAAACTAAGTTTAAAAATAATTATAAAATTAGTATAATTTATGCCCTAAAGGCATTTTGCTAAACTCATTAGTCATGCAGATTTTATGAATTAGGGGGGAGGATAACCAAGAAAAACAACATCAAAAATCATAAATGACACTAACAAACCTTTTATTAAACTAGGAATTGAATATTCACTTAAAAACAGCACACAATAGCATTTTGAACTGTGAAATACTAAAAACTTTCCAATTTAAATCTTCCAATTATAATGGAAATTCCTGCCATTGAAATCTCACAAAAAGGGAGAAGTGGAGACTCATAGTACTGGAAAGAAGCAATCAAAATTATCATCACTAGCAGATTATATGATTGCTCACTCACTGATAATCTCAAGACAATCAAAGAGAAAAACAGATCTATTATGCAATTTCTTCTTCTGCTTATGAATGAGTTCACCAAAATTAAATCACTTTCCTACATAACAACAAAAATCAATTAAAAATATAATTTTTCAAAATGTCTCATTTCTAGTAATGAGGTATAATTTTACAAAAGTGTACCGATATACACAAACAACTATGAAATAAACTTGAAAAAAAAACTAAATAAATTCAAAAACAATCAAGTTCCTTAGCATATGTAAATTGCTTTTTAACTGAATTCATTGGCATACCCAATAGACCTGCTGACTATAGCCTCTTTCCTCTCTTGGGGTAGTCGTTCTCTTTCTGTCTCTTTTTCTTTCTTTCTCCGTTTATATAATACTAGAGGACTCATGCAAAAAATCATGCATGGGGGTGTGCGTCCCTTAGCTCAGTCTGCACTTGCTCCAATCTGGGACCCCTGGAGGGATGTCTGACTGCCAGGTAGGATCAGGCCTAAATAGGCAGCCAGACATCCCTCTCACAATCCAGCACTGCTGGCTCCCAACTGCTTGCCTGCCTGCCTTCCTGATTGCCCCTAACCACTTCTGCCTCCCAGCCTGATCACCCCCTAACCACTCCTCTGCCAGCCTTATTGATGCCTAACTGCTCCCCTGCCAGCGTATTTGCCCCTAACTCCCCTCCCCTGCAGGCCTGGGTCCCTCCCAGCTGTTCTTCCCTGCAGGCCCGGTTGTCCCCAGCTTCCCTCCTCTGCCAGCCTGGTCACCCCTAACAGCCCTTCCCTGCAGGCTTGATCGCCACCAACTGCCCTTCCTTGCAAGCCTGGTCCCTCCCAACAGCCTTCCCCTGCTGGCCATCTTGTGGCAACCATCTTGTGTCCACACAGGGGTAGCTATCTATGACCACATGGGGGTAGCCATCTTGTGTGTTGGAAGGGTGGTCAATTTGCATGTCACTCTTTTATTAGATAGGAGGATAGAGGCCTGGTGCATAGGTGGGGGCCAGCAGGTTGCCCTTAAGGGTGTCCCAGATCAGGGTGGGGGTTCCCTTGGGGCGTAGGGTTGCTTGGATGAGGGGCCTGTGGTGGTTTGCAGGCTGGCCACACCCTACAGTGACCCAAGTGGAGGCCCTGGTATCTGGGATTTATTTATCTCCTATAATTGAAACTTTGTAGCCTTGAGTGGAATCCAAGGCTGGCCAGAGTGTGTAGGAAACTCATTGCCAGGGAAACCCAAGCCTTTTGTTCATTCTGTGGCCACAGCCATATTTTTGGGTTAATTTGCATACTTGCTCCTGATTGGCTGGTAGGCATGGCTTGTAGGTATAGCAGAGGTACAGTTAATTTGCATACTATTCTTTTATTAGATATGATTTCTCTATTACTCTGAGTTTTCTAGGGTTTTCCACTTGCACTGAGCATAAAATAGTGGCCTACATAGGGTTTTCTCATGAGTTGGTCTCTAACTACTCATAAATCCTTCTTCCTGTTCCTTTAATGCACTACATTTCAAGAACCCTTGTTTTTCCCTTTGCCTGTAGATCTCTTCTCACCTCTTTACCTGCTGGACCTTTTATCCTTCAAGTCTATCTGAAAATCACTTTCATGATGATATTATCTGATCTAATTACCAAGCTTTTTATATTCTATCATATCACTATTTTAAGGAACTTATTGCAATTTGATATCATCTTTAGTGTTTTTTTGCTTATGTGTTTATTGTTCATTATTCTGTCTCTTCCCAATATAATGTAAACTTTTGAAATAAAGCCAGTGCTCCTAAAAGGGAGCTTGGTTAAATAATTATATTGAATCAACACAGTGGGGTGCTATTCAATTATTTTAAAATGTTGCTGAAGATGATCACTCAATATCAATGGAAAGATGGCACACTATATTGAATGAAATAAAGGGGAATACAAAACAGGCAAAGAAGCATGGCATTCAAAAATTTTTAAATAGTTATCTCTAGGCCTAACCAAGAGGTTTACCAGGTATTGTCTCAAGGCAAGAGAGTTAGGGTACATGCTTGCTTTAGGCTTTTTAGATAGAGAAAATATTTGCTTATTATTATTTTTAGCAATACTTTTTCATGTCAAAAGCCATATTAATTTGCACTTAATATGATGCTTGACTCACTAAAGAGTTATGAAATAAATTTACTATAGGCAGACCATAATTTTTGCAAGCCAAATAATATAAAAGAGCCCGGTGGCATGGCTCAGTGGTTGAGTGTCGACCTATGAACCAAGAAGTCATGGTTTGATTCCTGGTCAGGGCATATGTCAGGCTCCATGCCCATTGTGGGGCATGCAGGAGGCAGTTGATTGATGCTTCTCTATCATCATTGGTATTTCTGTTTTTCTGTCCTCTGTTTTCCTCTCTGAAATCAATAAAAATATTAAAAAAATATTAATGTGGATAATAATGGAATGGAATAGAAAAGAATACATAAAAAAATTTATGAGTGTAAAGATGTTCATTTATAAAAAAAAAAAAAAGTGTTTTGAAAATAAAGCTTGAAAACTGTTGCTCTACTTACAGGGGATACACAGGAAAAAGAGGCAAATTCCCTTCTTCTGATCATAGGAGAGTTAAAAGAAAAAGAAGAAAAAAAGAAAAAGAAAGAAAAGGCAAGAGAAAAAAGTGAGAAGTTTTCTTTTTCCTTTTTCCAGGCTTGTGCTACATAGAGGCCTGCTCATTAGATGTAGGCAGGAGAACACTGAGGACAGAAAACTTCTTTGATTCTTCTCTTGGACATCACAGGCTTCCCATGTCTACGGTACATGAACATGAGGAATTACTGCTTCAAGTTTAGTTTTCCTGATTCTTTCTGGTTTCCTGAGAAAGAGCACCATCACCTATATTTTAACAAACAATATTTTATTTAACTTTCACAGTATTTTCTGAGTAAGTAGTATATTTCACAGATGTGGACAGTCACAAGCTCTCAGAAAGTGTGATATCATATGATTTAGAAAACTTCCTAAAGGCTAATGGATAGGGGTTTCAGAAGTCTCAGCCAAATGGCCTTTGTAGAGACGTTTGCCCAAGGGACAAGTGTGAGTTCCTCCATTTGTTTCCTAGGGCTGCTGTAATAAAGTACCACAACAGGGTGGCTTATAACAAGATACATTTATTCTCTTATGCTTATGGAAACTAGAGGTCGGAAATGAAGTTGTCAGCAGAGCCGTGCTCTCTCTGAAGGCATTAGGAGAGAATCTGTTCCTTGCCTTTCTCTTGGCCCTTGGTATTGGCAGCAATCCCTGGTGTTCCTTAACTTATAGAGGGATCTTTCCATTCTCTGCCTGTTGGCACAGGGTGCTTTCTCCTTTTCTTCTGAGGACATTAGTCATATCAAATTAAGGGCCCACCTTACTCCACTATAACCTCTTCTTCACTAATAACATCAGCTATTTCCAAATAAGGCCAATTTCTGAGGTTCAGAGAAGGACATGAATTGGGAAGGGGCCGAGGGACATTACCCAACCCAGTACAGCTCCCTGTATGTCTCTCCTCTTCCCTCACCTGTCATGTTATAATGATTTTGCTTGTTAGCCCACATCAGACAATTTAGCCCCACAGCATATTTTTGTGTGGCTGCTCTTATTTTACTTGCCAATTTAATGGCACAGTGGGATACTTGCCTCTTCATAATTCCCTGCTTACAAGATTGTTTTCTCTCTCTTTTAAGGTGTTTCTCATCTATTCCCTCTGAACTCCCCTCTCACACAACTGACCCGCATCCCCACTGAACCAAACATTTGTTTGGAGCTTTCAATATCCATAGAATGTTTTGCAATCAGTGTTATTCCCTAAAAAGCAGAACCTGGTCCTTCCCTCTTGCTAACTTATTTATAGAGGGTTGAGCTCTGCAGCTCTAACTTATATTTTAAATATGATCTATATTCAGTGTTTCTGATTTCCTGTAATTCTTGCTGCTTTGGGGTTCTACAGATATGAAAATTGAACATCTCTTTTGGGAAAGGGCAGAAAATGGGGGCAGAAGGGGAGAGGTGTCAGGCATTTGTGAAAATAAAGGTTTTGGGGGGAATTCCCAGACCCAGGCTTGAAATTCTCAAGCTTTAGCTTGGAAGAGTCAAACCACAGCAGTCTTTCTAAATCCAGAGAGAGGGAGCATTCAAATTGAAATGAATTTCATTTTTTCTTTAGAAGGAAGGTGACTTCCTCCACATACCCACCCACCCCTGGCCTTGTGGGTGTGTGTAAAGTAGACAGGTGGAACCTGCAGAGAGGGAGAGGAGAAGGAAAAAGAGACGGCAGAGTTGGAAGATAGGGTTATGCATGTCCTGCAGGGGGACTCCCCTGTCCTATCTGTGGTTGCATGGGGAATAGCAACCTTCTTAAACTTTAAGAATTCTGTGGTATAGTACGTTTGTTTTTGAATCTTGCCTTAAGTCTTGGATAAAAGTATCTCTTTGAGTGTGGATCAGGGATTCTACAAAGGAGTAGAAATATCAACACATGATATATTCAGATAAAGGTAGAATGAAAAATATTGCTATTTGTTTTTCCAAGTACATGGTGTATAGGAGATTCAGACTTTCCTGGTGGCCCTTGAGAATGGGAAAGTGTTTCAATGGCTAAAAGTCTGGAAAAAGCCCATGATTGGAATGGGACAGGATCTGAATCCTTATGACTTGAAGCCAATGGTTGAAGATGTGCGTAATGGGTTCAGCAGGGTATGTGGCAGACACCAAAAATCAACTGGAGGATAGCAATGTTGGATGGAAGAAGAAGATACCTCTCTCTCCATTATCAGGACAAAACATAAACCAAACACAAGTGGGGTGGGCACAAAGAAAATATATGAGAGAAACCCTGGTTAATTGCATAAAGAAAACTAAGTATTAAACCAAAAAGAAACTGCTTTCTTGAGTTTTCTCAAATACTAGCTAATATGACTAGCTTATAAGTAGGTTGTTAAAATTATAGAGAATGTTAAAAGTTCCAGTTGTATTGCATTATGTTTTGTTTATATTATACTAGAGGCCTGGTGCACAAAATTCATGTACGGGTGTGTGTGTCCCTCAGCCCAACCTGCACCCTCTCCAATCTGGGACCCCTACGGGATGTCCAACTGCTGGGCCTAAACAGGCAGTCAAACATCCCTCTCACAATCCAGGAATGCCGGCTCCTAACTGCTCACCTGCCTGCCTGTTTGCCCCTAACCACTTCTGCCTGCCAGCCTGATCACCCCCTAACCACTCCCTGGCCAGCCTGCTCAATGCCTAACTGCTCTCCTGCCATCCTGATTGTCACCAATTGTGCTTCCCTGACAGCTTGGTCACCCCCAATGCCCTCACCTACATATTCCCTCTTTATTAGATAGGGTTTTTTCCTTTAACATATTGAACAGCCCTAACTGGTTGGCTCAGTGGATGGAGCAATTGCCTGCAGACTCAAGGGTCCCAGGTTTGATTCCAGTCAAGGTCATGTACCTTGGTTGGGGCACATACCCAGGGGGAACTGTGCAAAAGGCAGCTTATCAATGTTTCTCTTTCACAGATGTTTCTAGCTCTTTATACCTTTTCCTTCCTCTCTATAAAGCATCAATAAAATATATATAAAAAAAGAAACATTTAAGATTCCTCCATATCTGCCTGGCTGGTGTGACTCAGTGGCCAAGAACCCAGGCTGGGCAGGAAGGGGATCTCTGTGTGGGTCTGCGCGCCACTGCCAGCCTGAGACCCAGGCTAGGGCTGTGGACCCAAACTGTCCCTTGGTGCTGGAGGATTTGCAAGTGGCTGCAGGCAGGGCAGGAACATCCCTGTGTCACTATAGTGATGTAGAGACATTCCTGTCCCACCCCCAGCCGCTTGGTGCCTGCATTCATGGGCTCCAAGTGGCCAGGGGGCATTCTGGGACCCCTGCCCCTCAGGGCCTAACACTGGCCTACAGGCTAGGAGCAGCCTAGGTCCAGAGGAGGTTCCCAGGACCCAGGCCACTCAGCACCTGCATATGCAAATTAACCGTCATCTTTGTTGGGTTAATTTGCATATTCACTCATAAGTAGTGAAGGTACGGCTAATTAGCATTTTTTTTCTTTTATTAGTGTAGACTAGGAACCCAGTGAGCAAAACCATGTGAGGAGGTGCCCCACCTCCAGCCTCTGCCTCCCACCTCCACAAAGAGGCACTCTGCAGGGTGCCAGGCTGAGAGATACTCCTGGTGACTGGTGGTTTGGTCATTTTGGTAGTGATGCCTCTTGGCCTTTTATTATTATGACTAGGGGCCTGGTGCATGAAATTCGTGCACTGGGGATGGGGGGGGTCCCTCAGCCCAACCTGAGGAGATGTCCTACTGCCAGCTCAGGCCCAATCCTAAACCACAGTCTGGCCTCCCTTTGTGGGAGGCAACAGTGCTGATCAGGGGAAGGTGCCAGCCCCATCACCCAGTTGTCACCACAGCCACCAAGGTGTTTCCATCCAGTCTCTTCACCAAGAAAAAATGACAACTTTCTTTAGGCATTTTCAAGATGTGTCTTTCATAAGATATGCATTTCTTTTTTTTTCTTTTTTTAATCCTCACCTGAGGACATGTTTCCATTGACTTTTAGAGATTGTGGAAGAGAAAGGGAAAGACAGAGAGAAACATCAAAGTGAGAGGAACTTTTTGATTAGTTGTCTCTTACATGAGCCCTGACCTGGGCCCCAGCCAGGGAGGAGCCTACAACCTAGGCACATGCCCTTGGTCAGAATCAACCCAGACCCTGCTGTCAGCAGGCCGAGGCATTATCCACTGAGTCAAACCGGTTAGGGCAGAATATGACATTTCTTAGCCCTCCAGTAGCAGACCTTTGTTTTTTTTCTCCAGAAGTGTGATGGAAAAACCCGAAATCACCTCTTTGGATTCTTATTACCCAAGTTACTAAGAATATTACCAGTGGCATACAGGGAGCTTAGCTAATGAGCTGTCAGAAAAGGTGTTTCCTCTATAGTTCACACCAATCGTGGGCTGGGCCCTGCCCAGGCCTTAATCCTCTGGCCGAAGTTTTAGTCCTGGGCAGGGATCCTCCAGTTCCTTCTGATCACCAGCTCCGTCCCTGCCTATGCCTGCCCAGACCTAAAGCCTCTGGCAGAGGCTTTTGGCCTTGGGCAGGCACCCCCAGCTCCCTGCAATCCATCATAAGAGTGGACTCCCAGCTCCCTGCGATATATCACAGGCTCCTCTCTGCCCAAGGCCAAAAGCCTCCACTGAAGGCTTTCATCCTTGGGCAGAAGCAGCCCCCCAGCTCCCTGGGTGGAGGAGGCTTTATCCTTAGGCAGGAGCGGACCCCCAGCTCCCTTTGATGGATTGCAGGCTCCGCTCTGGGTCCCTAGTTCTAATTGCAGGCTTGGCCCTATGCAAGAGCCCCCTGGTTCAGGCCCTTCCTAGGCTGTTCTGGGCCCACATAGCCTTACCTCACAGTGACCTGGGTGCCAGTATGTTCCTGGGACACAGGCTCTGAGCACCTATGTATGCAAATTAACTGCCATATTTTTGTGGGTTAATTTGCATAGTCACTCTGATTGGCTATGGGTGAAATGAAG
This sequence comes from Pipistrellus kuhlii, assembly GCF_014108245.1. Classification (NCBI taxonomy): domain Eukaryota; kingdom Metazoa; phylum Chordata; class Mammalia; order Chiroptera; family Vespertilionidae; genus Pipistrellus; species Pipistrellus kuhlii. The sequence goes on from NW_023425404.1 coordinate 96,900,538, forward strand.
TTATGGTCAATTTACATGTTTGTCTATTATTAGGTAGGATGAAAGGTGCAGGGCATGAAATATGTTAATAGGGGGTCCCCTCAGTCCAGCCTGCAACCTCTCCAATGTGAGACCCCTTGGGGGATGTCCGACTGCCAGTTTAGGCCCATCCCAGGGAACAGGCCTAACCTGGCAGTTGGACATCAACTGGCAGTTGGACATCTCTCTTACAGTCCAGGACCACTGGATCCTAACTGCTCACCTGCCTTCCTGCCTGCTTGCCCGTAATTGCCCCCCTGCCAGTCTTGTCGCCCCTTACTGCCCCCTCTTTGCTAGCCTAATCACTCCCAATTGCCCTTCCCTGCAGGTCTGGTAATCCCCAACTACCCCCCTACTGGCCTGGTCACTCCTTACTGCCCCCCTGCCAGCCTGGTTACCCCCAATAACCCCCACTGGCCTGGTCACCCAAACTGTACCCTTGCTGGCCTGCTCACCCCCAACTGTCTCCCCTGCTTGCCTGGTCACCCCACCTGCCTCCTGTTTTGTCATCCTCCTGGTCATCTAATAGTGATGGCCCGTGGCTTTCTATATATTAGGATTACATTGATTATATATTAATTATATTATATTAATTATGTTATATCATTTCATATTATATTATATTGTACTATATTAGAGGCCTGATGCACAAACATTTCTGCAAAAGCAGGCCTTCCTTCCCCTGGCTGCTGGCACCAGCTTCTCTCCTGCAGCCAGGACCTGGGCTGGCTTCCTCCAGGCTATTCACAGGCAACAGGCTTCCCCTGAGCCACTTGCAGGCACCTGGGATTTGGCTGGCTTCCCTCTGGTCCCAGCTTTATCAGGAAGGATGTCCAGAATGACATCCAGTCTAATTAGCATATTGCCTTTTTATTATTAAATTACATTATATTATTATGTTATATTATAGTAGAGGCCCAATGCATGAAATTCATGCAAGAATAGGCCTTCCTTCCTCCAGCTGCCAGCACCAGCTTCCCTCTGGCCCCTGGGACCTGGGCTTCCCTCTCAGCCCCAGCCTCGTCCAGAAGGTTGTCTGGAAGGACCTCTGGTCTAATTAGCATATTACACTTTTATTATTATATATTATATTATTTTATATTATATTATTATATTATATTATATTTAGTGTTATAATGATAGATTTTTGCACCAACCAAATGATTATGAGCAAAATTTCCTTTCCTTTATTTCCTATTACATGTAATTACTCCAAATATAGAATCTTGAGGAAAATTTTTGTTGCACTCTCTTCTGGCCCTTTCCTATATATTATCTGTGGCTTAATCAAATCACTCTTTTGTCAGAAACAGAGAGTTTCTTTATATTTCCACCACAAGATTTCTATTCCAACTTTGAGGTGGATTTTTTTAATCTGTTCTATGGATGACCTTAGAAGTGTAAGGATCCCTTCATACTCCTCAGGTTTTAAAAGATAGTAAACCAGCATAGTGATAAGCAGAAACTTCTCTGTTAATAGTTAAGCTCTGGCCTTCTCCAGGTTGCATCTGGGGATGTAGCACCTTCAAAAATAATCTTGCAGCATATCTATACTCTCACTTATATTTTTATATTTTCAGAAGATATTAAGCTATTCCTAAGTACTGAAATGCCAACCCATTGCAGATAAACTGAACAATTCAGAATTCAATGTGACTGGACAGAAATGGGGCAGACGAATTTTGATTGAAAGCAAGTGCAGTAATGAGTTCAGAGAAAAACACTTCATCATACTTATAAAACTAAAGGTTCTGAGCTGTCAGCTAACCTCAGAATGGAAATCATTTAAGCTTAGCCCCGTAAACTAATGCTCTCCAACAACTAACAAGAAAAACACCGAATAAAAATAATTATTGAGCACTATGTGCCAGGTGCTGAGCTATGTATTTTATGTGCATTACTTTATATAAAACTGCCAGCAACCTCTTGCTCTTTTCATTTTATGGGATAAGGGAAACATCAAGGTCACACTGACATCAGCAATTCAAGCCCAAGGCAGTCTGTGGTCAAAGCTCAGACTCTCACCTACTGTGTTACACTGTCCTGCCCTGAACATCTTCTCTGCTCCAACTATTCAGCTTTGGGCTTGTTCCTGAAATAGTGTCAGAATTATAACAAGAGTTCAAGGGAGACATGCGGAATAAGAATAAATGTAGGGCAGGCCTACTAAAATTACCAAGGCTATAGCATATAAGCATAGCCTTTTAAAAATTATCATGTGTTCTAGATACAAACTGTAGAGAACATAAGCAGTTCATGAAATCCTGGAAGTCTAGAACTACAGAGTAGCATGCCTGTCTTGAAAGGAGGAGCTATGAGAGGAAACATTCTTTAGCACAGAGGAAAGACTCGGAAATTTGCTGTTTTAAACTGAAGATAGAGTTTCAAGAATAACAAAGCCTGTCTCAGTTTTCTGCCTTTTCCTCTATTTTTCTCGGTTTTTCAGGAACTGCTCACTGGCAGCAACATTATGTCTGAGACCTTAGCCCCATCATCTGGTAACAATTCCATCATCTGGAATTAATTATCTTTCCTTCCTTTCATGCATATCCATAGATGAAGCCTCTTGTGAGACCCTCCTGTATTTGGAGGTAGCTGGATTTGCTACCTACGGGCATTATTCTTTGGGTATTTTGTTGCATCCTCAAGTCTTATGTCTCTTGTTGACGTTCCTCAGTCCATGCAACGGGGATGTGATGTGCTTCCTTATTTATATTATTAGCAGTTGCCTTTCTCATTGTCCTTTTTCTTCCTTCCCAAAGCTCTGTTGAGGGAAAATCCCATTTCCTTTGTCTCCTACTTACCAGTGTCTGGGTTCTGCTGCCTCAGAGCAATTACCCTTGTCTACCAGCATCCTAGAAATGACCAGCACCTGGAATTCCCTGGTGCTTTGATTGGCAGACTGCGGCTCTCGAGCCACATCTGGCTCTTTGGCCCCTTGAGTGTGGCTCTTCCACAAAATACCACAGCTTGGGTAAGTCTATTTTGAAGAAGTGGCTTTAGAAGATGTTTAAGTTTAAAAAATTTGGCTCTCAAAAGTAATTTCAATCATTGTACTGTTGATATTTGGCTCTGTTGACTAATGAGTTTGCTGACCACTGTGGTATGCTCTGTTTCTCTGATTGGAAATTACCAGTATGTCTCTTTATCCTGAAATAGCTAGTTCTGTGTGATCCTGTTTAGATTTTTAAGCTTGCATGCTGGAAGCTATTACTAAGTGGTAGGAAATAAAAGTAGGTGACAGGTATTTGGCTAGAGAAAATTTACCGTGACAGGAGATTGTGTACCTAACAGGAATGACTCCATTTAGAGTTTAATTAAACCTTATTATAATCTTGGTAAGCTTTAAAGAGATCTGGTCTATTGGGCAGAGGTTAAGGGAGTAATAGTTTGGGATCTCAGGTGCATGGCTGAGCCATAAAATAATGGAGCTTACCTTAACAGATTTTGGAAATATCAGAAGTAGAGTTTTTCTCAGGATAAAAGGTTTGCCAGGGGTCCAGATGTGGAGCCAGCTAAGCATTCAGGGTGGGTCATATGTAGTCCCAGAAAGCTGTGATGTGAGCTAGAAATCTAGGACCAAGAATAGAGCAAGCAAAAGAAGTATGTGGCAACCATCAGGGTGTACAATTCCTGAGACATCTCTTGTTTACCACTGATGATTTTTACATTCTTGTTTGATTTTATAAACTGGAAAGCCAGTAGTGTGTATGGGAGTCAGTGTGATTTAAAGGGCCATCAGGGGAACAGGCAGTAGCCATAAGTAAATATAAGACCTGGTATAGCTTTATGGGAAGAGGCTAGATTGGAAAGAAAGGACAGATTTGCCACCTATATTCTGATTTTGCTTACTCAATTTTATCTCCAGAGTTACTATCTTGCCACTTTGGGGGAATCGTGTGCTAGCCATGATTCCCTCCATGATATTATCTCTTGCATGATACCTAGGATGGAACATCATGCTCATATACAGATAGAAATCTAAAGTGAAACTACAGTCAATATAACCATCACAGATTATTAAGGTAATTATGGCTGTCAGAGGAGAGCACCTAACTTTTAACATTCCTAGTGTAAAATGTTCATTGCTGCTTTCATCAGAGATGGAATACTCTTGAGTGGACCCTGACAGAAATGGAACGCAGGGTTCCTTTGGATTCCATGCAATATCTATATTCCCTGTACAAAATCCAGGAAGCTGGTGATCCTTACAGTTATTTACATTGCTCCTGTGGGAAACTGCTCTAATTGGTCCACAGACTGTCCTGGGTCTGAGTGCATTACAGCACTTGGACCTGCTTTCTAGAGCTCTTTCCTTCTCTCTACTAAACTGTCTCTGCTTCTCCTGAAGCCTTAGCTCAGGCTCACCACCTGGAGGCTCTCACTAGCCAGTGCTAAGGTGTGGCTGTATATACAACGGTTGGTTTTTGGTCAGGATAGCCTTACAATTGTTGAATTTCAAGGCAAACTAAATAAAACAAAAACATTTGGGAGACTAAACTGGCCAATTGTTTCTGAAAGTAATCTACCAGTATTTTTATAGGAAGAAAAAAATAGATATTGAAAGCAGTGCAATTTTTATTCTTACTGCCATATAACCCAATTAACGATTGCATGAAAACGTTGCCTCCTGTGCCTGATATTTTATTTATATAGCAATTATAGTGTCAATATATGTAGGGGTGCATGTATTGACCAACATATTTTAGATTGTGGGTTTACTAAAAGAAGGGATTCTATCCTATATATGTCTTTAAATGTCTAATATCTAGGCTAAGGTCTGATCCAGAGTGGATACACCTGGCTGTTTTATCACTGAAATAAATTTTAAAATTATTGGGTTGAGTTCTATACAGCTCTAAATAGCTCACTCAAGAACTGCTGAGAACATCAAGGGTGTATGGTCTTTTCCAAGACAGAGATGTGCATTACATGGAAAATAAAGGGTTTCCTTTGCCAAAATAATACATTGACTTTTTAAATAATAAAATATTTTAATTTAGAGTCTTGAAACACACACACACACACACACACACACACACACACTTAATTCCATAAATAAGAATGCAAAACACACACACACACAAAAACAAAAACAAAACAAAACACACACACACACACAAAAACACAGTACACTCATGTAGGTGAAGTATTATTGCAGAACTTAAGCAGCTAAAATAAATCTGGACGTAAGGGCCTGGTGGACAAGATACATTCTGAGCTGTGAGCTGAGAGCAAAGTTGCAGTTTACTGCCCCTTGAAGCTGCTGTGCTGCAGTATTCAGGGATGATCTGCTTTTAAAAGACAGATTTCCAGAAACATGACAATTCCCCCCTCCTCTCCCACCACAGGTGGCTAATGAGTGAGCTATATCATTCCCCTTCAGAAAGCCACACTTTAGGTTTTGCTCCTAGAATGACACTGCTCCTGGAATTCCATCTGCTTGAGAGTGGCATTTCATAAAGAAGGGGTTGGGTTCTCAACACCATGCGACCTGTCCTTTGAGACCCTCACCATTCTTTCTTCCTTTATCTTGTAAACGCAGAGGGTATGCACCAGATTATACCCAATAACAATAATAAGCCTAAGTGAGGAGCCTTAGAGGGAACGGTGGGGGCTATTCATTTTCTAGTGCTTGGAGTCCCCTCCCCCCAGCAAAAGTAAGAGGAGGAGAGGGACCTGCAGCGTATGTCAATATGGAAGCAGATAAATGAATATCATAAGCCAGATTTTCCATAGCAACTACTTTAGTAACACATGTATAAATACACGTTTTCAGCTATTTTAATCACCTCCCTATCCAGTTCTGTCTGAATTAGTAAAGAATAGCGTATATTCAACAAAGTGGATTGCGCACAAGTAGCACTAAATTACTGTGGCTACTGAAACAAATCACAAACCACTACTCTATTTCCAGTTTATCCCTATTAATTTTTGGTGAAGTATTTCTACATTACTTCATTTTAAAATTAAAGATACGTTACATTTCCTAGTCCCTTTGTAACTATGAGTTTCTTAAACTCCCCTGCCCCAATGAGAAGGTTTTTCACAAAAAAAAAGATTTTCAAAGCAGTTAACTTTAATAGGAGACAGTGCATATTAAACTAAGCTCAGCATTCTCAGTTTTTCTGCCCTGGAGCCTTCAATGCTGTGATGACCGTATTTTCATTTAAAAATGACTGAAATGGCAAAGAAACCAAGCCGCTACCTAGTGCTGTGGCCTGTTCTGCTCTCTAGTCAAGCAGAGCGGTCCTGGAAGACCTTGGGCGGCGGGAAGCGATAGGGGGCGGCGGGAAGCGATAGGGTGCCCCGCGATCACCCCGGGCCCGGGCCGCTGGCCCACCGCGGGCACCGCCAGCAGAAACCAGCCCGGGCTCCGCCGCGGCGAGGCTCGCGGAGAGCGGGGAGGCCCGGCGGGAGGCCGGCCGCCGCCGGCCGCGGAGCCCCGGGCGCTGTCCCGCGGACGAGCCGCTGACCCGGAGGCTGGGCGCAGGGGAGCGGAGCGGCGGGGCCCGACCGAGCGGCGCGCCCGGGCTTTGACGTCGCGGCTGCGGCGGGCGGCTCGCGCTCCCGGCACGTAGCGCACAACGTGACCGACCGCACAGCCTCCCGCACCGCAGCCGCCACCGGCTCGCGGCTGCACCTCCTCCTCCTCTCCGCCTCCCGGGCGCTCAGCACCGAGTCCACCGCGGGTTCCAGCCGGCGTCCAGCCCAGGACGCCCGCAGCCCGGCCCGGGAGCCTGCGCCGCAGCGGGGCCCGCGCAGCGGCCGCGGAGCGGGGTGTCCTCCCCGCGCAGCCCCCGCGCTCACCGCGGCCGCCGGCACCGCGGCAGCCCCGGCGGGGAAGCCCTGCGGCGGCGGCTCCCTCCGCTCAGCTCCCGCGGGTCCCGCCGCCCCCACCCTCCACCTGGCGGCGCGGAGGGGGCTCGCGGCGCGGGGAGCACGCGGGGACGAGTGTGCGGACCCGGTCCTGCTTCTCCCTCGCAAGTGGCGGCGGCTGGACCCTGCTCGCGGCTCCGGGCATCGGCGCTGCCGGCGGAGGCCCCTCGTCGCGGGCGGGGACCGAGGCTATTCTGGAGATCGGCGGCGGCTGAGGCTGGTGCCCAGGAGAGAGAGCCCCGGACGCGCTCTGCTCCTGTCCGTCCCTCTCTTCCTCTCCCTCCGCCTTCCCTCTCTTCTCCACCCCTGCCCCCGGTC